>NW_005354132.1:46012-68087 GCF_000412655.1 Myotis brandtii
TATAAAAGGGGACCTGAAGGTGGCATTTTAGCACTCTGGCTGTTAGTTGAGTATATTAATCCTGTATATCATAATGAATGAACCAAACTGCTGGGGCTTTCCTGAGTTCTTTATTAAACACCTATTTTTGTATGGCTTCCATGTTCTGCTGAATTCTCCTGTCTTGTGGAAGATGGAGAATATAAAATAATCTGACCAATTCCTTAACTTTTTCTTTTGAAAGCCTACTCTAAAACTTAACTGTGTGAAGGAGTTTTTACTTCCAGATTCCTGGGTGTGGCAGACAGACTCCAGGGTGGCCCCTGTGATTTCCTTCTAAACCAGTGATGGCGAACCTATGACACTTAATATTTAAAGTACCCAGTCACTGTGGTATATATATTTAATTGGTTCCAGAACAAGACTTGTTCACCTCTGACACGCGAACTCACTTTTTTTGGTTGATATTTCTTTGTTAAATGGCATTTAAGTATATAAAATAAATATCAAAAATATAAGTCTTTGTTTTACTATGGTTGCAAATATCAAAAAATTTCTATATGTGACACGGCACCAGAGTTAAGTTAGGGTTTTTCAAAATGCTGACACGCCGAGCTCAAAAGGTTCGCCATCACTGTTCTAAACCAACAGAATACAGCAAACGTGATAGGATGTCCCCTTTTGTGATGACAAAGCACATCATGTAATTCAGTGGTTCTCAACCTTGGCTGCACATTAGAATCACCTGGGAATTTTTTAAAAATCCTGATTTCTGGGCCTCATTGCAGAGGATTGATAAGAGAAGCCAAGGTGATTCCAAGGTGACTCTAATGTGCAGCCAAGGTTGAGAACCACTGATGTAATTACATTCTGTTGTATAAGGCTCCTTCTTGATATCAGACTCTAAACGCTCTCCTTGATGAAAGTGGGCACGATCAGAAGATCCATGTGCCAAGGAACTGCCCGGGGCCCTTAGGAACCACGCCCCGCAGCCAGCACAAGACAGCTGCAAGGAGCAGGGTGCTGCCAAGACCACGTGCGCAGGAAAGCAGATTCTTCATCAAATGAGAGTCCAGCCCCAGCCCACACCTTCATCACAGCCACCCGAGACCCTAAGCATAGGACTCAGCCGAGTCATGCTGGGACTCCCGATCTGCTGAAACTGTGACACAATGAATGTGTGCTATTTAGGCCTCTAAGCTGTGGTAATTGGTTATACAACCATAGGGAACTAATGCATGGTAATGGCCACTAAGTGGACCTGCAAGGAGACAGCTCCATGAGCTGGGTTAGCAGAAATGGCAGCCAGTGGGAGTGAAGAGACCAGAATTAGGTGAACTGTACCTGGTTTGTCATCCCCATCGTAGTGCTCATGAGATGAGTGAGATTGGTCTATTCACAGGAGACAGCTCCCTTAACTTCCTCAGTGACTATTTAATCCATCCTTCTACATTGCCTCAGTTTCCCCACTGCTAATAGTAATCAAACCTGATGTTTCCACTTGGGTTAATAGAACCAAGGTGACCATGCGTGACAACATTTAATTAATACCCATAACCTGTTTAGAGACTAGGATAAAACTGCTACCTAAGTGAAAAGTGTTTTTTCCCCCCAACTATTTTTTTCATGTGACAGATCATTTCTCTAAGCCTGTCAGATGCGTTAGCATTCTTCTGAAATCTGCTGATTCAGGCTTTCTGGAAAACCAAAGAAAAAGAGATACACAGAGATGTAAACACATTTTCCATTTGCCAAATAAATAGAATTTGGAGCAAAGAGGTTATCTTTTTCTTAACCCTGTGAAGACCACACAAGATACAATCTCCCCCTGGTGAGGAATGCCAGACCCTTGTATTTGTGTGTGTGTGTAAGAGAAAAATCTTGATCAATAATTCATTCTGAAATGCCTCCTCTTTCTGGGTACTCCCCTTGCACATCCTTTGGAGAACACTCCAGTCACTGTGGTATATATATTTAATTGGTTCCAGGACAAGACTTGTTCACCTTGAAAGCAAGTGGCTTTCAGAAGTGAAGGTCAGAGGATGGGGGACAGAATGGAGTCTGTCTCCAGCTCTGCCTAGATTTGCCTGAATGAAAGGGTGGCGGTTGCGTGCGGTCGCTCTCTGGTAGGGCTGTGGAGCTGAGACCGGCTTGACAAAAAAGAAACTTGGAATCCTCTTTTCAAGTGGAAAAGATTAAGTGGCGCATAATGCCAGGCAAAAGGCTTTGTAATGGCTCTTTCGGCAGAAACATACTTGCTCCTCTCCACTATTTTTTCTTCAGTTGAGGAAAAAGTCGGTTTGAGTTAGTCCCCCCACTCCTCCCCACAGCTCCCTGGAATGTTCCGCAATGAAGACTGGAGACTATTGAAAATCCAAGCTTTCCATGAATAGTTCTACAGCTCCCATAGTTACCTTTGAACTTCAGGGCCTCATTTAACATTATGAGTTACATTTTAATGACACACAGACACAAAGAGGGAAATTAGCGGTAGATTCTGGGGAGGAGACATTAGGAAGAGGGAGCAATTGCCACAGCTCTTCTCACCCGCCTGAGAAGATGTTTTCTGGTTGCAAATATGTCCCGCTTCCAGCTTCCAGCCTGAACTCTGACTGTTCCCCATCCCAGGAGGCAAAACAGCTCCGTGTTCTGACAGCATCCGCAACTACAAATGCACTCAGCACCGCCATCCCTCACTTCCAGGCTCAGAATTTCAATTGCAACACAACAATATGAAGGCCGTAAAGAGCAGCCGCCTTTCACAGGCCTCAAGCAATTTCTGGCTGTGTCGCTGCGGGAGTCCTTCGAGGCCTTGGTCACATGCGGAGCCCTGTGCAGTGGTAGGGGGGACGAGAGGGAAGGAGGTGCCAGGGAAAGGGAGGAAGCCTCACAGTTGGCAGATTGTGGTCTGTCAAGACAGTAGCTAACGTTGCCCTTGCAACTTCCTCTCCATTTCTCAGATGAGAAAGCTGAGTTTCATTTCCCCACTTTTACGTTTTCCCTTATGATTTAAGAATTTGCACCAGGAGAAGTTTTTCAAGTTTTCTCAAAGAGTGATCGATACACAGGTGTTTTATGGAGTATGAGTTGCTGATTCTAAACTGTGCGAGGTGTTTTATAAAAGAATAGCATGTGGTACGGTACAGTTCCTGGACCCCAGTTCTTACCCCGAAGGAGCAGGGAGTGTTGGGGGAACCAGACTTAAGCAAGGGAAAGAGGACGGCATCAGGCAGAGTGGATGGGAGACTGGGAAGAGGATGTATTTCCTCCCTCTAGTTATTTTAGAGGTTGAGGAAGGAAAGAGTAAGACAGCTGCATAGTTTGTGGCTTATTCTCAGAACCACTTCTTGGAGTTGAGGGACAGGCTTATTGGGGTAATTCTTTTTCTCCATTCTCCCTCCATATTTTGTCATTGCCTCTTTGTTCTCTGCTTCCAAACACACTCTGACCTTTAGCTGTCAGTAAGTTTAGGTAAGTCACTTCCACTGCCTGGGAAGTTTTTCTTTATTTTTTGTAGGTTTCAGGTATACGATTCTATACTGCATCATCTATGCATTGTATTGTGTGTTCACCACCCCAAGCCGAGTCTCCTTCCCTCACCATTTATCCCCCCTGTACCCTCTTCTACCTCCTTCCCCTCAGGTAATCGCCATGTTGCTGTCTGTGTGGGCAGCTTCTCTTATCTGTAAAAAGGAAGGGATTAACTGATCTTCCAATTTCAATAGGCTGCAAGTCTCCAAAAGCAGAATCGGGTCAAGAGAAAGGCGAGCAGTCAGAGTAATGCTAGAAAGTATTCTTCTCCTAAACACAGAATGGCTCCCCTGTCCTTCTCCGTGTCCCTCTCCTTTCTGCCCTCTTCCTTCCTCCCCTCCCTCTCTGGGTGGTATTTAAAGCTTGACTGGGCTTTGTAAGGTGGGGAGAGGTAAGGTCCAATCTAGCGCCAGAGAACTCAAGACTAAGAGTCAAGAAGTCTCCATCTGAGCTTGTCACCAACTGGCTATGCGACCCTGGGCAAGTCATTCATGATTCCCTGTGGACTTTGTTCCTTATAGGATCCAGATGACCCTGAGACCTCCAGCTCTGAGAAGTTCCTCAGCCTTCCCTGTGTTACTCAGCATCAGCGGCAGCCCCCTCTTCCACCTGCGGGAAAGGCAGGCCTTCTACCAGGTTCCCCTGTCCACATTCTTGGAGGGAGGTTTACCCCAGGAACGTTTCCATACTCCACAAATCCATCCTGGTGACCTCATCATCTTCATAAACTATTTTTCCCTGGATCTCTGCTGTGTTGATCCTTCTTACCATCCTGTAACTGGTTTGTTTCTCCAGACTGCTCACTCTCAGGCTGACATGTTGAACAAAACTGAGGTTTGAAGGTAACAGAAGGAAATTCTAGCCGAGAATAGAAAATTTAAAAACAGATGCTAAGCAACGTGGCTTCTATTGTTTATAGCACAGGACTCTCCTCTCTCTCGGTCTCTCCCTGTCTCTATTTCTATCTTTCTCTCTCCATCACGTTACCAGGGTCAGGTAGCTGCCTCCCACATGAGTGTCTTTGTCCATAGTCTACGCTGAGGTCCAGGCCTCTCAGACTCTCCAAGGTTTCAAGGGGAAACAAACAAGAAATCTATTTCCCCATCATAACCACACACCTGCCCCCATCAAACAGTCATATTTCCAGAAATGTAAATATACCTGCAGTGCAGGCAGAGCTTGACATTATTTTGTAGGACAGATTAAGTTTTTCTGTCCCAAGTATCCCCACCTAACCAAACGTTTAAGAAAGTGTCTACTTCCCATCAACAAAGAGCTCCCAGCTCCCAAATATGAATATGCACATATTTAATTTTTATTTAACATGAATAATTTCTTGCAGTGTTAAAATATTAATTCCCTCTGTTTCTGGCCATCAATGATTCAGAAATATCAGGGTCCTTTCACAGAACACCCCTTCAGTTCGTGGCTATACATCATCCTCAAATGATCCTTCCATTCTGACAGCCCTTAAACCCTCCGGTTCTGTGAAGTTCTCTACTTGGAAGGGTGTCGCCTTCAGTCTTTTTTTGGTGAGCTTCTTCTCCTAGGGCAGTGATGGTGAACCTATGACACACGTCTCAGGGGTAACACGCGAACTCATTTTTTTGGTTGATTTTTCTTTGTTAAATGGCATTTAAATATATAAAATAAATATCAAAAATATAAATCTTTGTTTTACTATGGTTGCAAATATCAAAAAATTTCTATATGTGACACGGCACCAGAGTTAAGTTAGGGTTTTTCAAAATGCTGACACGCTGAGCTCAAAAGGTTCACCATCATTGTCCTAGGGGATGTAGGGAAGTGACAGAGTATGTGTGCTGGCCTGTGACTCACTACTAGCTACTGTGCTCAAGGTCATCCTAAGTGACACACACACGTCCAGGCTGCCCCTGGTGACCACCTATTCATGGTCATGGTGGTGGAGGGGTCATAAGAGGCCTTGGGTGCCCCCTTCCACATCACTTATTTGCCTGCTCTCGTTTTCTTTAAGTCTTCACCTATTCTGGGAGCAGTCAATCTTAGGCTGTATTTGCAGCCCCAGCAGGGAGCCCATTTCCATTGAAGAGAAGACTCCTTTAATAAATCTAGCTCATTTGTGCAGGAGTAAGTGCAGCCATTGATTAGAGGGCTGATTGGAGCTGTGACTTTCCTTAGGAAGAAAATTAAGAAAACAGATGAAAGGCAAATGATGGGCGGCCTTGCCTTCTCGTCTCCTTCTGTTCTGCCTCACCTGGGCCAATGCAAGGTTAGAAATACTCTGCAAGAGGAATTAACTCCTTTAGGTCACTGTGCTGCTACCCTGTCTGGCAGAGGATCACCGGATCTCAATGCTGAAATGAACCTTGATGGTCATTGGCAGAAGTCCTTGATTTTATAAACGAGAAAATGGAGTCAGAGAGGGCACCTGACGTGACTGAGGTCAGACAGGTCGTCTGCACGTTCTTCCTGCAGGCTGCAGCAAATCCCTGTCTGTGATGCAGAAAAATCTGAAATAAAATCAAACTGGGTCCAAGGGAAAGATGGAAACATGGTGGCTTCTCTACATGGGACAGCTCCTCCCATCTGGGTTGTAGCACCAGAGAACAGATGGAGAAAAGGAGGTGAGTGGCGTTTGATAAGGGGGATGTTGCTGAGCTGTTGGGGGCACCCAAACCTGGTCCCACCCTCACTTTCTTTCTGGAACTTTCCCCTTGTGCCCTTTATTTTTCACCATCTTCCTGGTTCTGCCTCACTGACACACTGGTTATTCGCTCTTTGGAACACAGATGGAGGCATCTTTTATTTTTCAAAGCATTTTGTAGGCACCTGGAAGCCTCAAGGATCTTCTAAAGTTGTTCTGCACTGTCATTGTTCACATCAGATCTAACACTAAGGTGATGAGATACATCAAAAGTCAGTGCTGGATGTCCAGGCACATCCCACTGTGAACTTTTAGGCTTGGAATTCCCCGAGTCTAACAGTTTGGTCCTTGTCGGCACTCAAAGAACATCTGTTGGCTGGCTGACTGAATGAATGAAATGCATAGATATGAGATTGGCCACTTGCAGTTGTCTCTTGGGGATATTATTTTTGCTCCCATTACAGTGGACTTTTAAGTTCCATTATAGGAACTGCTTTCAGATTTAATTTACTTATCATCCCACATCTTTTACTAAAAAAAGAAAAACAAACAAACAAAAAACCTTTTAAAACTTGACATTTAGACTTTATGGCCCAGAGAACACTTGTGCACATAGTATCTCTTGATCGTCAAAAAATTCCAAGAAGAAATTGTTATTCCCATTTTACAGATGAGGAAACTGAGGCTGAGAACAGTTATGGACTGACCTAAAGTAGCGAATCAGCCTGGATCTTCTGACACAGAATCTTGAGCCCTTTTTATTATATCACCCGGCCTCCTCATCTCTAAAACTTGTGTCCCAGGCTTGTTTTCCAATTTATCCTCCAGAGCTCTGAGAGACTTTTGGCTGTTATCAAAGATCAAATCAATTCACACTCAGAAAATGAAGATTTGCTGCTGTCAAAGTTACACTGAATTTGCTAAGCCCTTGATGTTCTCTGGGATGAGTTAGTTCTAAAAAAGTGTGATTGAATAACAGCAGCGCTATTGTTATAAAAATGTAACTTCCCAAACACATGTATTGTTTTTTTATAGTTATGAATATACAAGAGGTTGTGTGTGTGTGTGTGTGTGTGTGTGTGTGTGTGTGACCGCTCAGACATAGAGAGTAGGGACCTTGATAATGTGCCATATTTCAGGTCTTGATTTTTTATTAACCCATTTAGTCCTCACATCACTGAAACTAAGTTAACTGAGGCTCAGGGAGGCTGTAAGAGAAGCCAGCTGACTCCAAGTCTTCCATTCTTTCCTCTGCGATGCCTCATGAGTAACAATCTAGTCTTTATTCCCATTGGAGGGTCAGTGAGAAAAAAGAAGAAAGGAGGAAAAATTAAGTGAATTTCCTTCCTGTATTGGACAGTGTTCTCCAGGTGGCCAGTATGCCCGAGTTCGAGTTGCCTTCTGCTAATTGTGTGAGGGCTGGCGCAGAGTCTGCGTGTGTGGGAGAGGAGCGAAAGGGAACACATTACCCGGATTCTGTTTATATTGCACAAAAGCTTCGATGCTTGTGAGTAATATGTATCTCAGCTCTATTAACTTTGCAAATAGAATAAAAGCCTTATTGCTTGTGCATAGGAAAGATGGGAACCGGGATGGAGGGAATGGGAAGTAGAGGGTGGAGAGGATTGTGGTGTGGGATGGGCAAAAAGGTGTTGGACCGTGAGCCTTGAATTCCAGCTTTGCTTCTGTCACTATTTACATGTGACCTTGTGTAAACCATTTTCCCTCTCTGGGTTACAGTTTCACTGTCTGTAAAATTTTGGACCAGGATCAGGGCTCCCATATTGGCAGCCAGCTGGCAGAATTTAGCCTAAGGACATTTTTTAAAGCATTTAAAAAGAAAGGGGAAAAAAAACAATATTGGGTTGCTCTCACATCCCACCATTCACTGGCCCCCCTGCACCTTGCTGGATTTATATATAGATGGTACTTGCTTCTGGATGTAGGAATCTGAGGTAGGAACAATTGGACTAGATACTTTAAAAGGATCCTAACCTGTTTGATTCTATCGACATGCTAAGCTTGTTGAAAATAGAATCTTGGTGAACATAAACGTCAGAATTACTAGCGTCCTCCTAAGTGTCAGGGCCCAGGGCTAGTCAAAATCTGTGCTCTGCCACCTATTTGCATGTTACTAATCGGCCCTGTGGCCTCAGTTTGCTCATCTTCATGATGGACACACTCCTGTGAGGATGAAGTGAATCCATTTCTCTAAAGAGCTCAGAATACTGCCAGGAACATCTTAAATGGTCAGAGTAACTGGCTGTCACTGTGCTTACTACTAGGCTTTTTAATGAAATATTTACACAATCTTGTCTTGAGTAGCAAGTAATCTCAAAGTGTTTGGCTAAAATTTCTAGGATAAGACTGAGCATCTGATATTATGAAATGTGGATATTATGCAACCCAAGGGCCAGGCATAGAGACCATTTCCGAAAGGCTCTCTAAACGAGCCATGTAAATACATATGCAACCAAGTTTCCCATAATTCTTTTTCTCTACAAACTTTTATTTGCTGATGTCTCATTCAATCCCTGAGAGGCGGGAGGAGGCTGGGTCTGTGGAGCTCTCCTAGCCTGCAGGCTGAGTTCACGACCGCCATGTCTCATGTCCCTGGAAGGCGGCCCCTCCATTTCTCCTGGGCCATGCGTGCTGGTTTTCTTTGGGGCTGGACTGGCTCTGAGGACCCTGGTGCTACTCTCATTGAAGAAGCAGGTGGGGGAAGAATCCTTGCAGAGAAAACTCATCAACTATAGCAAGCAGCTGCCATCCATTTTTCATGTGGCATAAAATAAAAGTAGATAAGATTAGGAAATGAAGGCGCAAATGAGATGCGTGAGCGCTCTCTGTGTGTCATTGTGTCTCTCTCACGGTTTCAATAATAAACATGTTATTTGAGTAGTTTGCCAATCACACTCATCAATTCTAAACTTCAGACTCCTACTACACATACTGTATTTATAATCCCCTTAATATGGCCAGACACATCAAAGCCTGCAGACGTCGAGGCCCGAGCGACCGTTCTGGGCTTGCTCTCTTGCGGCCCAAGCCCTCTGAAGGGCAATGCCAAGGGGACACTAGCCTTGAAGGCCGACAAGGAGCAACGGGGTGGGTGTGTGAGTAGCATTAGTAGAAATTCTCCCTCTGACACTTTTCCTTAAGCAGAGGGAGCTGACAGAGAGACTCCTAGACACCATGACAGGCAAGCAATTAACCTCCCAGAGAAGAACCACAGTTCTCAAGGAGAGGGAAGGAAGAAAGGGAGGCGAGGACTCCCGGGGGGTGGCTGCAGCCTTCCGCAGAAGTGCCCGCCGCTGGCCACGCTGGACCTTGGTGCTGTGCTTCCCTCGGCAAAGGCACAGGCTGCCTCACTTCTGCGCTGACTCTGCAACTGGGAGCCCCACAAAGTGCAGGAACAATGCCTGGATCCACTGGGTCTGTGTCTGCTGGGTTTCCCGAGGTTGTGAAACTGGCATCGCCCCTCCCCGATGACCTCCGCTGGGAATGTTGTGCTTTGCCGTCTGTAGGTGATCCGTAGAGTATGTGCGCGAGGGTGGAGGCAGGCTCCAAGCTCTCTGCCCCTGTTCCCACATAGACCAACTTCTGTTTCCCACGGGGGTGCCATTGGCATTTTGGGTGGCTCTGTTCCTTTGTCATACGGCACTGCCCTTCATGTTATAGGATGTTTAGCATCTCTCACTCTTGCCACTAAATGCTGGTCGTATCTCCGCATGATTTTAAACACCCCCACACACCCGCCACCACCATGGAAATTTGGTAGCGACTGCAAAGAATCAAGCACTCTCCCCAGCCCTCCCTCTCTGGAGCAGTGATTTCTTTCATTAATGAATTTGGGTGAAGAAACGTTGCTCAGCCTTTGCCTTCTCACTGTCAGACCTGCATGCCCGTAGACACAGTGCGTTCAAGCCCACAACCTGTGCACGTACCCTGACTGACCTCGAATTGAACCTTGGCCTCCTGGTTCACGGGTCAACGCTCAACCACTGAGCCACACCGGCAGGGCAGAAGGCCTTATTTTCTATGCAATTTATCAAACATGGTGATAGTTTGATCTTTATTTATCTGCTCTGAAATCTTCTTTCTTCTAAACTTGAGAGTAGAAGCAAGGAGTGTGACTTCCTGAGCTCCTTGAACCTCAATAAATACACATCTGATGTTGGCCAGCACCCCCTTCCCAGTTTTCTGCCCGAGTCTGTTTTTCATCACCAGGTTCACAGGAGAATAGTTGGGGGGCACAGGGGGGCTGCTAATGGAAAGGAGCAGCTCACTACCCTGTCATCCCCTCTCAGCTGCCCCTGGGGAGAGAGTGGCTCAGAGAGATGTCAGGACAGTTTCGTGCTGGGAGCAAATGATTTGGGCTCAGCTTGGCCTCTGTTCAGGCAGACTGGAGAACCCCACATTTCCCTGCCACTCTCCCCGACTCAGGAGCAGGAGGAGTCGCCGTGGTTGAGTCGGGTTCAAACCTCGTTTCCTATTTCTGAAGGTGAACACAAGAGCGGACTCTTCGTCCAACAGAGACCACGGGCCTGGCAGGACTATAGGGGAGCCAGCTTCCTCCTGGGGCCTCGGTGGAGAGGTTTGGGTGTCACCCAGACCAGGGCTCCAGAACAGCCTCGTCTGTGGGAGCAGCAGAGTGATGCCTTCCGGGTGCTCCTAAGAAGCAGATGCTGGGATAGAACTGACATGTGACACGGTGTCACGTGAAGATGTCCACGTGTTGATTTGATACACTTATAATTGCAGTCTAATCACCCCTGCAGTGTTAGCTAACACTTCCACCTAGTCACATAATTATTTCTTTTTTGTTGTGAGAACATTTAGCATCTACTCTCTTAGCAACTTTCAAGTATGTAGTACAGTATTGTTACCTATGATCACAAGGCTGGGCACCCGATCCTTGCAGCTTAGTCATCTTCTAATTAGAGGGTTGTGCCCTTTGACCAGTATCTCCCTTTCCCCCACCCCCAGGCCTTGGTAACCACCGTTCTACTCTATGTTTTTATGAGGTCAGCTTTTTAGATTGTATATTTTAGGAGAAGGTACCATATTTGTCTTTCTCTATCTAGCTGGTTTCATTTAGCATAATGTCTCAAGGTCCATCCATGTCGTCACAAATGGCAAGATATCTTTCCTTCTTATGGATGAATAATATTCCATTGTGTATATAAATACACACATTTTTGGAGGCATGCTCTTGGGGAAAGGTGAGTGAGGGAATCAAGATGAAGCAGGGGGAAAGCTAAATAGAAATCGGTTCTGATCTGGACACTCGCTTCATTCATGTCTGATCCTTAACAGAAGCTTTGAAGCACAAAGCATGACCCCCATGGTTATGTTCTGGGGTTGAGTACCTGGAGGTGGTGGGAGAGGTGGTCTCAGAGTTAGCAATGCTCCTGCTCCACCAAAGGCAATTCTGCAGAGCTGGGGGCTGGGAGTGGATATCTGGCCATCACACAACAGCTGGGGATGGCTGCCCCTAGGGTTCAAGGGATCTGGGTAGACAGGAATAGCACCCATTCTAAGAGGGTGATAGCAATATTAACAGTAGTGGCTCTGACCAGAGTATGTCTTTTTTCACCAGGCAGTCCCAGGAAGAGGGCCAATGGGCTGTTTTTGGTGGGGCTATAAACTGGGTATAGTTATGGCTTTTATCAAGAGCAGCCAGGCATTTATGCCTGGACCACATATGCACACATAACCCATCAATGCTTTCCAATGGCATCTCTGAAAACCTCTCTCACGCTTGTCATTCAAACAGAGCACTTGTACCTGAACTCAAATCATGGGACTTATAAGTCAATTTGATTATCTTGTTTATAACATAAAGCCTACAGGCTCTACCCAAGACTCCCAGGCAGAAGAAATCTTTCAAGTTGGCATTTGCTTGGAGGGTACGTGGTGATGGTATTTTCAGGACCAGACTAAATAACAACTTGAAGCTCACTATTCATTGTTTCAAACTATGTGCTCACTACCTTGGCCCCCTTCTCTCTGTCAGTGCCCTTGGGCTCCCAGAGCTCTTCTCCACCTCCAGGGGCTGTGTGACCCCCTCATCCGTTAGCTGCTTATACTAGGGTGGCACTTATCCTCTAGAAGCTGGTCTGTCTTCTGTCCCATCCCCCTAGGAGCCCGCTCTCTGCTAATGTGATGATATGTGACAATGTCGTTGCCTTGGAACAAGACAAGCTCCCAAATAAAATGCTCCCTTAGCCCCACACTCAGGACTCTTACCTTGCTTAATGTTCTGTGAAAGTGGCTGTGGAAAAGAGATATGCAAATGTAGGTGCTTTGCAAATGTAAATAGAATGAACATGCACATAAACAGAAAATCTTCATTGGGCCAACCACTGCTCAAGAAAGGAAAGGGGAAAACAGAATGATTTCTCATAAGGTTGGGGGATGGAACTAGAACCTGGTGTCTGGATGGTGAAGTTCCATGGAGAAACTGCAGAAGGAGAGGGGGAGACGATGCGAGGAAGCTGACTAGACAAATCTGAAAGATTCGGGAATAGATAATATGCATAAAGGGAAAACCATGACTTCGGAATGAAAGAAGAATAGGTCTGACATGTTGAGTCTGCCAAGGAACAGCTTTGTGATCTTGGGTAAGTTATTTAACTTCTCTGAGGTTCAGTGTTCTCTTGTATATTAACAGGATACTAATAACCACTTAATGGGCTATTAGGCAATTGGATGAGTGACATGTGTGAAACATGTAGAAGAACAGCTGACACATAGAAGGGACTGAATAAATGCTATTTTTCTACCTTTTCTTCCCCTCTCATTAAGTTCCAGAGTCGTAATGACCTTGGTTAAAAGAAAGGAGCTGTAGAAATCTCGTAAAGGACTGGTAGATACGGGAACCGAAGAGGAAAGACTGTCAATTGTTAGCATCAGAGTGTTGAAGAAAAAATAACTTCTGCCTGAACTTGAGGTTATTTTGGGGAACTGCCATTAAGGTGTTGCTCCTTAAGAAAGGAGCTTAGATGGATTAGGAGGGAAGCAGAGTGAAGCTAAGGTCAGATAAGAGTAAACTGGCAAAGTTGGTGCCTGAAGCTAAGAAAGACAGTAAACTCCAGAGATGAGGTGCTTGAGTGTTGGAATTAGACCAAGTTTGTTTCAACTATCCTCTCAGCCATTAGCTACCCTATGGCCTCAGACAATGGCCTAAGCTAGTTCTCAGTTTGTTCATCTGCAAAATGGGGACAATTAATGTCCCTGGCTTATCGGGCTGTTGTGAAGGATAAATGAGACATAAGCATCATATTTATTGTGACTGACTGGCATATTTCACATGCTCAAGTCTTAGCTATTGTCACTGTTAGTATATTTGCTAACATTGATGAACCTATGTAACTTTATCCTCGGCTGCATCATCAGGCCGAGGAATGATTCATCCATTTTAAGATGCTGAGTGAGTGAGGGGCCTCCTGAAGAATCGCCAAAGAGAAGGAGTTCTAGACACAAGGATCTGGAGTGAAAAAGGGAAGGGATCAAAAAATAGGGTGTTAGAAAGGTAGACAAGCAATGAATTCCACTTTGGACAGCCAATGTCTATCAGTTCATTTCCTTAGGCATTGATTCAACATACGTTGTATATATTATGCGTGGTGTGCTGGAGATGCAGCCAAGAATGACAGAGTTGTGATCCTGAGAAAAATAGGAAGAGTAAAAGTTTGATCAGGGTTATAAGGAGCATGAAGAAAAAGATTGGGGCAGCGTTAGAATAAAAGATGAGGAAAATCTTTCTTTGGGAGTGTCACATAAGCAGAGACCTGAATCATAACTAGGAGTTAGCCAGGCGCAGTTTGGGGGAAGAGGAAACATCAAATGCAAAAGGTCTGAGGCAGGAGGGACCTTGGGGGGATGCACTAAGACAAACTTGCCTAGAACAGAGTGAAAGGGGGAGGGAGAAGTAGAAATACGCACCAGGCGAGGTAGGCCTGGACCCATCATATCAGGTCTGTAGGCAATGTTAAAGATTTCAGATTTTTTTCTAAGAGCCAGAAGAAGTTAATGAAAGGTTGACAGGAAAAGAAGATATCCTCTGATTAAATGGGCAGATTGACTTCATTGAAGCTTTTGAGTATTGCCCCAGAAGGTCCATGCAGCTAAGCTGCTGTAGAGGGGGCGGAAGTCAAGATTTCCCCCCTGAGTCCCTGGCACTCTGCAGGCTTTGGGCACCGTGGGTGATGTGGCCAATGAAAGAGTTGGAGGAAGATCCTTTCCTCAGGATAACATGTGAATGGTCCCCTATGTCAGGTGGCAGGATCCAGACATGGAGCAGGGGCCACATGAAACTTGATCTGAGTTGAGATGTCCTCATAACTGCTAAAAAAGCTCTAAAATGATACCGCAAAATATTTTGAATCCATGCAGATAGATACAATAAGAGAGTGGCCAGCAATTGTTAAAAAGTTTTCTCTGTATCCATAATTTGATTTTGAATCATCACCTTTTGGTAAGAGGTGGGCATATAGTCAATAATAGATTAAAAGATCTATTAGCTATCATTTTCTCCACCACTTCTTTAGACACATGATGATAACAATCCCAACTTATTGTACACCTACTATATCCCAGGCATGGTAATAACTGCTTTACATATATCATTTTATTTAATCTTCATAGCAATCTTGCAAATTTGTTATTATTAAGCCCTTTTATAGGTAAGAAAACTAAGGACTAGAGCAGTGATTTTCAACTGGTGTGCTGCAATTATTTTTAAAACATGTGGTATCTGACTAGGCAGGGGCACTGACCTCTTTTCCCTTAGATTGCCAATAATAAAATGACAACAGCCAACACAACAACAGCCATCCAGTGTGAATGCCCTGTCTTAACCATAAATATATAGGGCATATAATAGAGTTGCATCTTACTGGGGATGTTGCATAATAGGGTTACATTTGATTAGTTAATTCTTGGTCCCAGAAATCCTTATATACAAGTATAGGTACTGGCTTTTGAATAAAAGCCATTTTGGAGTAAAAAGGGTAGGTAATTACTATTATTATTTTTTATAAGTCAATCAAAATTATACCTATTTTTTTTTGTCAGAGCTGCAAAAAAACATAATATATTTTTTTGGTGTGCCACAGATGAGAGGAAAGGGGTTGAAAATTACTGGACTAAAGACATTAAATAATTTAGGAATAAGAAACATAAATTGGTAGTTCCAAAATAGTCTCAGGATGTAAAGTACAGCATAGGGAATATAGTTGATAATATTGTTAATAATTATGTATAGTGCCAGGTGAGTACTGGGAATATTGAGGGACCACTTTGTAAAAGATATGAATGTCATCAACTATGCTGTACACCTCATGCAAAATAATTGAATATAAACTGTAATTTAAAAAATAAAAAAGAAGAAACAGCTCATAAATGGTAGACCTGGGCTTAAATCCAGGTTGACCTGGTTCTCTGAATGTTCCTGTCATTCTGCCTCCCAGATGAAAAGGGGGAGATCAGGCAGGTAAGGCACTTAGAGTAAGTGCGGACTTGAGCCCAGGCCACATAAAAAAATAAGTCAAAAGAAACAGGTAAAATTCATGTTGTCATAGATTTTATTTGACCCAATAATTCTAAAATATAATTTCTATGTGTAATCAGTATATTTTACGTTCATTTTGTATACTTTCTCTTTAAACCCGGTGTGTATTTGTACACTTACAACAAACAACCACAGTAGACTACTCACATTTCAGTTACTTGGCACTGGGGAGGCACTTGGTAAAATTCTCTCTGGTTCCTACCCATCAATCACAAGATACATACTTGGAAATATTTTAATTATCCATATTAAATTCAGAAAACTTAACATTTATGATTAAGAATTTATTTCCAGGTTGCTTTGTTATGCATTATATATACATATAGATAAGGGGCAGCATATTTTATTATCTAATTATGTTCTGTAGATGATAATTCAGAAATAAAGTTTCCTTTTCTCACTCATGGGCAGAAGGGGTCCTGAAGCCACCTGGATGTCAAGGTGATTCAGCCTAGGGAAGCAGGTAGAGACGTGTGTTCCTTACCCACTGACATTATTGGTTGATGGCACATTTACCAATGAGGACAGAGCAGGAACCGCCTAGTTCTAAGTGCACCAAGAGAAGAATTCATTGATGGTATGGATCTTATTAGCAGAACAACTGGAAAAAAAGCAGCTAATTTCTTTGGGAGGAAGATCAGGTTCTAAGTGGAAGAGAAAATGAGTGGGTAAGAGACTTAAATGCCACTTTTATTCAATGATTTATATATTAGCTTTTTTTTCTTTTGAAATTATAGCAAAAAAATCCAGATAGGAGATGGCTTAGATTGGACATCCAGCTTGAAAATGGTACCTTGGTCTGTCTCTCCAACTTCCCTGTGCAACAGTGTTCATCACCCTTCCTTCCCCCGGTCCTTTCACTTCCCCTCCCTTTGGAACCACCTCCACTTCATTTGCAAGCTGATTTCATGATGGAGCAAAAATGCCAATCAATCGTTTGGCCATCAGTAGGAGAGCATCTCCAATCTGCATTAGCCTGCTGGGCTGCCTTCCAGAGCATCATCTACTGCACATGAATTATTACGGAAACATTACTGCTGTCAGCACATTCCACTCTATACAACGTCCTATTATTATTTTTTTGGCGGACAACAGTGAAATTTTAAATAGTTTAATCTTTCTTAAGTAATGTGAATTTGGTGGCTCTAGAAACAACTTTTGGCCACAACAGTGAAAACCCACCCACAACAGTGGTGGGGCTTAGAGGCAGGTAGGGAGTGGGGTCTAACACAAGAGGAGACCTGGCCACCCTTCGATTTGTTTTCCCCTTTCTGAGGTCATCCTCTTCCCAGCATCGCTTCTCCCTCCTTTGTTGTCCATGGCAACATGAGGCTGCTGGGATCCTGATGTTTGGGTAACAGAGGAGAGGGAGCTGGGGATAAATCAGCTTGACGTCAGCAGGGTCACAGAGTGTTGCTTGGGTCTTCTCTCACCAGAGAACGCATGTGCTCAGTAGCTGGGCTGTCTCTGTGATTCATTTGGACCCTGTACTCTGGTGGCGATAATAGATCTAGTTTGGAGGCTCCTGAACAGAAGTAGATGGTTTTTGTCTCTTTTAAAATTCTATGGCAAAATGGATCATTTATTATTCTGGAGCGTGTGTGTGTGTGTGTGTGTGTGTGTGTGTGTGTGTGTGTTTAGTGTTTGGAGAGCATAGGGTCAGAGTTGAAGTTCAGTTGCTGATACCCAGCAAGAGAAGGCCATCAAATCAGGTGGGCCAGCCAAAGTCAGGTCATAGCTGATAAAGGACCCCAAGGGAAACTGAGGACCACATCTATTCACATGGAAAGAATGAAGATACAAAAGGGACAAGAGAATTTCTTTTAAAAAATTGTTTAGCACAACGGGTGTGGCTCATTAATTGAACATCAACCTATGAGCCAGGAAGTCATGATTCGATTCCTGGTTAGGGCACATGCCCAGGTTGTGGGCTCAATCCCCAGTGGGGGATGTGCAGGAGGCAGCCGATCAATGATTCTCTCTCATCATTGATGTTTCTATCTCTCTCCTTTTCCCTTACTCTCTAAAATAAATAAAAATATATACTTAAATTTTTACTTTTATTTTTAACCACTTTTAAAATATTTTTTTTATTTTTCAATTGTAGCTTGCATTCAATATTATATTGTATTGGTTTCAGGTGTAGTGGTTAGACAATCGTATACTTTACAAAGTATTACCCCCAATATTTCCAGTTCCTACCCGGCATAATCCAGAGTTATTACAATATTATTGACTCTATTTCCTAGGCTGTACTTTACATCCCAGTGACTATTTTATAACTACCAACTGAAAAGAAAATTTCAAATCCCAGGCAAAAAGTTAAAAACCACTGGATACACTGAAGGTTAGAGATGGAACCAGAAAGGAAAAGCAGGGATGTAGGTGTGGTGTGAGTAACAGGGACTCTGGTTGCTGAGACAGTCCTTGGCCTTGATGCCAGCGCTCTCTGTGTGGGCGGAAACCAGGGTAAACTGGTCTAGGACGAGGCTGAAGATGTGGTGAGAGGTGAGAATGCAGCCCAGGGCCAGGGCCGAATGAGGAGGTGGAGAGAGAAAGAATTCTTGCTGCTGGTGTTTGCTCCTGTTTGCATTTTGCTGCTACCACCCAGGGGCGGGGGAGGGAGGGCCCGGGGGTTTTAACTTTAGACAAAATGTTAGGAACCACGGCCCTCCCCTTGTTCTCTTTAGAATCACACATATTTTGCCATGAATCTGCTTAGGCCAATGTTTGGGTTATGGCAACATTTTTGACGAAGTCTAGTGATTTTACAGTACAAACTCTATCTAGCAGTCGCAGCCCTGCTCCTATTCCTTCCTTTCTCACACGGATCTCTCCAGTGAAGGGGCCTGTTTTGATTTTAGGCCACTCCGGTCCCTGAACCAATTTCAGGAACGTAGACAGGACGTGTCCAAGCAGCCTTTGCCCTACATGAGCTGGGAGGAGAAAGTGTCCACTTTATGGGAATTTGGATGAAGCAGTTCATCTGCAAAGTCCTGGGTTTCTGTGGGCTCTTTCTCCTCAGTGGTCCTTGGGTCCCATGACTGGGAGTCATTCCTGGGGACTTGAATTAGTTCCCCTCCCATATGGACCTGTTAGGGCAGGCTTCCTTCCGTGCTAGGTCCCAGGGCTTCCCTAAGAACACCCTCATTCTTACCTGTCACCTCCAGGGCTGTCGCCAGGGAAAAGGCCCTCTTGACCTTGAAGGGAACATTTCCTTTGGCAGTTTGTAGGGGGGTGTTGGGGAAGGTCATGGGTCGGTTGGTACTGTTCTCTAGATTGGCCCCTACTTTAAGCCACAAGCCCAAGACACACCATTGGTGCTCATCACCTTTGATAATTATTTAGATTCCAACCATGGATATGTATGTTTTCTATTCAAAAGCATTAAAAATATTCTTTGCCAGTTGATCTGGTATTGCCTTAGTAACCCTAGAGCAGTGGTTCTCAACCTTCCTAATGCTGCGACCCTTTAATATAGTTCCTCATGTTGTGGTGACCCCCAAACATAAAATTATTTTCGTTGCTACTTCATAACTGTAATTTTGCTACTGTTATGAATCGTAATGTAAATATCTGATATGCAGGATGTATTTTCATTGTTACAAATTGAACATAATTAAAGCATAGTGATTAATCACAAAAACAATATGTAATTATATATGTGTTTTCCGATGGTCTTAGGCGACCCCTGTGAAAGGGTCTTTCGACCCCCAAAGGGGTCGCGACCCACAGGTTGGGAACCGCTGCCCTAGAGTCTTTCTCTGGTTCCCTGGAAAGCAAAGCTTGAGGCCAAAATTATGGTAAATGTTTTATTGTGTGTATGCACGAGAGGCAATGACAGGGAAGCAAACTGAGGCAAAAAGGAACGCATTGGACAGGACAGAAAGAACATCAAACATAGGCAGTGCATGGTCAAGCTGGCCAGTTTCACCAGAACACACAGCTACCCAGGCCAAGCAGATCCTGGAAATTGAGAGCACATTTGCCTCAAGGAATTCACAGTTTTGAATGCTGGCCATACAGCAAAAACCAATCCTTTACATGTATTAACTGATTTGCTCTTCACAGTGGTGCTATCCGTAGCCCTGTTTCACGGCAGAGGAAACAGATGTACCGAGATGCTTGAAGGTAGTTGAGACAATATTTAAACCCAAGAATTTGGCTTGAGCACCTACATACTCAACCACTCCATCATACTGACTTTCAGCACAATGGAGTGTTTTGGTGCGTTAAATATTCCTTGGATATTTATCAAAGGTGACAGCAGTCATGGTGAGAGGATTTTGTGAAATCTCTGATGCAAACCTCCAGGAGATGTATAAAGTCAGGGTCCTTTATGCATCTACTGGAGGTTTGCATCAGAGATTTTACAAAACTAACATGCTTAGGTATTAAGTCCTGCCGGGAGGGTAGGTCTACATTTTGGCTTAGGCATATATAGCTTGGAAATGTCCCACAGGTGAGTCTTATCAGCTCTGAGGATTGGAAACTATGTTCAGATCTTTCTACCAAGATCTAAGGTAGGAATAAAGGTAGAACAGATAGCCAAGTCTTCTTTGAAATAGACTAGAGAGGGTTCTCTCTAGCCTACAGTCCTTAATCTTTTTTTTATGGCAGCAGCCTTTTGGTAATGCTGGTTGTGTGTGTGTGTGTGTGCGTGTGTGTGTGTCTGTCTGTGTGTACTAGTATCCTGTGTTTTGCTTACTGCACTGCAGTTCATTTGGACAAATAGATATGCCCTGGATGCCTCAAGAAACATAAAAGGGGGATGTTAGATTTGACATAATATCACAAAATATTTCTGTTCACATTGGGTTTTATTAATTCTCCTTAAAAATATACATGTATGTGCACACACACAAACTCCCCCGAAACTTGTGTGTGAAGTGAGTTGACTATATTTCTAATATTTACTAAATGCTATCTGGAGCCAGGGCTGTTCTCTGGTAACATGTGACAAAAAGTGTCTTAAAAGGCATTAGTAATACATTCCTGAGCGCTGATGCTGTACCCAGCTGTTCCTGGAGCACATTTGTTGTAACACAGAGACCATGTAAAACAAAGGACTCAATTCTCATCAAATGTATTTATCAGAAAGAAAGACAAGTAATGATTGTGGGTGGGTTCTGGTGTGTGTGTGTGTGTGTGTGTGTGTGTGTGTGTGTGTGTGTCCAGCAGGCACATAAAATTTCATAGCTGTTTAAACCCTCCAAAAAAGGATCTTTGTATGTAAATCCAGCCACCTGTCTGGTCACTCTTAGCAACTCATCTCTTAAGTCACTAAAACTGAGAACTAGAACAGATCTCGTCATTTTACAGATGAGGAAGCTGACACCAGAGAACAAATTGCTAGTTGGAGGTAGAGCTAGGATTCTATTTTATTCTAGGTCTTCTAGCAGAAGCTACTCAGGCCTAGGTAGTAAATCCTTAGGTGTTTAGGAGAATTCTTTGAGGTTTGGGCTCTGTTTCTCTCTCTGGCTAAGAATTATATTTTAAAGGACAGATTCTTCAATTCTTTGGTCCCTGAGTTTGATGTATGGTTATATATTCTTGGACAGTCTTGATACTATCCTCTGCAATTATGAGGAATTGGATTGATAGGCAAACACAAAGGGAGAAATGTGAATTATAAAACCTATAGGAGAGTGATCGTGATGCTCGCTCTTGGAAAAATCCTTATAATCAAGCTGATGTTCTGTGAACACATAAGAAATAGAAGTGATCACTAGAAGCACCCGTGATTTCCTAAAAGCCAAATATCCTTAGTTCCTTTTTGGACATCTTTATGAGATTGGCAGACGTGGATGGCAGTGGGTAGGGTGGGTAGGAGACATAAAGAGTAACAATATAGGAAGGCTTCTGACAGTTTCTCCTGATATCCTCTGGAATGACCTAGAAAATACAGGCTGTGTGTGCATTTGTGGCTGATAGCAAAATGCTATTCAAAAGAGAGACGATTTCTGAAATGATATCTAAGGGGAGGGAGCTCTATAAGAAGCAACTTAAAGGACGTTTGCCTGTCCCTGTCATGTCCAAGTATTTATCAATGACGTGGATGAAACATTGACTATGTGCTTATCGAATTTGTGATGACATGAAGCAGGGGGTCAGAGAATGTGACAAATGATATAAACAACTTTCAAAAGATCGTGACATCGGAAATGATGAGTTGAAACTAACTAGATAAATTTAACAAGGATAAAACTAGAAGTTTGGTTTTTCGGGTTGAAAGATAGCTTGATTTCACAAATAGAGGATGAGGAGGAAGTGGCTCAGATGTAGTTTATATAAGAAATATCTAAATGTAGATTTTATTAGGCTGTATATATATATTATAGATATAAATATAGATGTATTTT
>NW_005354132.1:68242-84270 GCF_000412655.1 Myotis brandtii
TTTTTTTTCTTACCAGGAAGGCTATTTATGTATAAATACTGTGCATGGCTTATCTTCAGAGCCTAGTGAGAGGTCCCCAGTCCTCAGAGCACTGTGGTCAGTTCTGGGCCCCATGCTTGCATAGGAGGGACACCGACAAGTAGAGAATGGACACCAGATCTCTCCGAGAGTGTCCGGGCATCTTGTCAACAGGAGATTGGTTGAGAAAGTTGGCAAGGCGTTAGGAAGAGAACATGTTGGGAAGTAACGACAGTTGGCTTTAGATGTTTGAAAGGGTCTCCTTGAGAAGATGAACTGGATTATCCCATTGTAGTCCAGAGGGCAGAGCTGGGGCCTATGAATGGTGTGATGGGGGAGAGGGTATTGACTCAATGCCCTGAAGATTAAAACAATGATTGGCAGGAGCCGAATATGGCAGACTTCCGATTAGCCAACCCCTGAGGGCTGGAAGGTTACCAGCAGAGGGTAGCTGCCCACCTGAGGACCAGGATGCTGCTGAGAAGGTTCTAGCACAGAACGTGTGGGTGAGCCGGGGGATCTCCATGACATTCTCTGACTCTCAGGTTGCATCTGTCTTCCGGGTCAAGGCACCCTTCCTGACCACTAACTGGTGCTTGGTCCAAATTATAGAAGCCCCTGTTTACATTGTCCTCCAGCCTCCGCCCCTGATAAGATCAAGGAAAGGGAAATAAACATCTTGCCAGGGGATTGGAGTTATCAGAAAGTTCTGTCTGTTCCAGGCCCGGCGCTCTGAGCACTACAGAGAGCAGCTGCCCCTCCAGACGGCCCAGATGCCGGAGCAGATTCCTCGACTTCAAATGGGAAGGAAAACAGCCACTCCTTTGAAGTGCATGTATCAAAGCTTTAATAAGAGCTAATAAAACTATTATGTTCAGTGCACATCTCCTGAGAGTATCAAGTCAAAGCCTCCCTGAGGAAAGAAACTGTTATAGAACTATGCTTAGGGTTTTATTTTTGTTCCAAAATCAATCCTTAGTTAAAAGACCACAATAATTATTTTGGATTAATTATAGAATATTAATTAAATCTTAATTGAGCTGTTCAGATTTTTTTTTTGAGTCATGAAGATGCTGAGTAGTGGCTAAAAACCGAACCCAGGATAGAGCCCCCTGAGTGAGTCACCTGGGCGTGCACAGGTGCAGGGACAGGTGGCTGTGTGTCCTGGGCTTTGGGGAGTCCACGCTGTCCCAAAGCTGCTGACAGCGGCAATAGTGAATTGTTTCATCTGGGAAGGGTTAAAAATTCCAGAAGGCTCTTACACAGATAAGGACAGGCCACCTCTGGGAGACCCGGGTTCATTGACCAGTTGTCTTAGGAACAAAGGGCTGCCTGGGGGTGTGGAGAGTTGAGGGTGAGGAACGTAGCATTCATATCCAAAACAGCGACAATCAGGTGAGGTGGTACCCGGCACCCAGCCCGCCAGGAGAGGTTGTGTGGAAGGAGGGGAAGCCTAGGAAAACTGACAGCTTAAGTGCCAGGAGCCACATTATGACGTGGGTGTTATTATTATTTTACATTCACGGCAGAAGAACTCAAAGAAAAAAATTACCTCCAAGGGTTGCTCAAGGTCACGCACGTTTTAAATGGCAGTGCTGGGAGTTGAACTGAAGCCAGCCTGCGAGAGTCTCATTACACCACACGGCCTCAAAGGGTACACATGTCCAGACCACGAAGTGTGGCCAATGGGATTCTTTCCAGTTTGGGGCATATGCACTCACCTGTGAAGATGTCTCAAACACCAGGCTGCCATCTGCCATTTCTGGTTCCCCGAGGAGAGGAGGGGGAGTTGTGTGCAGCCAGGCAAAGAGGGGTTAAAGCCAGAGAGCAGGAGGGAGGGTGAGCTCTTGGTGGCAGGAGAAAGCGCTCACAGGCAGCCCACTGCTCTGGAGGAGCCGCAGGCAGAAGGGCAGTGTGGGGAGCGCATGGCGAGGGGGACCAGAAGCTGAAAGCCATCTGGACGGATGGAGACAGGGAGGGCCCCTCCGTGGTCTGAACCACTCGACCCATCCCTCCCCTCAGGGGCAGAGAGACCCCTTCCCCTGGTGAGCCCAGCTTCCTTGCCAGCCACTTTCCTGGGCCCAGGAAGCCGGGAGGAGGAGGAAGAGGAAAGTGTGGGGAAGACAGAGTTGAATGGGTGGCTGTGAGTGAGCAAGGGGACACACAATGAACCCTGCTCTTTCCGTCAATGAGAAAAGCCACTCTCCATTCTATTCTTAATTCATGGGGAAATGTGCTTATCACACTCGCCTGCTTTCTGTGACTCAGAAGTTCTATTCTTAATTCATGGGGAAATGTTGTGCTTATCACACTCGCCTGCTTTCTGTGACTCAGAATTTAAATATTGCTGTGTCCTTGGGATCAAACAGAAAGGCAGGTAGGGCTCTTGCGCAGTAATTGCAGACCCCACCATGGGGGCAGAGGGAGACAAGGTTTCAAGGAGAAAATCCCAGGGAACTCGAGGCCCCAGGAGTCCACCTTCATGCCCTTGGCCAGGACTGCAGCTACCGCCCCACGCAGGGAAGCACCTGGGTCTGGGCAGGGGCCTGAGAGCCCACAGTCTTAGCACCCTCCCTGCCACTGTCATTTGAGGAGCATGTTTTGAGGAGTAAGTTGTCAGGCAAGGTGCAGAAAGGGAGCCTGTGGTCGGAGATCTCACCGCGTTCAGCTGGGAAGTTTGATCAAAAGACACTAAGGGCGACCTCTGTTTTCTTTTCCTCCTGCTCAGGGGAAAGGTGCAAACAAGGTTGTGAACCCGCTCTTTATGCCTCCTGTCTTTCAGGAGTCCTGAGCTCTCACCTGGCCTGCAGGGAGGAGGGATGCTGTTCCTGAGGGCATGGAAAGGGTTGATTCCCCAGTTTCCCTGTGTGCCTGGCCCAAGGCCATTCTAAATGACTAATCAGAAGGGTCAAGGTAACAACCACTGGTTTTTAGGACCAACCTGGGTGGAAATAATGATGACAGGGAAAAGCCTGGTGAAAGTTTCCAAGTTGGGTCAGGTTTTTGCAACCTATGCTGCTTCTGGGTGTTCCATAGCCTGTCCAGAGGCCTGACTCCTGTGTGGCTGCTGGGGAAATAGGAACAACTGTGCACATCTGTCTCCTGGGTTATTCTTTGTGCTCAGCTGCCTGCTAGTCAGACACAGATTGCTCTCAAGCCTATCCCCTGGTCCGAGTGAGTGCCCTGTCCCTTTCGATGAAGGCTTCCCAGCAGCGCCAGCGCTGGCAGATGGGCTGTGCATTGAGGGCCCGTCTGCCCACGTGGAACCATTTCTGGGCTCATTTGGAGCAAAGGCTCAACCTGCAGTGCCATCCTGGCTTTCCAAGCCTCTTGGGAGGGATGCCACAGGCTCCGCCCCTCGCCCCATAATGCCAGGTCATGGGATGTTCCTCCTCAGCCTAATGTAACTGTCTGTCTTCTCTCACTGGTCGCAGTCAGACCCTTCTCAGCAGCTGGCTTATGTGTCCTGTAAACGTGACGCATTCTGCCAAGAAGAAACGCCTGTCTGCTTTCCCGGCACCGGAGGACTTCTTGGCTCACGCTCCTCCAGGTTGGGCAGATCAGGACAATCAGCCTGTAGGGGATGAATGCGCTGGTAGTCACCCGGCAATCACCCACCTCCTTTGGGGTTCCCCCAGCCTTGACTTTGCTAGGTGGTGGGAAGCCACTCTGTACTCAGCATAGTATCCAAAGTACTCGGGAAAGGTCTTTTAGAGGAGAGTATGAGATGGACTTTGAAGAGTAAGTAGGGTTCACTACTCAGACATTCAGAATTCTAGGTGTAGAAGACCAAGAGTGGGGAGTGATGGATTTTGGAAGCACAAGGTTGGCTCGAGGTATTCGTCTGAAAGCACCAAGGGAAACCAGAATACTCTAAAGTGCATATTTCTCAGGAATATGCAGTTCTTCTGCGTTCACAATGGCAGCCCTCCAATGGGTGGTGACTTTCCTGATTTCTGAGCAGCGCTTTCCAAATCCTTCCACCAAGCTCCCTATTACAAAGGCCTAACTAATCAGTTTCACAAAGAAAGGGCCCTCTCTCTTTTTGCTTCCAGATCAGACATTGGTCCTGGATCTGCTCATGTCTGCCTTCGCTCAGAGGAGACTATTTCGGTCTTCTGAGAAGTATGTTTTCAGCTCCAAACTCCAGAGCTGCCCCAGAAACCACTCGATGCGAGCAGGAAAATAAATGTGAATATCACCAGCTCAGCAGTTCAACTCAGCTGCAGACGATCCCATTATGTCAATCACCATCAGCAGTTCACTGTAACTGGCGGGCTGTCATCCTCCTGGAGATTAATTGCTGGGAACCTGTTGTATGTATTAATGGATCATTTATTCACATTGATCTTTCACTCATTGATCTTCAATCTCTGCACATGGCCAGGTACCTATCATTCTTGTGATCTGACTTCTGGGGCCAATCTTTACTCTAAAAGACCCCCCTGGGATTTCTTAGCAAGCATAGTAGCCCCATGGAGGCTTCAGAGCCGCACACCACAGCTGCAGTTAATCTCTTTGCATCTCCAGAGAGCTAAGGTACGCTGCTGACACCTACCCTCCCACAATTTGATTTTTAATCTCTTAAGTTTCACATCTGCAATCAAAGCACTACTGTCAGGCTGTGATCTGAATCCTCCCTTGAATGGCTTTAACACTTTGCCCCTTAGAAACTTGAGCTTCTTTCTCATTCATCCTCCTGCCTTCCCTGTGCCAGCTAGCTCTCATCACCGGACCGGATAGAGAACCTGAGGTCACCCTAATCCTTCAGTTGGGCAAATCTTGTCCATCTGTCATGGGCTGCATTGTGTTCCCCCAAATTCACATGTTGGCATCCTAACCCAGTGCCTTAGAATGTGACTGAATTTGGAGATAGGGTCTTTAAAGAGATAATTTTGGTAAACTGAGGTCATATGGGTGGGCCTTAATCCAATGTGACTGGTGTTCTTACAAGAAGAGATGAGGATATAGACATGTGCACATGTGGAGGAAAGACCACATGAGGACCAGTGAGGAGGCAGTTGTCTGCAAGCCAAGGAGAGATGCTTCTGAATGAAACCATCCCTACCGACACCTTATCTAGGCCTTCCAGCTCCAGAACTATAAAGAAATACGTTTCTGTTGTTTAAGTTCCTCCCGCTGCTCCCAGTGTGGTACTTTTTTATGGCAGCCCTAGCTGAGTAATAACCCATCTTCCATGTCTCAGCACAAATGGCACCTTCTCTGAGATGATTTCCATAACTCCTAGGTTAGTTTAGGTCATGCCACTGTCTACTCCTATTTCTCTGTCTTTTCACTGCCCTAACATTCATCAGCCTACATTATAATTACTTAATTATTCATTGTTTTAGAGTCTAATAGTCTAGAGACAAGTCTATCTTGTTCACTGCTTTGTTAGATATGGAAAATAACTCTAACTTCTGTAACTGATAAACCTCCAAATCTCAGTTATTTAGCACAATTAACGTCTATTTCTCAATCATATCACATGGACCCAGAATTCAAAGACTGGTCTCCATCTATGGCTACATTTTCCTCTTGATCCGTGAAGGGCTCCAACTTCAGCTGGTGGATGTAGGGTGAGAAAGTAGTCATTGGTGGGAGTTTTCTATGAGTGAGACCTGAAAGTGGAGCACCTCACTGCTGCTCACATTCCAAGGGCCAGAATTCAAGTCACATGGCCTCACCTAACTACAAGGAGGCTGGGATATGTAGTCCAGTAGTATGCCTCAGAAGAAAAGAAGCAGCGGTTCTCAACCTGTGGGTCCCGATCCCTTTGGGGGTCGAACGACCCTTTCACAGGGGTCGCCTAAGACCATCGGAAAACACATATATAATTACATATTGTTTTTGTGATTAATCACTATGCTTTAATTATGTTCAATTTGTAACAATGAAAATACATCCTGCATATCAGATATTTACATGACAATTCATAACAGTAGCAAAATTACAATTATGAAGTAGCAACGAAAATAATTTTATGGTTGGGGGGTCACCACAACATGAGGAACTGTATTAAAGGGTCGCGGCATTAGGAAGGTTGAGAACCACTGAAAAGGAGAATGTGGATATTGGTGAACACCTGCAGTTTATGCCAAAACTTCTATATCTTGAGCACTAATCATAGTGCCTGACTCACAGTAGGTGCTTAATAAATATTTTAATTAATTAACCTCCACAGGTCATACGCCTACCTTCAGTTGGAACTGGGATAGGGCGGTCTAGAATCATAGACCCCATTTTTGTATTTGGAGGCCTTTAATTAAATTAGATTGCTTCCTTTGTGAACACTTGAACGATGAAATCTGCCAATCTCAAAAATCCCCTCAAAAGAAACAATTCCAACAAAGAATTTATTGTATTTCCAATATCCTAATAAAAACAGGTAGCTCGGTATGGTTTTGTGTGTGTGTGTGTGTGTGTGTGTGTGTGTGTGTGTGTGTGTTTTGCCATCTTGCTACATTATTTGATTCTAAATTATTAGACTCTACTTTCCTGGAGAGCAACACATTAACCATCTGGTAGCCCAGCCTTAAGCCCAGTGCCTGGCACATCTTCAACCTCCTTTCAGCTAGCATTTATTGAGCATTTACTATATGCTGTGCTAAGTGCTTTACATCCATTAACTCATTAAATTGTTCCATGCAGGAGCAACAACGACTGTCTGGTTTTTATGTATTAAAACCCATAGCTCAGAGAGCTTAAGATAACTTTCCAAGTGTCGCCGAATTATTAAGTAGTCAAAGTAAGATGCAGAGTCAAGTACGTAGGATTTCAAAGCTCATGGTCATAACCTCTACTTCAAGCTGTGTTTCCTGTGGAAGCTCATTACATTGAACAGAAAGTGGCCATGGGCATCAGAGCCTAGTTCACTGATCTTGTGAGGGAACAAAGGCTGTACTGCCTGGCCAGTCCTCATTTTCAAGAGTGTGTATCTCTTCACTTCCTTGAGATCCGGAAATGGGTTGCCTTTGTACTTCACAGACCATCTATCACAGAGTCTTCTGCTAGATCCTCAGTATCGGCCTCTATTCCCTATAAGGTTAATGAACCAGGACCTAGGGCAGTGATGGCGAACCTTTTGATCTTGGTGTGTCAGCATTTTGAAAAACCCTAACTTAACTCTGGTGACGTGTCTCATATAGAAATGTTTTGATATTTGCAACCATAGTAAAACAAAGACTTATATTTTTGATATTTATTTTATATATTTAAATGCCATTTAACAAAGAAAAATCAACCAAAAAAACGAGTTCGCGTGTCACCTCTGGCACGCATGTCATAGGTTCGCCATCACTGATGTAGGGGAAGAAAAAGGTAGCCAACCTGCTTCCACTGCTCAGTACCCTTCCCCAATTATTCACTCACATACAGCCTTCACTCTCTGCTCAGCAACTCCACCTCCACCCAAGAGCCCTTCTTGGAAACCTTTCTGTCTCTTTCAATATATAATGGGAACAGTGGGTGGGTCTTATTTTTTGGGGGGAAATAAAGGACCCTTTCTTCCATCTCTGAGATTGATGGTGGAGCCAGAGGTTTCTGATAAAATTCCATCTTGAGGATCAGATGGAAAGGAAGAAAAGTCCTGGTTAGTCAAGTCCTCTCAGGAAATAAGACAGATATAAATCTTTTTCTCTAGTCACTGCTCCCCACCATTCTTCTGAACCCAGTTGCATCACAGAGTCCTGGGTCCCTCCCTATTCTTCCAGGCTGTGGAGCCCAGAGTAGCAGTGCTCAGATTCCAGTACCGTTGCTACAGCTCCTGGGAAGCAGAGGCAGAAGCCTGTCCTGATTCTTTCTCAAATCCACCCCTTGGGCTCTTTCAGAATGAAAAATTCATTTGGATGCATGTAAACTTCCCTTAGTTTATTGCTTTAATTTTTTGTATCTCCAAAAATGATGTTTTGCCCAGGATATTTTGTCAGTGGGCTTTTCTGGCATTAAAAGGAAGTAAATAAAATAATGTTCTTTTTTCATGCTTTTGGCACAAATGGAGAACCCCTCCTGTGTTAGCACTTGGTTGAATTATTTCTGCCTACTGGCTTTCCTATCCCTACAATGAGCAAGGCTGCACGTCTCCAGCAAGCTCTATTGTCTCAGAGATGCACATGGCTTTCTCTTCTCCTTCAGGTGGATGGGATATAACATAATAAATAATGGGGGAGTTTCAGGCAATGTGGTTGAGATGATGATGATGATGATGATGATGATGACGACGACGACGACTGGTGGAGTGAGAAGGAGAATTTTTAACACCTATAAAGGAAACCTAAATTGGCCCCTAGTGACTCACTGTACAAGGAGAGCTGGCCACCATCATCCTCAGGAAAGTTTTTAATGCTACATGAATTCAACTTTTGCAGCTCGGCTCCTGCAACTGGCAGGAGCCTCTTGGGGATAGCAAGTACAGAGTGGGCTGAAGAAAGACATTCTCCAGTTACCCCCAAGTTCATTTCCACTTCAGACCGAGGGCCGAGGGGCAGCTCTGTCTCTTCTGATTTGGTATGAATTGAGGCCATCCGATCTGGGCGAGCTGCATTCCAGGCCTTTTTCTTGCTGATGTCAAAAGGCTGAATGTGGACTTGGGGAAGGCTAGAGGGCTGTCTTGCCTGCTAACACTGATTTTATGATATGCTAAACACAACATTCAATAGCTATTACTTCCACTGTCAGGGAAACAACTTGAGCCATCCATCTTCCTCCTCAGACTGTATTACATTTCTCCATATAAATGACAACGCATTATAATATCTTTTATTATAATATTACTTATTTATTGCCAAAGGTTTTCCAGCATTAATGCTGAGGGCTTTCATCCTTTATCTGCCATTTGGTTTGTTTGTTATGAATGTCACATTTTATTTATCTAGATGGGCGCTGTTCAGAATTTGTGGATGGACTCCTCTGATTTGCTTCTTATGTAAACCTGGGCTTTTATCTCATTAGATGGCTCAGCGGGCTAGGAAGACAGGATGGGCAAGGCGTTCTGCTCTCTTGCTTTGTCAAAGGATCCAAAGGGGACAGGACTTAGGATGATGATGCTCGGAAGAGAGCTCCTGGGCTCACCTGTGCAGGTGCCCTCTCTGTAGGCAGGTCTGCAGCCTTGACCTTCCCAAGTCGCAGATCTCTGCAGAAGCAGCTCCCCACATTGGTTTTTGGTAACTTGTTCTGAAGCTGAACAGCCTTCCATTCTAAGAAGCTCCCCTCTCCCCCAACTAAACCTCCTTCCTTCAATTCAGTAAAAAATGTGACATTCTACTATCTTATTTCTCTAACGAGGGTACTTTAGATCCCAATGTAGGAAACACTTTAAATGGCAGATCCACTTGGAGGCAGTTATTTGCTTTACAAAAGGGGAAAAAGAAAACATGCTTCCTTGAAGAAGGGCCTCTCGTTCTCTTAAGTAACTGTGTATACATCATTAATGACTAGACAGAAAAGCGTTCTTTCCCAGTTGGGGGTCAGCAGCTGTGCCGGCAGAGAAGATAGAATTAAAGTGCCAGCAAACGAATGTTTACTGAGAGTCTGACAGAATTGCTGATACAGTCCTCGTAAAAACTAGAGATGTTTTGCATTGATACATTGCTATAGAAACGTCAGTTCACAAGAGATGTGTTTCAATTGTACTTGAGAGTGAATCTGTACCCTGCATTTTTATGGGAATCTCTCCAGCACCTACAATCCAGTGGAGATTGAGCCTGGGGTTAAGATCGGCCTCGAACAAATGGCTTAGTGAGGAGTAGAGGAGTTGTCGTTGGCCTTCATTTATCTACTTACCTATTAATGCTCCTTTTCTACTGTAAAGTAAGACCTGTCCTAACCCATCTTTTCTCACCTGGCACCCAGTGCCGGAATAATCCCAGCTTTTATGACCTATTCCATATATCTCAGTTTTTCTGGATAAAAACCTGAGATTCTAGCCTGGCTGCCATGGCTCAGTGGTTGAGCATTGACCTATGAACCAGGAGGTCCCTGTTTGATTCCTGGTCAAGGCACATGCCCGGGTTGCAAGCTCGATCCCCAGTATGGGGCATGCAGAAGGCAGCTGATCAATGATTCTCTTTCATCATTGATGTTTCTATCTCTCTCTCCTCTCCCTTTCTGGAATCAATAAACACACACACACACAACCACACACTGAGATTCTAATGACTGATAAAAGCCAGAATGTAAAATCCTTACAAAGTTGCTTTATATTTGAATAGTAGAGTACTGGCAAACAATATTCAAAGAATATTATTATGGTGGACATTCAGACATCACAGACATACTTTGATCTGGGAGATAATTTGGGCTAGGCTGGAGGCAAAGTGGACTCATAGGGAAGTACCTCAAATTACTCCAGGTAGGGACTCAAAGTCTTCTGTCCATGAAACGTGCTGAGGCCCATCTTTCCTGAGCAACTTTCAAGCACTGGGTCAAGGTCACAGCACAACACCGCAACCACGCAGAGTGGTCCAGTCGACATCCACACAAAACAAGACTCCATGTACTTTCAGCTATTTGCCCTGAAACCAGGGGTGAGATGAAAGGCTTGTGTCTGAGAGGAAGAATGCCTTCGAAGGTGGACATCTGCCATTCTTGCACCCGTACTTGCCCACCATCTTCAAAACAAGATCAAATGGTGCAGCTGAGAAGCCCTGCCTGACCATATGGGATTTCAAAGTAACATTTCCACAGGCAGGGGTGGAGTGAGGGTGGAGGGTGGGTGGGAAAGAGTGGAGGAGTGGGCAGAGGGTGGCTTGGCTGGTTGGTGAGGGGTTGGATATTGTTGGAGATCTAATCTCAGAGTCCTGCATTCTCCCTTGAGCTCTTTAGCTAGAAGCCAGTCTCTGGGGACTCTGTGAATTATTCACGAGGCAGAGGGACTCTGCCTAAAGCAGGGCAGACCCTTTTCTAAAATGCAAGTATAGACCGGGAAAGCTGAAAACAGGAGGTTGAGACTTCACATTTCATTAGACTGTACTATATCCCCTCCTTCAGTGTTATTCTCACCCCCGCCCCCCCCCAAAATCCCCCAAATCCGTGGTCGGCAAACTGCGGCTCGTGAGCCACATGTGGCTCTTTGGCCCCTTGAGTGTGGCTCTTCCTAAGCCTTAGGAGTACCCTAATTAAGTTAATAACAATGTACCTACCTATATAGTTTAAGTTTAAAAAATTTGGCTCTCAAAAGAAATTTCAATCATTGTACTGTTGATATTTGGCTCTGTTGACTAATGAGTTTGCCGACCACTGCCCCAAATAAAGACAGTGAGTTGAAAACAAAGGTTCTATATCCACCCAAATGAATGAAGTTTCCTTGAATTTTCTCCTTCCCCCGACTTTTCCAATAATCCAGCTGCTATGCTTTCTCCTCCTGCCCATTATACTAAGTTCGGTTGGTTTGGGTAGATTTGTTACTCAGACCAGCTGAGTCCCCTGTTTAATCCAGGAGGAAGGAGCACAGACCTAGTTATCTTGACCTGATGGAGCTTCGGCAACTCCTGCAGCGGCTGTGGCCCCGAGGTGTGAGCTCCTTGCTGCTGCTGTGGTTTCATTAACGGGCTGAGTTCAGGATGTCATAGAAAGAGTGCAGTGCTGAGCACTGGTCATTATTTTAATATGTAAGTCAAAAATCATTATTTATAGGCTATTAAGTGGTGCAACAACTCTATTTGCATATTGTTTTCTATGGACACATAAACCCGTACCCAAGTCCTGTGTAGCTATTGGTAAGCTCTGTGGGGCTGGAGAGAAAGATATCCCTAAATGCCCTCTCCTCTGAGTATCAGAATCTAGCACGTAACAGTCCACCTGACTCCTTCGGATTTTTTGACCACACCAGTTATTTACCCCTGTTACTTATTTGAGGTGCTTCAGAGTGATGTGGAATTCAATAACATGCAATTGACAACTTCTAGAGGAATGAGGACAGGGTCCAGGGGAGATGATCACCAATCAACTGTCCCCTCTCAGTGTGGTGGTTCTCAGCAAACCATTTTAGGAGCAGGGCCCGAGGAAGAGAATAAATAGGATGCTGTCTCTTCTCTGATGCAAAGAACTTCAGGTCCCATCCTTCTCCCTTGCCAAGTACCTGCTTTCCCCTAAGGCAGTGGTCGGCAAACTCATTAGTCAACAGAGCCAAATATCAACAGTACAATGATTGAAATTTCTTTTGAGAGCCAAATTTTTTAAACTTAAACTATATAGGTAGGTACATTGTTATTAACTTAATTAGGGTACTCCTAAGCTGGCCTTTGCTAAAAACGTCCTCAATCTGATTGAGGTACGTTCGCTGAGGTCGACCCCTTCCAACTCTCCCATCCACACTCGTCTTGTATACTTGTTTCGTCTATCTCCTTTCTGAAAACCAACTTCTGCGCATGGGCCACGAAGTTTCAATCACACTGTATGTGTGCACCTGCACATGGTATTTTGTGGAAGAGCCACACTCAAGGGGCCAAAGAGCCACATGTGGCTCGCGAGCCGCGATTTGCCAACCACTGCCCTAAGGAACTGACACGGGCTGGGATTTGTTGATGCCCACCTCTCCCTTAACCACCACAGATTTAGTTAATACAGGGCTCCTCAAACTACGGCCTGTGGGCCACATGCAAATACAAATATTGTATTTGTTCCCATTTTGTTTTTTTACTTCAAAATAAGATATGTGCAGTGTGCATAGGAATTTGTTCATAGTTTTTTTTTGAACTATAGTCCGGCCCTCCAATGGTCTGAGGGACAGTGAACTGGACCCCTGTTTAAAAATTTTGAGGACCCCTGAGTTAATACTTTCAAAAATTTTCGGTTGGATTAGTGCAAGAGCCATGACTGCTCCCCACCCCTGCCCCTTGTCCTGTGCTCCATTGGTCCATTCTCCATAGAGTAGGCTCAGTGACTGTTCAAAAATGTGAGTCTAGGTCCTTGGCGGTGATCCTCCTGGTAAGCTGGCACTCAGGCTCTCAGATCCGTGGAGCTAGGCCACCGTTAACTCCACTCAGGGAGAGGCCAGATACAGACCACCCCAGCTTCCTGAGCAATGCAGGGACCAGACGGAAAATGAATGGCCTCCGAGCAGATAAAAGATAGTCCATATAACTCACACGCATCCTCATGCCCATTCCTCCAAGATCATCTTTTACAAAACCTCAGAGTTGATTTCTTCTCATTATACTACCAAGTATAAGACTTTAATTTTTTTTTTCTACCGTAGAATTGGTACATAAGAAAGGGTGAGGGCAGGGGGACTTTGTGTCCTATTGGCAGGAAGTGGCATTTGGTAGTTGATTTAAAGAGAAGTTAAGAAAACACACAACTATAAATGATAAGCAAAATGCCTCAGGCTTGGGCCTGCAAATGGCAGGACCAAGAGTGTTTCACACAGACGGAGCCCAGAGTGCATCATGTGTCCATGTGTCCATGCACTGTACCTCACTGCTTCTATGGCCCCACACGAAGCAGTGGGGCCTTGACCTTGAGTCAATGTTTGCAATCCTCGGCTTATTAAGGCAGGATGTATATAATTTGTTCAAAAAATACTATGATTAATTGTCTCAAATGCTTAGCACTCAAAGGGTTAAATCCCAGCGTTTCTAGCAAATTTGTTTCTGTAGAACAGCCCTTTCTCTGATAGTGCTGGATCGATGAGGTGCACTGTATTGTTTATCAATAGAAATACATTGCAATATGGGCATGTTTGTGTTGTTCCTATGCATACTCTTTAGTATGCAATAATGTATGTGAGAGCATTTTTTGGAACAGTGAAGCACATTATGAATGTTTTCATCACTAAGCTCTGTGGAAGTCTGGAAGGACACGGACACCCACTAGACTTCCCTAGGGATCCCTAGACTAGAGCTGTTCTCAAAGTTTAGCATGCATCCTGCTCCTCTGGGGAACTTGTTAGAAGTGTAGAAATCCAGGGCCCGTGCTCAGATATTCTGACTTAATGGCTCTGGGGTGGAACCCAGAAACCCGCATATTAAAAGAAGGTTGTCTCCCCCACTGACTCTAACACGGGTAATCCAAAGTCCACTTTTTAAACAATATTGTTCTAAGCTTCCCTGGAGCCTCCAACTGCCCTTTTTTCACAGGGACCTGAGAAGAAATCCCCCCTTGAGTATTATGTCTAAAGTCAGAACCCAGGCCTGAATCATGAACAGGCTGGAAGTCATAAAATAAAAGAGGATCTGGTTGAAGAGACTAAAATAAGTTGGAAGGGAAAAAATAAAGACTTCCCAAGTCAAGTTTTAGATGGTGGTATAATTAGAATTACGATTCATTATTTATGTGGCAGATGACGTTCATAAGATGCTTGATGACTCCATGTTAATAGGCAGTGTCTTTGCTGAAAGGAATGTGACATGGGTCTATCCTTCTCTCCTGCCACTGTCCCTCTTCTACTGAGCCCCTGCCAGTTCTGATAAACCCTTTGGGTTTGTACCTTGAAGGTGTTTGTGACAGAGAAGTGAGGACAAAATCAGGAGTTTTGATTTAGAAACTGGTGATCATCTTCCCATACTGTGCCTGTTTGATAACAGTTATGGGTGCCGCTATCACTCACTACCCTCTATGTATTAGACCAGGGGTCCTCAAACTACGGCCCGCGGGCCACATGAAAATACAAATATTGTATTTGTTCCCATTTTGTTTTTTTACTTCAAAATAAGATATGTGCAGTGTGCATAGGAATTTGTTCATAGTTTTTTTTTTAACTATAGTCCGGCCCTCCAACTTCCCATACTGTGCTTGTTTGATAACAGTTATGGGTGCCGTTATCACTCACTACCCTCTATGTATTGGACATTTGTCACAGATGACTGCATGAAATTCTCATACCAGTCTTGCAAGTAGATAGTATCTTTTGAAAGATGAAGCAGCTCAGGTTCAAAGAGGTTAAATGACTAGTTCATGGCAACACAGCCAATGAACAGTGGAACCCGGTGACCCTGAGTGAAGCTCCCACGGTCTCTCCATGGCTTGTCGGATATCACAGCTCCCCAAGCCCTCACAGGGTAGAGTGCCAAGGCTCTTCTGTCTTGGTAGCTCCTCGGGGTCTGTTTGGTTGAGTGAGATCAATCTTAACCTGAAGGTTTCTAAGAGCAAAAAGCACTTGGTGCACGTTTACCTAGCTCTGTGGCTAAACTGTATTAACTTCACTATTGCCCTTACTCTGACAAGTTATATTTTTCTTTCTTCACCTGTGTGCCGTGCCAGCACAGCCAGGTTCGGTGAGCCTGAGAGGGGGCGGTGAAGGATTGAGAAAAGACGGACAAGAGAAAAAAAGCTGGGTTTGGGTGGGACGCTGTCCTCTCTGATGGAGAGCTAGCAACAGCGCCACGGCCTGCAAGCCGAGTCTTTATTTTATAGCCGGATTCCACGAGGCCAAGTAAGGGCGTGGTCAAGATGTTTACAACATTCTCCCGGTTTTCAAACCTACTCAATTACATGCACCTGATCAAGCTTTGTTTACTTGCTGCACCTCCCGCAGCCCATATCACTCAGCCACGTGGGACCACAGGTTCGGACCATAAGGTCAAGCTGTGGCTATAATTGTGCTGGGACTTGCACGTGGCTTTGCCACAAGAGGATCGTGCCCTCTCATTAGTCCCAGGCTTGAGCCTGTCCAAACACTTGTAGCCGCTCTCCACACACCTGGATATAGTCCAGTGATGGCGAACCTTTTGAGCTCGGCGTGTCAGCATTTTGAAAAACCCTAACTTAACTCTGGTGCCGTGTCACATATAGAAATTTTTTGATATTTGCAACCATAGTAAAACAAAGACTTATATTTTTGATATTTATTTTATATATTTAAATGCCATTTAACAAAGAAAAATCAACCAAAAAAAATGAGTTCGCGTGTCACCTCTGACAAGCGTGTCATAGGTTCGCCATCACTGCCTTAGACAGTGGTTCTCAACCTTCTGGCCCTTTAAATACAGTTCCTCATGTTGTGACCCCCAACCATAAAATTATTTTCGTTGCTACTTCATAACTGTAATGTTGCTACTGTTATGAATCATAAT
>NW_005354132.1:84750-96553 GCF_000412655.1 Myotis brandtii
GTTCTGAGCAAGTGTGTAGGAGAAAAGTATAAGTAAAGTTCAGGCTGGAAAATACTCTTCTGAGGCTTCATATCAAAGGTCATGGATGTGACTGTGGGGTGGAAGAGAAGATTCCTTTCATGGCCTCGGCGATTGAGTCTTTTTGGTGCTACGGAGACCCCTGCTGAGATATAAATTCACCCTACATGCATGCACCATGGTGATGATCGCAAGGCTGTGTGATGTCAGGTAAGAGGATTTACTTTAGGGATGAATTCAGTCTTGGGAAAATTCCTTTACCCCTTTGTTCCTCCATTAAATTGGGGACCAGTGGTACAATCAACACACATTTTGACAATTATTTTAAACCATTTGAGTTCATGTAAGGTGGCTGGTGGAAAGGAAGGAGGCTCCCTCTCTTAGCCACAGAAGGCTGTTTTCAGAAATGCCTCCAAGCTAAAAGCAGGGATACCTTGTTCCATTCTCTTTTCTGTGGCTAACCTGCAGTGACCTTGATTGAACTGTCACACTTCCGGATCCCCATTCCATCTTCTAGCAGAAAAAAAAAGTTTCTGGCCCCTTCTTACCTTGTAGGGTGAGCAAGTAGTAAAGCCAATATACTTATATGAGATCACATTTTAAGGAGACGTTTCATAGTCATAGGATTTTAATGCCACAAGAGGTTACCTAGGAAGGGAGGGGAATTAACATTCATAACTCCCCATGTTCAAAGCTTTGTGTGTTTCACCATATTTAATCCTAACAACCCCGTTAGTGAGGTGGAGTTATGCCAACTTTACAGAAGTGGAAGATGAGGCTCTGAGAGTTACTCTTAGGTAACTTATCCCAGGGCACACAGCTAAAATATAACAGGCAGAACTCCAGTTGAGATCTATAGGACTCCAAAGCTGTTGTCTTGTTTTTACCGTTTGTAATTCTCTTTGGAGAGATGACAGAGCTGGGGGTCAAGAGATGTTAAATCACACATTCATGGACTTGGCTGATTAGTGAAAAATTCAAGACCAGAACCCAATTTTTCCGATTGTTATTCCTGAGCCACCTCTCCCTCCAAATTGGTATAATTCACCTAACTTAACCCTCTGTCTTTGGTCATTATTTCAAAGAAGTTTTTTTTTATTATTATTTGGATAGATTTTCAACAGGCAGAGGCTCCTAACATTTTAGCTCTCAGATTCCCGATTTTTGTGTGTGAAAAGGTTGGAAGAGTTGATTTCTTTGGTATCTTCTAGCTCAAAAATTCTATTATTTCTATGACCCTCCATTCCCCATAGTAGTTAATGATCTGTAAAGAAACATTTAAATGCACAGGTTTACTACCTCCTCGCTCTGCAAGCTAGAGGGAAGTCAGCTATTATTTCTCTGCTTCAAAAGGGAGATCTGAGACCCACATTGCTTGGGCATCTAACTCAAGGACACAGCTGATCAGTGGCCGAGCCAGGCCTGGAATGCTTGCGGGAGATCCTGTTTTGGTCACCTTTTAACCTCCATGCCTAGCAGAGGGTCTGGGACCCATTTCCTGCTTGTTTAGAGAAGAACAAATACGCTCATACATTGATGGATGGAGGAGTTGAACCCAGGCTTCTCAACTCCCAGCGTAGATTTCCTTTAGCAGCTCTCGGTTTATTTTCCAAAACCTTTTGAAATTGGGAAAATTTGTCTGTTTGCTGCCTGCTTCATGTATTGGCCTTTCTCAAAACAGAGAAGACCTGTAGCATGCATTTCAAAAGGGGGATGTCTTATTTGCAAACGAGGAGGATAGCAGGTCTGAACACAGACCCGGAGGGTAAAGGAGTGAATTTGCACACATCACCCCAACTCCTTGGACTCAACCGAAGGCAGCATTACTGCATTTTTAATGGAACTGGAAAGGGGATGCTTGGAGAAGAGATGTTTGTGAATTATCTCCTCAGATTAAAGGACCTTTGAAATGGAAAGCACGAGCCCTCTGAGGCCTGCACTTTACATTTTGGACTTTTAAATAAAAAGGAAAAAATAAAAAGAGGAAAAACACCACTGTGTGTTTGAAAGCTTGTGTCATTGTTTTCTGTTTCCAGCCCTCCACTTAGAGGCCCCCAAAGGCAATGCTGAATGGCAAGCGCTACAAAGGGGAGCCTGGGGGCTGTTTCTGTCCAGGCAGCCCGAAGGGAAGGCAGCCCCTACCCTTCCTAAACAAATGTTGCCTTTACTGAAGTGGTAACAGGTCTGATTGAATTATGGGGGAAAGAGAACGAGCATCTATACTCGTTCTCTGTGGAGAAGTGAGATTGGAAGGCTTGGGCAGAAGGGGAAGCAGACTCCACTAGTCCCCAGGGCCCCCTCATTCAATCACGCTTTCTTCCTCGGTTTCCCTATCTGTCAAAACGGAAACAAAACTTTCCTAGCTGACTGAGGGGGTGTGGAAGGACTGCTTTAACAAATTGATCTGATGGCAAAGAATGTGGGAAAGGGGAGAAGGGAGCATGAGAGGGGCTTGAAGACCAGTGGTGACAAGTTCATACATTTGTTTCCTGTCAGTATGAGAGGTAGGTGGGGGGCTGAGGAAAGGAGAGCGTTGGGACATGTTTTTCTTGGGGAGTTTATGGAACATACCAGGTGCCACTCCCCACCCTCTCAATTGTATACATAGATATTTTTACTTAGATGATATGTAACATCATGAAGAGCAGAGGGATGGACTTCTTGACCTACAGAAGACCCTTTTCAGATCACGATTCTGGGATGCAGATTTCTGCAAGCAGGTCATTGCTCTGGGGGATTGAAGACAATGCATCATCACTGAAAGGTACCTCCCTCTCCCAGCCCGCAGCAAGGAGATGGTTCCACTCATTAGCGGGCAGGCCTGTTTCTCAGGGGTCGGCCTGCTCTTCTTAAGCAACTATTGTCTTCTTTCCTATTCAGCTGTCAGCTCATTTCCCATGATGTTGCTGACTTTCAGCCTGAAAAGAGCATTTTCCCTGCTGGGCCGAGGCAAGTTCCATCCAAGGGGGTTGTAGGCCCTCCCCTCCGCCGCAGAGAAAGAGCAGGCATCGTCCTAATATCATGCAGTGATCTTAGCCAGCCCCAGATCTGCAAAAAAAAATGAGAAGGGAGAGGAGTAAATGAATAACTCTTATTTATCTATATATACTCCTAGACACTCTTGGGATTGGGCAAAGAGGTTATTTGGGGCCAAAACATGCCAGCCTAGGAGTTGAAAAAATAAAACACTGGGAGTTCCATTTAGGCTTCATTGATTTGTGCATTTATTTTTTAGAAATTAGGCAAAACATGAAGATATCATGTAATGTCACCTGGGGAAGTGTGAGGACCAGAAGTCCAGATATTTCAACTCTGGAGCTAATGAAGTAGCTTTATCTGAACTCAACATGCTGCATGGCTGGTGAATGGCACCAAATCTCTTGGCCAGAGGGTGAGCTTAGCTGACTCTTGTATCTGCTTGAAAACAGACTTTCTCCTAGACATGCAGTATTTTATGATACATACAACAGTGGTAGCCTTCCACTTGGAAAATTGTGCGTCTCTCTAGAGACATCTCTCATAAATAGAAAGGTATTTACTTTTTTTTCTTTTTAAAAAATGTTTATTGTTGAAAGTATTACATATATCTCCCTTTTTCTCCCATGAACTCACTCCAGCCCGCCCCCATCCCCGGCCCCAGCCTTTCACCACCTAATTGTCCCTGTCCAGGGTTAATGCATATATACATACAAGGTCTTCGATTGAAGTTTGATTTTTGGAATCTAATTTATATTAAGACATTAAAAAGAGGGGAAGTAGAAAAAAGTACTGTAATTTTGTACAAATTGGAGTTTTAATTATCATTATTAAAGAAATATTCCAAAAAATGAAAACTGGTATTTGGCATCCCCAACACCAGTCTTTCTCCTACTGAAACAGGAATTTTTGGGGGTGAAGAAGACAGGTTTTAGGAAATTTTATAAATTAAGGGGACCATGGAAGAAACACAGGGCTGCCAGCAGCAGAAGGTATATTTCCATAGAATGGGGGAGCTGAAAAGGTGTAACAGGTACATTTCCATAGAATGAAGGAGCTGGGAACAGCAAAAGGTCTATATTTACAAAATAAAGAGAAGGGAGCCCTGCATCCAGAAGGAGAAGAAGAAAGGCCAAAGGGAATAGGAAAACAATAAGGAAGGGGGTGGGGTGGGGTGGAGAACCACACAGGTTTGACCTCTGAACTCAGGAGTTACTATAGTAACCAGTCTAAGGGGATAGTGACCAATCAGAGGGGATATCAAGGCACCAGGATCTGTAGCCTTTACCCTATAAGCCATAGGGAAGAAGAACTCAGTGGGACCCTTTCTGCCTCCCCAAGTGAGACTCCATTCTGTGGAACTCTTTCCCCCTCCCCACGTGGGAGTCTGTACTTGTTCTTCAATAAACCTCCACCTTTGCTATACCATCTTCTGTCCGTGGATTCATTCTTCAACTCCGGAGGACAAAGAATCAGGTTCCAGTCCAAAAATTCCGTATCACTACTTCTGGGGTATCTATGTGAACCTTGTTTGGAAGGTTCCAGAAAGGACAAGCCGGCTCTAGAATTGCTGTGGCATCCATCCCGGGGTCGCTGGTGATGGAGGTGAGTAGAAATTCTGGCTTGGAAAAGAAGGAAAGGTGAAAAGTTCATGAGCTATTTGAAGCTGAAAAAGTCAAAATTGTATATCCATTAGAGGAAAGAGAGGAGGGAATTTCTAAAATTGCTAATGGGATGAATTTGCCTCTTCTCCCTGGGGAGGCAGGTTCATCCCACACTCAGGATGTTACGGATCTCTTGTCTTTCCTGCTGTCTTATGAATTTGGGGGCCATGTGACTTCTCTTTTCTTCTTTGCTTCACTCTCTGGCATCCCGTTTCCTCCACCTCAGGCTCCCGGATAAGGGGTGCCAGGTGACTTGCTCCCGTTCTGCATAATTGAGTCTTCACATTCACATGAAGCCTGGGCCCCTTCGGAGCTGACCAAGGCTGGTAATTAAAATGTCCCCTTCATCTTTAATTGCTTCATTTAACATCTAGTGCAATGGTTTAGGAGCGCTCCTGCCCTCCGCGGCGATCTGGTCTGCCCTGGATAACTGACAAACAGCACCTCTTGCCCCTGGCGCAGGCATATGCCTCCACTTGAGGGCTGGGCATCTTTGAATCCCAGCCTCCTCTGACCCCTGCCCTTTTCTCACTTGTGTGGGACATTACGGTATTTTTAATTTGCTTTGCCTTCCTGGCTGGCAAGTGGGGCCATCACTGCCCGCTCCCCCCACACGCAGAGGGTAGGGTATTGCATCTCACAGCCAACCTCGCCATCACACTGGCCACATGTTCTTCCCTGAGTCAGGGGCAGGGCTGGGGAGAAGCTCTGGGCTGGGAAGGGCCAAGTCAGAGCTTGAATCCCAGCCCTACCAGTTCCTGACCTCCCAGCATCTCATCGTGACCTTGGGCATGCCCTTGACTGAGTTCCCTCCAGCCTCACTTTTCTCATTGGCAAATGGCTAGTGATAGGATATGCAATCACAAGATTACTGTGGGGACATGAAGAAAACTTGGTAATGTCTTCAATACATTACAAAGAATTTGTCATTATTCAATTTTCTCAGAGGCCACCTGGGAATCCTGAGTGTGGCTGAAAAGCCTGCCTCTCACCTGCATCCTCTATATGTTGCTGTGGGAGAGGGGGTGATGGCCGAACACCCCTACACATGAGTTGTAAATGGCAGAAGGGGGTGAAAATGATTATGGAAAGCACTGCTGCAAGAACCCTCAAGGTCATTATTTTTTTTACCTCCTTTTCTCTACAATTTTCTTCCTAGAGAAAGCATGACTGGGTGGCAAGGGTAGTTCCCTTCCCACCAGAGGGATTCTATGCTGCCACAGGTGTCCTGCTGAGAAAGGGTGAGCAGCAATAACTTTTGTTCATAATTTGAAGAATTGGTCAGTGTGGCAGCTTAGGGTTAGATTTGCTGAAATACTTTCATGTGTTAGGAAATGCCTAGCAAAGTGGGCTTGAGTATCAAGCAATGGAAGTTATGTTGTTGATACTAAGACCCTTCACCACTGAAAGTGAAGAAATAAAATTCTCAAGTATCGCCATGTCTATCTGGATTTTTTCAATGGCTTAACAGTGCCTTGAATCCAATAACTTCTATCTCTTAAGCATCAACAAGTATTAAGGCTTCTTTTTTAAGGATGTGTGTATGTGCATGCATGTGCGTGTGGGTGTATGCATACATATGTGCACCTGTGCACTTGTGGTTGGATGGCATAGGGGAGAGGGTGATCCACCACTTCTATGTGGGGTGAAAAGCTATGAGCAGATAAGTCCAAGAATTAGACATGAAAGCATGACTGGGTGGCAAGGGTAGTTCCCTTCCCACCAGAGGGATTCTATGCTGCCACAGGTGTCCTGCTGAGAAAGGGTGAGCAGCAATAACTTTTGTTCATAATTTGAAGAATTGGTCAGTGTGGCAGCTTAGGGTTAGATTTGCTGAAATACTTTCATGTGTTAGGAAATGCCTAGCAAAGTGGGCTTGAGTATCAAGCAATGGAAGTTATGTTGTTGATACTAAGACCCTTCACCACTGAAAGTGAAGAAATAAAATTCTCAAGTATCGCCATGTCTATCTGGATTTTTTCAATGGCTTAACAGTGCCTTGAATCCAATAACTTCTATCTCTTAAGCATCAACAAGTATTAAGGCTTCTTTTTTAAGGGTGTGTGTATGTGCATGCATGTGCGTGTGGGTGTATGCATACATATGTGCACCTGTGCACTTGTGGTTGGATGGCATAGGGGAGAGGGTGATCCACCACTTCTATGTGGGGTGAAAAGCTATGAGCAGATAAGTCCAAGAATTAGACATCTTGAACTGACTTGGTTATTTTGGGGAAAATCAACCCTTGGTGACTGCTAGATTTAGCATAAAAAATAGAGGATACCCAGTTAAATTTGAATTTCAGATAAATGAAGATTTTTTTAGAATGTGTATGTATAATGCAATATCTGTGACACACAATAAACAATTATTTGTTATTTATATGAAATTCAAATTTAGCTGGGCATCTTGCATTTTATCTGGCAACCCTTTATGGGGTAGGGGTGGCAAGAATATTAGAGTCTTTGGATTATGAGAAAGTATATAACTGTTAATGCTCTTCCAAGTTTTACAATGACTGAGAGCTAGAAACTTGGAGGTAAGAGGTTCGAGATCTTGTACCCAATCAAGTGCTTAGAGAAATATTCTGCTGTATAGCTGAGGACAATAGATAGGCTGAAAAAATCACCTGGTCATTCAGCATAGGCTCTGGATTTATTCAGGATCAATTTCTCTGAACCTTTTATTTGAAAGCATTTATTGAGCACCTACTGTGTTCCAGACATTATGTTTGGTCCTTACTATGATAGTAAGCCTATTGTAGCACTGTTGTTGGATGACTTAAATTGCAAGGGAAAAGAACAGATGCACTCAAGAAAGCTCAAGAAAGTCAAAGAATATATATTTTTCCTCAGATATTGCATGTTTATCTCAGATTTTCTCTACATTTCTAATCTGTTCTCTTTTTCACCAACCAGTGTTTTTCTACTGACACATATCCCATATGGTCCCAAATGGTTACCCTAGCACCCAAGTTTATAGAGCCTTACAGTTCCAACACCGACCCTCAATATTGGCAAGTGTCTCTATGTATCTGAGTTTAAATCCTTGGAAAGAAATTGATTGACCAGCTTGTCTTTTTAGGTACTAGTCATAAGATGCTCATCAGCCTCTTATGTATTTATGGGTTTTGTGTCAAGTGTTCCCCCAAGATTCAGTCAGGTATGGTCAGATGAGGGTTAGGACAGAAGGCCCTGCAAAATTGTCTAGTACATTCTGTTCCTTGTTTTCCTATTTTCTCACACATTTAGTTCCAAAAATATCCCTCAATAAATAACTATTTTTAAAGATTAGTGGTGAAGAGTGCAGGCTCTGGAGTCAGGCAGACTGAGTTTGAATCTTGTCTATACCATTTTAGTTCCATTATGTCCTTAAGAAAGTTACTTAATCCTTTCTACTTTCTAGTGTCCTCACCCATAAAAGTGGGAATAATGATAGCAACAACCTCATAGAGTTGCTGTAATAAATACATGTTAAGCACTTACACTGGATCAGGAGGTGAGCACTTACCAAATGGTAGCTATTATTATTAGTATATTTCAATATACAAGCACACATTCACCCAGGCCCTTCCCATCAGAAGACAGTGTGATGTCATGACCTGCTACTGCATTCAGAGTTAATAACAAAAGGGTCATTTCAAAGGCTTATTTTCCATCTCCAGGTGATGTTCATTTCTCTCCTGGTTGTATTCCTATAGACTTAAGTGCTAAACGTATAAAATTTGAGATAAAAAACAGACTATTGTGATAATAAAGAAAAAAATAATAATGGTTTCTACTCAAAAGAGGAGAAAAAAGAATACAAGAGGACATATACCCTATTTGCAGGCTAGCCCTTCAGCCTACAATATCAGCCTACAGTGGTCCTCTAAATACAGCCATTTGTATTAGCGGGTGATGGAAATTTCCACAGCACTTGGGCCATTGATGATTCAGTATTGGAGCAGGTCAGTATAGGTTAAGCATGCATTTCCCTGCCAAGTCCTTGGCTTAGAGAACTTAAGTTTTAAGGGTACCTTAGATAAGCTTCTTTGTCCTGTTTTCATGCCCTACTAGACTAGCCATATCTCCAACATCAGTCTATAAAGGGATTTCTTTCAGCAAAGAAAACTCTTTCCTAATTCTAGTCCTTTCTAAAAAGGCTGCTGTTGATCAGCCCCCTCCCCTCTCTTCTCAACTCCCCAGGGCTCCCTGCCCCCACCCCCAGGCTGATGGATTCCCTTGATGTAGGAGGGAAAGGGAACTGCTAAAGAGTTGTATGCTGTGTATCTTCATCAATGTCTGGGCAGGTGAAAAGTGAGAGGCTGACTCAATTAAGTGGAACGAGGGGAAGGGGCGGACTGGGTGAGGTTTTAGGAGACGGTGATGCTAAATCAAGCCCATAATTTCCAAAGTGTCAACAATGAAAACCAACTCTAAACCGGTCGCTGGTAAATTGTTAAAGGAACATTTTAATGAAAAAATGACCATCCTTGAAATTATTTTGCAAGTAATTGAGTAAAATTCCCTAGTGAAACATGTTTGGCGTCAAGTTCTGGAAAATGCTTCCTCCTCTTTGTTCCCTAATGGACAGAAGCACAAACAGTCTCTAATCACATGAAACACAACTCTCCCTCCCAGCCTGTGATTATGGTGGGGACCCGGGGAAACGCTAGTTAAGGACTCTGTCAACTTGTCCATTAGGAGCTGGAGTTATGTGGGGGTGGTATGTGTTTTCTTTCTTTCATTTTTCTTTCTCCTTCCCCTGAAAGAGTTCAGATCACAATCGTTTCCAGTGCGGCTGAAACTTTGACATAGATTGTCAGCAGGGGAGTAAATTATCGGCAACCAACTTTACAGCTCTTAAAAAAGAAAATGAATGCGGCTTTGATTTGCAGGGGACCAAACTGGCTCTCTGACCTTCGTGTTTGCAAGGCTCCTGCAAACTTGGAAATTGGGTTCATGCCTGCTTTAGAGTCACCAGGGAAAGCAGAGGCTCTTGGTCTCTTGCTTTGAGGTGACAGGGAAGCAGACTCCACGTTGCCCTCCTCTCTTTGGAGTTCACCCCCCCCTCCCCCCCCCGTCCCCTTTCTTCACTGTGCTCCTGTTTCTCATCTTGGTTACCAACAGTCCTCAACTTGGGGGCAATGCCAAGTTTGCAACAGAAATGTTTTTAAATTCAAGAAAAATGGCAATCTGAAAGCCAGGATTATTGTTCAAAAGCATCTCTCCTTCTGTTCTTTTCAATTAGAACTGCTTCTGTTCTAGACCCTTAGGAGGAAAAGGACACAGGAGCAGGGCTTGAATGGGCTTCAGAAACAGGCTAAGCTCTGGTCACTCAGGGCAAAGTGTTACTTCCTCAAAGAGGCCAATCCCAAGGGCAAAGGTAGAACCCTAAAATTCTTGTAACAAGTAAAAGAATTGGATAACTCATTGTGGAAGGAAAAAGGGCCAGCTCAGACTCTGTGGTTTATGCGATGTCTGACTTGTTTCCTTCTCTAAAAATTCAAGGCTCCCCATGTCAACAGAGTGGCTCATCTTGGTGGGATTCGGGACAATCAAAGGCAAGGCCCCGACCTGCTTTTCCAGGGTAGTTTCCTACTGCTCCCTGGTCGTGCCCTGCAACAGCTAGGCTACCTTCCTCGTGCGTCCTGCCCGCCTTCCCCACCTCCGCGCCTCTGCTTATGCCACTCAGCTGGGTCAGAGAGCTTTCCTCTCAACCCCCACCACGGAGTTCTGTGGAATTTCCACTTCGTTTTTACCAAATGCCATCCTGATATTTACTAGATACCATCTCAGTACGGTATCCCTTTCTGATCGTCCCAACGCTAACTTCCTCTCCCTTCTCTGAAGGCCCTTCATGGGCAGTGGGAATATCTGTGCATTTCTCTTACTTTCTATATCGCAAGAGTTCCGACTTTCACTTGAGATCACAGCAGTGACTGATTCCCAAGACTCTGGATGATATTTCAGTGCGGAGGCCAGTCCTTTCCGTGCACTTGGAGGGGTGCTCTCATTCCTTCTCGCTTTCAGTGGGGCTCCCTTGTGAAGTGGAGCAGCCCTGCCTGAGGAGCAGGTAGAGTAAACTTGCCTCCTTCTTTGTGCAACTTCAGGATCTGGACAAGCCTCTTCCAAGCAAAAATGTCCCTACTCTTTTGCTGCTGCCTTGAAATGTCTTGTCTAGAGAACCAGATCTCTGGCTCCCCAGTGAGAGTGACCATGTAGATACAAATACAACCGGAAGACACATAAGAAGTAATTTAAATTCATACTAGGAGTAAATGGTTGATAAAAGTGATTTATTTAAAACACATTTTGATGAGGTCTGTGGCTCTGGGTATTGAAAAATGAAGGAAAAACGGGTACCAGAGAGGGTGCAGTATCTGAGAGTGACTGATGAATAAACTAGGCCAGTGGTCAGCAAACTCATTAGTCAACAGAGCCAAATATCAACAGTACAACGATTGAAATTTCTTTTGAGAGCCAAATTTTTTAAACTTAAACTATATAGGTAGGTACATTGTTATTAACTTAATTAGGGTACTCCTAAGGCTTAGGAAGAGCCACACTAAAGGGGCCAAAGAGCCGCATGTGGCCTGCGAGCCTCAGTTTGCCAACCACGGAATACAATATTGTCCTGGAGGTTCTAGTTAGGGAAATGGGCAAGGAAAGAAATAAAAAGCATCAAAATAGGAAAGGAAGAAGTAAAATTATCTGTATTTACAGATGACATGACATATAGAGAGCACCCTAAATAATCCACAAAAAAACTACTGCAGGATACATGATCAGTGTACAAAATCAATTGTATTTCTATACAGTAACAATGACTAAACAGTAAATAAAATTAAGAAAACAATTCCACTTACAACAGCATAAAAATACTTAGAAATAAATTTGATAAAAATGTGAAAAATGTATAATCAACTACAAAATATTGTTGAAAGAAATTAAAGAAGACCTGAATAAATGGAAACACATCCCATGCTCATGGATTGGAAGAAATAATATTGTTAAAGGTGGCAATACTCTCCAAATTGATCTAAATATTCAATGTAATCCCTACAAAATCCCAGCTGCAGAAATTGAAAAGTTAATCCAAAAATTAATATGAAAATGCAAAGGACCCAGATTAGCCAAAATAACCTTGAAAATGAAGAACAA
>NW_005354132.1:97868-172640 GCF_000412655.1 Myotis brandtii
ACGTTACTTAAAGTTTTAAGTCAACTTTGCACTGTACATGCGCACCCGCACGTGGTATTTTGTGGAAGAGCCACACTCAAGGGGCCAAAGAGCCACATGTGGCTCGCGAGCCGAGGTTTGCCGCCCACTGAACTAGGCTATTCACAATTTAGCCTGGGGCCAGGTCGAACTGAGCAATTACTTCAATCAGTAGGAACTTATAGTCTATCCTGCCCATTCCCCAAATCGGGGCAAATTCTGAATTCTCTAGGCAGGGCTAGACCTAATGCTACACAGGACGAGGACCTACTATGTACTAGGGACTTCTGATAATCTACTTTTGGCTTCATTCATTTACTGGAAGGCTTTGATCTATATTAGAGAGGAAAATGCCTCAACTGTTTTTAACCTTAGTGAAAATAAAGAAGCAGCCTTTTTTCTTGGAAAGAGGTGAAAAATGAGAGAAATTCTAAGGTCATTAAGCACCCACAGGGAGAGAGGAAATAAACCCTCATTTGCCTTGGGGTGAGTGAATCCCTCCCCACCCCACCCCCACAAAAATCTCATTATTCATGTACCACAACTCCACTGTCTGTCTCCTAGCCTTCATTGGCTATGCTTCCTTCCTTCTGTCAAGTTTCCCCTCCCAATTCAATTTCAAATTGAATCCCTCCCACTCTCTCTTATTCAGACCCAGAGGAAATGAAGAACAGCTGGTCACCATCTTCCTTGTGATAACCCTTCATATGGTGTAATTTTATTTCCTTAAATTAATGACAGTGTGTTGGGTGTCTTCCATCCCAGACACATTTTAATAGATGCTTTTGACATACGGCGAACTGAGGGAGAGACAACAATGCCTCTTTCATGTTTGGGCACATCTTAGATTTGAATACGGCTGAATCTCAACAAAGCTGGTGTCTCTGGTTGGAGACAGAATTTAGAGGAGTTTACACATTCAAGAGTCCCTGTGAGCAGAGCGGCATAACCCTGTGTGATGTGCCCTTGGGTAAGGCAGAATGGATTATGCAACTTCAAAACCTACTTATTCAACTGAGATCAATTATTTACTAACTTGATAATATTGCTGCCGTGGTCGATGAGCCTTCCAGTGAGAAAAATCATTCCTCATTTTCCATTTTCCAGCATTCTTTTCGAACAAGGCAAGAAAAAATTTATATTGGGTGGGTTTTGGAGACCTGTTCAATTTGTGGCAGTACTGGAGAACAGAATGGTATGCTTAGGAATATCCAGATTTCTAAATTACTTTCTAAGTTGTTCTCCAAGGTTGAAATCTTGGAATCTGGCTCCCCTCCATCTTCCTATATTCAGTTATCAAAGTCTTTTAACCCATCTGCTGTGATTGACTGTGTCCCCTCTGAAATTTTATGTTGAAACCTAATCTCTAAGATGATGGTATTACAAGACGGGGGCCTTTGGGAGGTGATTAGATCATGAGGGTGGCACTCTCGTGAATGGAAATAGCAGTGCCCTATGAAAGAGACCCCAGAGGTTGTGTAAGGACACAGCTAGAAGATGGCTCTCCATGAACCAGGATGTGGGTTCTCACCAGAACCCAACTACACTGGAACCGGGTCTCAGACCTCCAGCCTCCATAACTCATAAAACCAGACACAAGATATTCTGTTATAGCAGCCCAAGTGGACTAAGATACCACATTTCCAGAATTGTTCATTTCTTCCCATTCTGTAAGCACCACCTTTGACCAGGTTTTTGTTATGTTGGTTTTAGACTTTTGTATAGCTTCCTAAATGGTTTCTCCTCCTCTCAGATTGTTTTGTTTTTTGAAAACTTCTCTTTTTCCATCCTCCCCTCTCTCTTCATCCCTTCTCCCCTTTCTCTTCATCCACCTTCCTCTCTCATTTTTCTTGCCTTCTGCCTCTTTTGTTTAAAGCACATTTTGGTCATGCCAGCATTTGTATCCCAGCCCTGCCAGTTACTAGCTAAGTGATCTTGGGCAACTTACTGAATCTTCCTTTGCCTCTATTTCCCCATCTGTACAATAAAGAGGTTGAAGGTTGTCCCTCTAAGAAACCTCAGAATTCTCATTTTCTGAGAATAGCTTTCCTTGCAATTCTTCACGATCAGACTCAAATGTCACCTCTTTTCTTACGACTTTTCTAATGGGTCAGTTAATGAAACCTTACCCTTCTCTGAACTATGACATCATTTTTAATGTGTATCTTCCAACTCTTCTCACTTTCTGTTTATATTATGTTCTGTCTTTTTGAGGGGGAGACTCTACGTCTTCCTAACTATATATTTTATTGCTCCTCTCTATGCCTGGTCCCATGATCTACTAGTAGCTGGCACTAAAAATATGATTGTTGATCTTTACATGGGAAGTAGGCAGTAAGCTTGGGATTTGGGCATAGACATCAGTAAGGGGAGGCAGAGTCCATCAAAAGCAGATTCCCTGGTTTGGGCCATGGCCAGAGGCCCCTCCATGGCCAGAGGGGGTGAGACACTGAGTTTATCTGTGGGAGCTTCAAAGAAGGGCTCCATTTGTATCAACATAGTGTCTAGTATATACAATGTACTCAACAAATGTAGGAATGAATGAGGAGAGCAGAGATGCGTAATGCGTAGCATTTGTAATTCATTGTCATTGTGCATTTCCAAACACTCTCCAGTTTTGCCCTCCTATTTGATCCCCAAATACCAACTTGGAACATATACTAGTAATAGGGTATATATTATTATCTCTACTTTGTAGACTTGGAAGTTGCAGTACCAACTTGGAACATATAATAGGGTGTATATTATTATCTCTACTTTGTAGACTTGGAAGTTGCATATCTAAGAAACTTGAGCAAGGTGCTGTATAGCACTCATGTGTTGGATACTGAGGATAGAAAGAGGGATAGAAATACCCTTGGCCATTTATAAGCTCATAGTCTTGAGAGGAAGGAAGACAGAAAGGCAGACAAGAAGTGCCCACTACCACATAGCATTCGGTCACAGTACCTGCTCTGATGGCAGTGCACCAGGAGAGACAGCTGGATGGATGAAGGAAGGAATCCAAGAACAGCACTGCTTGAGGAAGTCTTAGAGGATGAAGAAAAGCAAGAGCAAGAACTCAGGAATCGCCCACTCCCAGCCTAGCAATATTTCTTTTTGAGTAGAGAAGTACCCAAACTCAAAGTTGTTTTCTAATTTGCAGCTGAGTCACCCTCCCAGTAGGTTTTAGTCTCTGTGCTCTGGAAAAAGGCCAGTGCCACATACTGAAATCTATAAACGCACAGGTAACTTTTCACATAAAATTCATGTCATAACTGTGGGGACAGAAAGGTCCACCCAAGGTCAGCCGTCCTTTGCAAGCCCTCCGGCCTTGGCCCTCTGGTTTGGAAGACAGCCGTTGCAGGCCGGGCTGCAGCTGGTGTGTGTCTGCTTGCTGGGTCTGGGCTGCTGCAGTCTGGGCTGGTGAGACAAAGGGATGAATGGTCTGAGGTCTGGAAAGGTGGGAAAGGGAGGCGGGCAGAGGAGGGACTGGGTGGCTGGGTGACTGACTAATTGCTTTGTTAGGTGATGAAGGCCTTTCAGCAACAACAACAGCTACTTGAAGGCCCGTTGCTTAAGTGCTTTTCATCATCATTACCTCCTGTCATTAGTCCCATCAGCCGCTTCCAGCAGCTCATTGCTAGTCAGGGGCCATGGCATGTCGCAGACTCCCTCTTGTTTGTAGCTCTCCCTCTCTGCCTTCATCCAGAGCCAGGCCCTGTTCCTCTAAGCTCTCTTTATTCGGCCATCGGTGCCCAACCTGTTCCTATATTTCATGGGGCCATCTGTTAGTGGGCTGATGGCTCTCCCTGCTCATTTGTGCTTCGACTATTAGATTGAGGGAGCAGTGAGGTCTTGCTGTCCTGCACTGGCCCTCTCCTGAATGGTGACTCCCATCCGGCCCTAAAACCTAGCACTGCATATCTATCGACTTAGGCCCCTGCTGGGCCCTGCCTAGTCTCATGAGGACACAGGAGCGGGTTACTTTCTCCAGGGACCTCAGAAAAAATGCCTCTCTCTTCAGTCCAACTGTGCCTAGGCTGTGTCAGGACAGCCACCAGTTATACTGATTGTCATTAACCGAGTGCTGACAGGTGCCAGGCAGTGTGCTGGTACCCATATGTCTTCTTAATCCTCCCACAGCACTGAGATAATGTTATCTCCATTTTACAGATGTGAAAACTAAGCCTCAGGGAGGCCCAGTGACTTCATTCAGATCACATTAGCATGCCCCAGTTTTTATGACCTCTAAGTTGTATTCAGAGGTCACTTTGCGTGGCTAATTAGCTTATCCCTTAATTAGACTTGCAGAAGAGTGATATGAAGGTAGGAATTGGAACCACACAGAGTAAGTTAAATTCTTGCTTTGAGCACATAAGAGGGAAATGACAGTTGGCAAATCATTTACCCTCTTGAGCTCTAGGTTTTCTTATCTATAAAATGGAGATCTAAATCGACCTCAGTGTCATCGTTGCTGGGATTAAATGAGATAATGCATGAAAAGTGTCTTGTACAGAGTCTTCGAGAAATGGTGGCATTATGTAGACTATAACTGCTAATAAGGGTCACAGTTGGGAAATCCCGGGGGGCTTATAGGAAGTGATGGCATTTAACTTGTTTTATTTGAATTGCTGGCTGCTCAACGTATGTTTCTTTCCTTTTTAATACTTGCATATCAATCAGAATTAATTGGGTTATACTGTGTTGGTAACCAATGACCCCACATCTTACTGGCTTACCCAGCAAAGGCTCACTTCTCCCTCTGTGCCATGTGACCACACCTTGAGTTGCTGGGGTTCTGCCCTATGGTCATCTTCACTGCGGAGCTTGGATGAAGGAACATCCCCTGGCTGGGGTGCCCTCAGTGGTGGTGGCAGAGGGACAGACATGGCAGAACTCTGAAAGCCTTTGCATAGAAGTGACACCTGCCACTGCTGCCCACATTTCATTGGCCAAAGCAAGTCATGTGGTCCCTGAGGAGCTCAGCAATGAGGGTGTGTAAGTCCTCTCCCGGAAGAAGCACTGCAGGGAGTGGGAACCAAAGCTTTTAGCAAAGAGTAAGACGATCTGCTCTGACTGGGGCTGCAGTTGATTTCAATAGTCTCAAAGCTTCCTTAGTTTGGTCTCATCGTAGGTACTGCTCAGATTTGCCCAGGAATGTTTAGGGTTGTTTGTGTCGGTTTTGATGAACCAATAGATTGCCTAAAATAACAAAATACTCTTAGGTCCTAGTAAAAATATTTTTGCTGCTGAAATTCCTGAAGGAAACATAACTGTTATTACACATCTAAAGACTCAAGTCCCTTTTTCTCTATTAGAATAACTGGTTTTGCAATGCTATCTTTGATAATGTGATATTTCTTAGGAATGCGACCATGTTTCATAGCTGAAAATTATGCATTTTTTTATTATTCAGAAATGTGAATGGGTGTAGCTTTTGGTTGCCCCACATTCCAGAAAAAGGAAGCTGAGAAGCATCAGACACTGCCCCATAAATGTCATTTTCCCTGTGCAAGTCTCTTTGCCACCCTCTCTAATGTAGTATTTATCCTGGTTCTGCTTTATTTAGAGTTACTTATTCTCTCTCTCTCTTTCTCTGTATCATATCGGCTACTATATTGTCAGTTTTTGATAGGTAGGGACTGTTTCTCATGTCCATGTCCTTTCTAGTACCTAGTCTTGCTTCACATAAGGTCTCTTGACTTGAACTAGGCTGTTTCCCTCTGCTCCTAAGGTTAAAAGCTGTAAGAATATTTTCTCCTCCATGGGAAATAAAGCAGGTTCTTGCTAATTATTCCTAAGGGTTATACCTCGATCTGGCCCTAGGTTGCCCTTTCAAAGCCCAATGTCAACTATGCAAGTTGAATGCTAATATGTTTTTCTTTCATTCTCACCCCATCAATATTTGCTTGTGCAGAACATATTTAGGGATGGTCTGTCTATCTGTGCTCTGCGGGGTGGGTGGGAGTTGGCAGGGATGAGAGTGAGAAGGAGGGAGGTTTTGGGGAAAGTCATGGGAAATTGCAAAACAAGAAAAGGATTGTATACCTTGCTATTTGGAAGAAAAACAAAAATGATATGAAGTCCTGATAGAGTCTGTTATATTAAATTGAGAGGAAAAGAATTTTTCTGCTTTTTCTGGCTGAGCCCTAGGGTTCAGAACAGAGCATGATGTCTGCTGTAGCTGATACATCAACTTTTGTCTAAACACAAGAGCAAGGGACAAAGGCTAGGATAGTACCACACAGACGGATGCTGTTACCTATCTCTAAATAGCAGGGCATGAATCAGGAGCATTCTACTTACCTCGATGATAATGAATTCATTATAGCTCATTTAATAGTCACTGTGACTGCCTAGTTTACCAATGCTTGGAGTTCAGTACACAATGCTAAGCATGAGGTGAGCACATGAGGGTCTTTGAGCTGCCTCACCTGGGATCTCACTTACTGCCACTGCCTAGGATTCCAGGGTGTTCCATGAATCTGAGCTCTCTGCACATGTGCCCAGACCACTGTGCTGCCTGCTAGATACCCTGGTTCTCCCTGCACCAGCCTCCATGATGCTTCCTGCTGTCATGGACACACACACTGTTTGTATTTTTGGGTTCCTGGGCTAGATAAAGTAGACAAGCACTGCTGATAAGCTCCCACATGGTATAGAGGCAGGTGGGAGATAAGAGAGGGACTCAGAAAGGGGGAGCGGGTTGGTGCCTTCCACCTTCCATTCACATAGTATTTTGTTATTGCACAAAGCCCTTGTGCATTCATATTTATCATGATGGGGTGGAAGCAAATAACTCTGCTCCCTGGCCCATAGGCCTGATTCCCAGCACTACTTCTGACTCGTTTTAACTCATTTATGAAATATATTTTGAGTCCCGCCTACACTCTGCAAAGCTCTGGGGGATACAAAGATGAAAAAGTCCTCATTCTCGCCTTTTAGAGATTCAGCATTTGGTAGAGAAGCATGCAAACACATAAAAAAGTTGTGATAAAAGTACAACATGATGCTTATGAAGGCACAGTACATGGCTTTACGTATCGACCACTCAGTGTGAGCTATTATGAATATTATCACTGTTGTCCTTATTAACTGCTAAGTCAAGAGAAGTGTGTTCAATGTGCCACAAGGTCACTAAGGCTAGTTTGTACCTGGGGTGTGAAGTGGGGACGCAGGTGAAGGCTTCAATGGAGAAGTTGCTTTTGACCAGAATGGAAGACCCGTAACTGAGCAAGTTTGAGATGGGAAGCTTGGTCGGGGAGGGAGGGGGTGGAGGAAGACAATCCATATGGAGGGAACCATCTGCCACATGCAGGAATGCATGGGCGAGTGGGTGCGTGCATGTGGGAGCAGTTTGGCTTGGCTAGGGTGCAACAGGGAGTTTGAGTGATGAGAAGTAAATGAGGGGCCTCCTATACTGGTTGGATCTTATCTTCCTGGTTACAGGAATGGAAAGCATTTCACATATTTCAATTCGATTTTCATTTCAGAAAGCTCACTCTCCCTGGTTAATCATATGTGAATGCACAACAGACAAATACCTGAAGACCTCAGTTTTCTCACATGTAAGGGGCATAATGACTCACCAGTTAAGCATGTTGTATGCTTCAAGATGATTTCTCACTTAAGAAGGTAAAGGGCCTTAGCTGGTGTGGCTCAGTGGATAGAGCATCAGCCTGTGGACTGAAGAGTCCCAGGTTCGATTCTGGTCAAGGGCACATGTCTGGGTTGTGGGCTCTGCGGGCTGGATCCCTGCTTGGAGGCATGCAGGAGGCAGCCAATCAATGATCCTCTCTCATCATTGATGTTTCTATTTCTCTTCCCTCTCCCTTCCTCTCTGAAATCAACATAAAGGTCATCTTTTTCATGGTGTTATCTTAAACATATCCTATCATCTGCCAAATTACTTCAGGGCCTTTGCTTATATTACCTACTCCTCCCTTTCTCCACAGTTGTGAACATCTGGTCTCTGTTCAAGTTACTTGTGCTTTAAGAAGCCTGCATTCATTTTCTATTACTGTTTTAAGAATTACCACAAACATAGTAGCTTAAAATAACGATCTCACAGCCTCTGTAGGTGAGGTGTCCAGGTTTTTTGATCAAGGTCTCACAAGACGGAAGTCAAGGTGTCACCCAGGTCTCATTCATTTCTGGAGCTCAGGGTTCTCAAGCTCACAAGGGTGTGGGCATAATTCAGTTCCTTGCATTTGTAGGACAAAGGCCCCTACTTTCTTGCTGGCCATCAGCCAGGAGCTTCTCTCAGCTGCTAAAGGCTCCTGCCCTTTCCTGCCACGTGGCCCTTGCTACAACATAGCAGTTTGCTTCTCAAGGCCGACAGGAGAGCATCTGCTGCAGCTTGGATTCTCTGACTTCTTTCGTCTCTGACCTCTAGACCCCTTTTGGAAGGGTTCACCTGATTAGTTCAGGCCCACCCACACTCAAGGAGAAGGGATTATACAGCGCATGCACCCCAGGAGATGGGAATCTTGGGGACCATCTTAGGAGCCTACATACACAACTTCCTTACTACCCTATAAAGGAGTTCTTCACCTTTAGGAAAATTCTTAGATTTTCTGTGTGGTCTGTTACCATCTACTTCATGTAAACACTCAAATGTATTTGGCCTCAGATGATATTTGAACTGTTGCTGGACTAATTATTTCAACTTCCAGAGCCAGGAGGATGCCTTTCTATCCTATATAATAAAAGGCTAATATGCAAATTGTCCCCTCAACTGGGAGTTTGGCCAGGGGCCTGAGCCGGCCAGCCAACCACCTGTGGCCCCTCCCCCTGGCTGGCCCCACCCCTGGTAGGCACCCCTCACCCCAATTGGGGGCAGGGCAGGCTGGCCAACCTCCTGAGTCCCCTTCCCCGGCTGGCCTTGCCCCATCAGCCCTGATGGGGCTGGCCAACCTGACCCCACCCATGCATGAATTTGTGCACCGGTCCTCTAGTTTCTTTATATCTATCTGTACCCCCACCTTATTGCTGGGGAGACCAGAAGCTTAAAAGGTGCTGGCATGTTTTTTTGTTTACTTTTTCATCTTGTCTTGAAATTTGCCGTACATATGTTCTTTGTTGCCATGCTAATGATCACAGAGCAAGGACCCTGCCATGTAAAAATGCTCAGAGGCCTCAGGAGAACACCCTGGAATTCCATGCCACACGATACCTTTGTGGAGGCAGTCAGTGCCGTCCTGTAGATTGGAGATACTGAATTTTGGAGCCTTGAGGTAACTGGAGAAACAGCCTTTTTTGTGTGAAAAGAAATAAACTCTGCTTTAAGAAAACCTTATTCCCTTTCAGTTAAAGCCTAGCAGAAGCCTAACTAAAGCGTAGGTTCACTCTAATAGGTGATCTACCATTGAACTCAGTTCCTGTTTTTCTTTTGGAGACTGGGTTTTAAAGGAGAGCAACTGGGTAAGCCTCAAATCAACTTCCAAATATTTTATCTCTTGAAATTAACCTTCCAAAGAAGGTGTAGTGTGTTTGGAAAACAAATGCATAGCAAACACCCTTTGAAGCAATCCATGTCCAGCCAACGAACTGAGCTGACAGGTCCTTAGAGATGATTAAGTATACAAACTACTTCCCACGCAGCCAGTAGAGCTTAGAGCTTCTCCTTTGTTAACACTACCTCTGGCTATTGCACAGCACGATCACTCAATAACTTCTGATGTTGAGTTTGAAAAAAAAAAGAAGTCTTGTCCCTGTTTATTTTGTTTACATTTGCCGTAAAGGCGGATTGTCAAGACAGAACCATTAGATACATGTGGGTGCATGGTCTTGTCCTGGTCAGATCCAAACTCAACCCACCCACATTGTATATACAGACTGGTGTTTAGAGTTGGAAGATGGCTGTGTATATCCAGGGCAGACAGATGAATTGTGTAGACAGAGAAAATGTATACAAGGGACTACATTTCAATGTACACACTGAGGAACACACATTAGACATGATTGCTGCTTGGAAGAGCAGGGCTGAGAGTGGGAGGCAGAAAATACTTGGTGAATAGGAATCCGTCAACAATTCCCCCTACACTTAATAGCTTTATTATCTCCCCAGAGCCCGTTATAAGAATTTAGACGATCTGAGACAGTTTGTGACCTGCTCCTGGTTGGTCACAGTTGTAATGTTCACTTAATTCAGAATCGCAGACTGCGTGCCACCCAGACATGCGATTATGCATGTTGAGATTAACATGTTGACGGATTGATTGGCAACACAGAGAGGTGGATGGACCTTCATTCCTTCCCGTGAAGACTTTATTAGATTCCTAGGAAGTTAGAAATAATCCCAGAGATTTTCTCTCATTTTGAAAATGAGAAAACAACTGAGACTCAGAGAAGCTCAAAATAGCTTGTGTAAGGTCCAACCACGGGACACCCTGGGACCCAGAACATCTGATTCCGAGTTTATACTAATATTCTTCCATGATCCACCCACTGGCTCATTTGCCAGCAGGGAATTCCATGTTTTCCCTCACAAATGATTTTACAAGTTAACTTGAGCTTACTACTTTAACACAAAGATGTTACACAAAAATATATAGCATATAAAAAGAAAATTTTAGAAATATGGCACATACCTCCTTAGATTATGTGGAGCATAGCGTATGTTAAGCATAGTGCACACTTTTCTCAATGGTTTCAAATTCTCAACCTCTCAGAAGCATCTGACAACAGTGACAGCCCACTGTTTGAAACATTCCTAGGCATTTGAAACACCCGATTCTTCAGTTTTCTTCCTACATTTGGATCATTTTCTTCTCAGTTTCCTTAACCTACTCTTGTTCTTCGTCATACCTCTGAAATATCACAGAAATTCTTTTTTTTTCTTTGCTCTAAATCAAAATGATTCTATTTCCATATTCTCAATGCTCTTCTCCTTGCAGATGGCAGATGACCCCTGATTTGACATTTCCCGTGGGATAGTAAACCCATTCCCCCTGGGAGAATATAACATTCCAGCTTGTTAAGGGGCAGGCCAGAGGGCCCAGAGGCCTCAAAACACACCCCTAGATCCTGGTCAGACAAACATATTACAAGACAAGAAAACTACAAAACAATGTTCCTTGTGAACGTAGGTGCAAACGTTTTAGGCAAAGTTTAGTAAATGGAATCTAATGATATAATAAAAAAGTAAATATATCATGGTCATGTTTTTTATGCAGGGTTGATTTAACGTTTTACATAATCATTTTAATCAATACAGAATCACTGTTTGGTAAAATTTACCACCTAGTCACAAAAGCTTAGGCAAACTAGGAGTAAAAGAAACCCTCAATGTGGTAAAACACATCTACAAAAACCCTATTGCAAACAGCATACTCAATTGTGAAAGACTAAATACTCCCCCCGCCCTGACATCAGGAACAACCAGAGATGTCTCTGTTCAGAGCTATACTGGAGATTCTAGACTGTGCAAGGTATTAGAACTAACAAGTGAGTTTTTCAAAGTTGCAAATCAACGGTCTTTCTATATCTAGCAATGCACAATTAGAAATTAAAATTCAAAACCAACATTTACAATAGCATAAACATATAAGTACTTAAGAATAAATCTGACAAAAATGCGAAAGAAATGCACACTGAAAACTATAAAATATTGCATAATAAAGACCTACATCAGTGGAGAGATATACCTTATTAGAAGACTCAATAGCGTTAAGAAGTAATACTTCTAAAATACAGATATAATATAGATTAACTATAATTTAAAAAAAAATCCTGACTCCTGTTCTTAGAAGCAGCTCCTACTTTTACCTTTTTGAGCTGCGGTGTGATGTCATCAGCCTGTCAGTCACCCTGTTTAGAACCTCAGGGTCATCATCTAAACCTGCCCCTTCTTTTCTCACCTCCCATAGTTTTAAGATCTATTGAGTCCCACAAATTAAACTTATTTTTATTACCCTGATTCAGAAGCTAATTTTCTCAAACTTGGATAGTTGAAATGGTCTCCTAACTGGATTCCCTACTTTTATTACTGGCCTTCAAAATTATATTGATTGCTTTTAAAGCACTTTTCCTAAAGCAGAGCTTTGATTGTGTCAGTTGCCTATTGGAAAATCTTTATGGTTTCCCACGACCTATAACATAAATTCCAAATTCCTATCATCCTCCTGACCAATTTGCCTGACTACCTTAATTTCTATACACTTCTAATTCAGAACCCACCTTGTACTTAAAAACATGCTTCTCCTTTGCTTTTTTTCTTTATGCTTATTTTCACTCTTTCCCATTGGTCTACATTCTACTCCTCTTTCCTTGAACAATTTAGGTATTTTCTTAGGGAGAAAGGTGAGTATCAAACAATTGTTGCCCTATCATCACAGACTGGGAGAAAGTATTCATACTGCACATATTTGACAAAGGCTGTGTTTGTATCCAGAAGATTCTACTTTTAAACTTAACAAAAAGAAAGTGAGCATCTCACTATAAAAAATGGCTAAAAAGTTTCATTCACAAAAGAATATGTACAAATGGCCAATAATCGCATAAAATATGTTCAACATTATTAAACTGCAAGACAATGCATACTATTTCCCAAATAGAATAGCTAAAATGGAAACTGACACCATCAAGTGTTGGTGAGGCTATGGAGCAACTTAAGCTCTCAGGCATTGCTGGTGGGAATGTAAAATGATACAATAACTTGGGGAAATAGTTTGGCAGTTTCTCATTAAGTTAAACATATACTTAACATATGGGCCAGTCATTCCACTCGGAGCTATTTTACTCAAAATAAATAAAAACATGGTGTCCTTACTGGAACTTGTACCTAAATATTCATAGCAGCTTTATATACAATAACCCCAAACCAAAACCAACTCAAATATCCATCAAATAGTGAATGAGTAAACAAATTGTAATATATTTTTAAAATGGAATTCAGCTAAACATTAAACGAATGAACTACTGGTGTATACGACAGCATGGATAAATCTTAAAAATATTATGCTAACTATAAGAAACTGGATACAAAAGGCACATTTGGTATGACTCCATTTCTATAACAGAAAGTCATAACTATACATCAGTCATAACTAATGTATAATGAAAGAAATAGATCTGCAGTTACCTGGATCTGGGAGTGGCTGGAACTAACTACAAATGAACAAGAGGAAACATTCTGGGCTGATGGAATTATTCTACATCTTTTTTTGGGATGATAGTTATGTGAGAGTATACATTTGTCAAAGCTCATTGAGCTGTACACTTAAAATGGATGCATTTATTGTATATAAATTACACCTCAATAAAATTAGTAAGTAAAAACAGCTTAATTTATGGCATTTGACTCTAGAGGACCCTTTAGGCCCTCACTCAGACACTATTTTAAATAAACTAGAAAAGTACATATTACATAATTCCCTAGTCCTGAAGAGATACATGGCTAGTAGCATGTATTCAAGCCACACTCCTGGGATTTGAGGGCTCTGCCATTGAATGACTTTGGGCAAATTATTGAGCTCCCCTGTGCTTGAGTTTTCTCATTTGTTAAACATAGGGATAAGCACACTATCTGCCTCACCTCACTCAGACACTATTTCAAATAAACCATAAAAGTACATATTACATAATTTCCTAGTCCTGAAGAGATACATGGCTAGTAGCATGTATTCAAGCCACACTCCTGGGATTTGAGGGCTCTGCCATTGAATGACTTTGGGCAAATTATTGAGCTCCCCTGTGCTTGAGTTTTCTCATTTGTTAAACATAGGGATAAGCACACTATCTGCCTCATTAGTAGTCCTAAGGATTAAATGTATTAACATATGCAAAATACTTATACAATGTTTGGTATATAGTAAGCTCTAGCTGTGTTATTTTTTCCTTTTGTGGAGGACTCCTCCCAAAATGTTTGTATATATTGACTTCAGTTTGAACGCCGTTATGTTGTTTTCTTTCTTATTTTTGGTCAGGCAGTATTTATTTTTTAAATTTATATGTGTTGTTGAAAGTATTAAAGATGTCTCCTTTGTTCACCCCCCACTCCCCCCACTGACCCCCTCCTCTTCACACCCACCCTTCCCAGGCCTTCACCAAGCTCAACATCACTAATCATCAGAGAGATGTGAATTAGAACAATAATGAGGTACCACCTCACACCTGTCATCACAAGTCACTGAGCATTGCTATCTTTTGCCCTGTTCATCTGATTGTACATCAGCTGAAGGCAGGGGACATGTCAACCACAGCCTGTGGGACAGTTGGTTGAAGTTTTATAATTACTTGCGACTATTACACGTGAACACTTATCATTTAATCTTCAAAACAACCTGGCAAGACAGGCATTATTATTATTCCATTTAAGACATGAGCATGCCAGGATCAGAGAGGTTAGATGACTTGCCTAAGGCCACATGACTGGGGAGAGAGACTAAATTTTAATGCTCTCTTAGGGCTTTGTGGTTTTATACAACCATTTGCTTCTATGCTAAGAAGCCTGAAAATGGCTTTATTTTGTGTCCTCTTGGGTCTGATTTTTATGATTTCTTTTTCTCTCTGTCTCCTTTTTTTATGCCCGGCTTTTCACATTTGTACCTGAGACTGGTAGACTCTCCCACTGCCCCCTTCCTACATCTGATCACTTCCATTTTATGACAACTGTTGAGGGCCAAGATATTATGTGATCCACTTTGCTTGAATTTTACCGAAAACAACAGTAAATAGTCCCGCCGGAGGGCAAAGGGAGTTTTCCTCTATAAAAATTTGTAATTCTAGGGCAGAAACTTTTCTGTAAACTTTTTAAAAAATTGAGATATAACAGAGTCACGTGCACACATCATAGAGGCACAGCTCCATGAATATTTACAAACTAAATATCCATGCACCTACCCCTCAGATCAAACTACAGATAATTGCCCGCAGCCCAGAATCCTCTTTTGTTTCGGGCAGGGATTTTTTTTGACACCTATTATGATTCAGAGTTCTTTGCTGATGCCTGTGTTCCGAATGGCTGCACTTCTGAATAAGTAAGTTAATGTTATTCACTGATTTTAATAGCCTTATCTTTCGACTATACTGAATACCCCTGCAGTACACAGATAATGGGACGATACCTTAGGCTTCTCTTAGTGCTGAGAGCATGCTGCAGAGGGGTAGGGATGGAGGGGATGGGGGTTATGGAGCCGATGGCATCAGTGCTCCCAGAATTGGCTCTTTTCTGCCGAGCCAGTTCACTCCGGGCAACATTGTCCCAAGCTTCTGACTGCACAGTCTGCTTGCAAATTTCTGCATCTCCCAAAGAGGGCTTCTCGCCACCTGTTTCCCAGCCTCCACAGCATCCCCGAAAGGATCTCATCTTTCTGTGCAGATATCACATCACCTGCGCCTGACTGTTTCTTTCATGTTCACTGTGTCCCTTTGATCTGTTGAAAATGTCCTTCTCTATGCTTGTGATTAAAGTAAAATTAAACCAGGGGAGTAGGGCAGGGGAGGTTGGGGCCAGAGCCAGATTGTGTTGCCTGAGGCTCTAGCTGGACTGTCTTCGAGCAACTGAGAGGCCAATGGGCCTTTGAGGGGGCAGCCCCAGGAAAGACTGGCTGATGAGCACTGAGAAAGCCCCTGCTCCCAGGGCGGCAGGGGCAGGGGCAGGGGCATCGGGGGGGCAGCCTCAGGAAAGACTGGCTGATGAGCACTGAGAAAGCCCCGCTCCCAGGGCGGCAGGGGCAGGGGCCGGGGCCGGCCATCCTGGCTGCATTTGGAAGATTAACCGCCATGTCCACAAGGCCTGTGAAAGAGGAGAGGAGCTGAGGGGCTTCAGGGAAACTTATCACCTGCCCCACCCTTCTGTAGGTAACAACCCCAAGACTTCTTTTTTTGCTTTATTCTTCTTCTTCTTCTTCTTATTATTATTATTTTCATCTGATCCTAAGTGATGAGGCAAGAAGCTCTTGGCAGAATTAGGTGTGTCCTATGTCAACTGTCTCTAAGGAATAGTTAAATTTACTTAGAGGTTAACTAGAGAGACGTAGTGGAAAAACCTCCCTTATGAATTCAAGTCTCAGCCCCTGAAGATTTGCTCTGAGGAGGGAGGGAGGGATCTGTATGTGGGAGGAGCCGCAGGCCAAGTGCTGCTCACAGGGTCATGCCTGGGCCCTCCTGCTTTGGGGTCTCCCAGGATGTTGGTCTGGCGGATAGCTTGCTCTGCCTTTCTTCTTTGGCCCCAGGTTGGTCCAAACGCTTTGCTTGGGGTCCTGCCTCCATACAGGCGAGATGGGCCTTTGGAAAAGGCTTGACTAATGCTAAGAGAGAGCAGGAGTGAAGGAGCCTGGGGAATACAAGACATTTTAATGTCCTGGCTCATTTCCCATTCCTGATGCTGCCACCTCCTGCTGCTGCACGGGCTGCAGCTTCCACACTCTATCACCAAAGTCCTGCAAACCTCTGATGGCCTCTGCCTGGGATTCATATTTCTTCCGTGTTAGTCTCTACCTGCATGGCGGGACTGCTGAGGAGTGAGGATGAACTGCCTGACTTTAGTAACCTCTACTATGTGCCAGCAATTATATGTGATGGGTATTATGAAGCTCATTTTACAGGTAAAGAAAACGAAGGCTCAAACAGCTTAATTAACTATTCAAGGCCATGCAAGTTAGTAAGTAATGGAGCCAAGATTGGAATCCAGGTTTTGTAATGCCCTACCTTAGCCTTCTGTCTTATAGGATCCTCAACTCAGCTCTAGTCTCTACGCTGAGACAGGACTCTCTCTTCTTCTGGAAATTGCCCCTTGGAGGGACCTGTACCCACGCGACAGGCGTATAATTTTGCCCATAGGTGCCGATAGTATAATCACATTGCTATGCATGATCATACTCCAGCATTAATAAAAGAACTACACAAATTAAATAATGGGGGGGGGTCAGTACTTCACAGAGTGATTTTATGTTTTACAAAAGGCTTCAACATGAGATCCTTTTATTGAGCAAACACAGCAGTGCATTTCAAGTATTGATTGATTTGCATACAAGCACTCAGGAATACATCTGCTCGGAATGAATAATTCATTATGCTAGTAAGAGCAGCTACCACTTATTGACTCCCTACTATGTACCTTGTACTTTATATACACATTTTCATTTACTCATCAAAACTTGGCAAAAAGGTCTTATCTTCCCCATTTTAAAATGGAAGTAATTGAGGCACTTATCCCACACCTCCAGGAGTCGGGAGGAGAGGAGCACAAACCCTTTGGCTGCATTTAGAGAGCATTCTCCTTGCCGTCCAGATGGGCACGTTATTAAGAACATGTCTACACTAGCAACTAACTTCACCACCTTATCGTTAGCACAGATACCATTTTTCTTTCTGTGCTGCGCCAGCATGGCCAAGGGTGAAGCTGAGTGGGGGCAGCTGAAAGGCTTAGAAAAGACAGACAAGAGAATGAAAGCTGGGTCTCAGTGGGACGCTGCTTCTCTGAGAGACAGCGAGGATGCCCACAAGCCGCGTCTTTATTTTATAACAAATGTCATGAGGCAAAGTAAGGGCGTGGTCAAGATGTTTACAATATTCTCCTGGGTTTCGATCCTACTCAACTACATGCACCTGAACTCTATCAAGCCCACATCACTCAGGCACGTGGGGCCGCGTGTTCGGACCATAGGTTCAAGCTCACAATGATAGCTGTTGGCTATAATTGTGCTGGGAGGGCCCTGCCCTCCAAGCTGGGACTTGCACGTGGCCACGAGAGGACTGTGCCCTCTCAGTAGTCTGAGGCTTGAACCTGTCCAAACACTAGCCGCTCGCCACACTTTCTTTTTTTTTTTGAATGGGGCATTCAACTTCAAATACTTGCCAATCTCTGATAAAAATCTCTTGTTGTTTGAACTTGTTTCTTCTTTTGCTCTCACTAAACTGTTCTCCAAAGTCACCAAGCCCACTTCACACCTCACTCCCTCTGTAGTTAAGTCCTTTTGGTGCATTTTATCGATCTCTCTCTTTCTACCCCCCCCAGTAGTCATGGTCTAGTAAATTCAGTTGGCTCCACAAATATTCCTTGGTGGCTTAGTCCTTGTTGGTCCCTTAGAATATAAGAAGGAAAGAGAAATACTGCCCCAGGCCTTCAAGGATCTTCTATTCAATTGAAGATGTCATGCATTAAATAATTAATTATACAAGTATTTAGTAAATTAATGATAAATGCTACCATGGAGAATTACAGTAAAAAAAAATGGATACAGTCTCTATTTTGTACCAATGCAATACTCAGGTCTGTGCAATGTATTTTAGGCATTTTAGCTTACTTAATTTTCTCAATAATTCTTTCAGTTAAGTCCTTTGATCATCTGCATTTTGTAGATCAATAAACCAAAGCATAGAGAGGTGAAGTACCTGTTCAAAGCCCTGTGACTAGAGAGTGGTGGAGCCAGGATTTGGCTTCAAAGAAATGTGGTTCCAGAGCCTGGATTATTAGTGAGAAATAAATATTGAGAGTATTGATTCAAGGAAGTGATGCTTCAGTGGACATTGGAATGGATGAAAGAGGTGGTAGGAAAAGAGGAGGAGGGCATGTCTGATCTCCACCTGCCCCCATGACCTATCCTCCCTGACCAGATGAAAGCCTGCTTCATTCTTCTACTCCTTCTTCTTGTATATTTCCAAAACGTTCCTCTCTTCTTAGAGGCATAGTTCCCAAGCCTATAAGACTTCTGTGTGTCTTAAAGCAAACAAACAAAAGGCAAAAGCCACAGCAGCTTCGTCCTGCATCTCCCTCCATTCCTTCCTCTCTATGCCTCCCTCACAGCCAACTTCCAGAAGGATCGCTCCACCTGCTTTCAACTCGCTCACCCCTCCCTCCACTTCCTGTGTCCTGTGGCCAGGCTCTGACTCCATCTCACTCCTGAGGAAGGGCTCTCACAAATCTCACCAGGGACCTCCTTGTTTCTAAGCCCAATGCTCTTCACTTCTCAACTGTTTAGATCTCTGTGTGGCAGGAGGCATTGTCCCCACACCAGGGATTCATTGTGAGTTCCTGCCCTCATCTAGTTTTAGGGATGGCATTTTTGCTGGGTTTTGGTAACCATCTTGACATTTTCATTTATCTGTGTTTTTTCTTGGCCGATTCCTTAAACATTGGTATTCCTTAGGTTCTTACTTGACATAAAAATGCATCAATTTCCAGGGTTCCACCTGTTTTCTGTGTCTTGGTTCCTCACACATCTGTGTCTCCAGCCTGGATCTTCAGCTTGAATCTCAGTCATGTACATCAGCTATCACCCCCTGGATGCCTCTCGGGTCCTTCAAATTCATCATGTCCCAAACTGACCAAATGACCTTTCCTCCCAGAGTGTGTTGCTCCACTTGAATAAATCACTCCACTATCTTCTCATTGAGCTCAAAACCCAGGACTTGTCATGCGCTCATTCTTCTCTTTATCGTGCCACTTTCTGAATGAATATGAACTTCTGTAGATCCCACCTTCAGCCTCTCTCTCCCTCTTCTCTCCTGACATTCTAATCGTCTTGCCCAGTTCAGGATATGATTCTCTCTTATCTGGTCTTTTGTGACAGATCCCTAATTGATTGCCCTGACTCCAGTTTGCCCCTCCCCCCCCCATCCATCACACACCCTACTGCTTCCAGGATGATTTTTCTGAAGTGCAAACCTTATCATTCCCTTGCTGAAAACTCCAAAAATAGCTGCTACAGAATGAGGTTCAAACCCTTCAGCATATCATACATGGCCTTTTATGCTCTAGCCTCCATTTTCCCTCAGTGGGATCTCCTTAGTTGATGCCAATCTCCCTGCAGGTCTCAGAACATGCTGGATTCTTTCATATCCCTGGGATCTGCTCATGCTGCTCCCTCTGCCTGGTGAGTGCCTCCAAACTGGAGTCTGGTCTTCTCTCTTTTCCCTACACAGGCTTCTATCTTAGCATCTGTGACACATTATATTTTGTATTTATTTGTTTGCCAACCTCCTTTAGTCCCACTCACTAGGGGCAGAGTCCCCCACCTTGTTCCCAGTGCCTCATGCAGTGCTTGATATGTGACAGCTGATTTTAAAATATTTATTGAATGAATGATTGATTGAATGAATGAATAAACATATCTCAAATGAGTAGGGATGACATAATTTCTCCACATTACAATAGACACTTTGATGTCAGAAGCAGGAAACTGTAACTTTTGGTAAATTAATGAACCTCCCTGACATCAGTTGTCTCATCGATAAAATTTGGATTTGTATCAGCTTCAAGGCTGAGAGACGGGTATATGGTATTTTGCAGTATCTCTAAGATTTAGGACACTTTTAGTGTATTTTTCACTAAAAGCATTTAAATACTGAACGGTGTTTACTGCTCAGGATGTATTAGCTCAGATTCCTCTCTCTGCCTGAAAGTGTTTTTATGAAATGCATTTAAATACTTTTGGGATTCATTGAGTGTTAGTTCTATTATGTGCTAAGCTGCAAAGTGCCTTAAAAGGGTAATTGTTGTCTTATCCTGACAACAATGCATCGAGGAGGTATTTTAATTATCCCCATTTTGCAGGTAAAGTGATTGAGTCCCAGGGTGACTAGCTAGTAGGAGATGGAGCCAGGATTCACACGCAGTCATTTATTTCCATTATGATTAACCTCTGATTTAGCCCTACTCTATGCTATCTGAATTTCTGAAGCCATGGTTGGACAGCTGAGTTTAATTTCATTAGACTATAAGCCAAGGTTTCAGACTTTTTCTGGAAAGGGTTAGATGGTAAATAATTTGTGCTTTGCTGTTGCGTGCTCTCCATTGTGTGTGTGTGTGTGTGTGTATGTGTGTGTGTGTGTGTGTGTATGTGTGTGTGTGTGTGTGTGTATGTGTGTGTGTGTGTGTGTGTATGTGTGTGTGTGTGTGTGTGTATGTGTGTGTGTGTGTGTGTGTATGTGTGTGTGTGTGTGTGTGTATGTGTGTGTGTGTGTGTGTGTATGTGTGTGTGTGTGTGTGTGTATGTGTGTGTGTGTGTGTGTGTATGTGTGTGTGTGTGTGTGTGTTGAAGGGGAGGAGTATCTTGTTTTTGTTTCTCTTTTTATAGTCTTTTAAAAATGTAAAAATCATGAACCATACAAAAAGTAGTCCATTGGCTTTGTCCTCAGTAGGGTTTGCCTTCTTTTCACTTGATCTTACCAACCAGGACAGTTTTTCCATTAGGCCATTGAAATGATAAATGGAATTCACTAATTTTGATCATTCTTCTGAGATAAAGATCAAGTAATGTAAATCCACAGCGAAGAGATTGACAGTCCCAGCCTCCCTTGCAGCAGCCTACAAAGGTTCCATGAAATGCTGACCAGTCAGACCAGAAATGTCAATCATCTGCTCTGGGAATAGGCCTGTTCTGTAGAATGTCCTATGTTGTAGGGAGCAAACATATTAACTTCCCCATTCTGATCGCAATCATTTACATCAGAAGTCTCCCCCAGAAGATCTGTGATCAGGTAGGGGAGACGAAGTTAAGATCTTTGACTGTTTGTTCTTAAATCTAAATCAATCAACAAATTCAGAGTTTATTCAAGGACCTCTAGCATTATATCTGGGACAAAAGAACAAAAGCTCCACAAGAAATGATAAGTTCACATAGAGGAGAAGGACAACCTGTTGGTTCTTAACCTTTTTGGGGTGAGAGACCCCTTTAAGCATTGAAAAACCCTGTGCTCTGAAAAGTGCCTGAGCAAATATACTCAGCAGTCGGCATTCATATTGAGGGGATTCCTACTCTCCCGCAAGTCTAAGGACAAGCTCAGTTTAAAACAATTGGAGAAAAATGACATGCTTCAGTCTGTGGTGCTGACTGAAGAGCCAGAACTCTCCGGAACCCGGGATCATTCTGGAAACATGTGTTCTCAAGCTGCTCGCCCACCTGTTGCTGGGTCGACACCGTCAGTCAGTCAGCATTTAACAAGATCCATTTCCTTGGCGCCTCTGTCTGTGTCATTCAGGCTGATGAGAGCCCGAGCGTGGTGCCGCAGTGGCTTGCTCCCTTCGGTCCCCTGCTCCTTATCTCGGGGTGGCATGTTTCCCGCCCAGCGTGTCTAATGGGAGGTCATGGTTCCCTGGCTCGGCAGTTCCCTCTGAGTGTTTTACCGCAAGCGCAGCGCAGCCCTCTGGGAAGAGGGAAGCACGCGCTGTCTCCTCAGACTCCTGCTCAATGGAGCATGTGTTCAAAATAAATTTTATTCCCCCTTCAAAATTGTGACATTTGGAATGCACCCACCTGACCTGTCGAGAGAGGCAAAGCTGGCAGAACTGAGATGGGGGTCAAAGGATCCTATGCGGCCCCGGAGTGGGTACCTGAGGGTGGTCATTGGTTATGCCTGGCATCAAAGAAGGGGGAACAGAGGTGGCTGCTGACATTTGGCTCTTGCAGAGGTGGCTTCTGTAGTGGGTTGAATCATGGTCTCCAAATATTAAAACTTGGAACCTTAGAATGGGACCTTCTTTGGAAATATGGTCTTTACGGATGTATTAGATAAGGATCTCAAGATGAAATCATCTTGGGTTTTGGGTGTCCCCTAAGTACAATGACTTCTATCTTCCTCCCTGAATTCCTACCAGAATTTCAGAAATTCTGACAACTTTGTGAAGAGGACTGTTCTTACAGGAAGAGGATCAGGCACAGCGACAGAGGGAAGACAGCTATGTGAAGATGAAGGCAGAGGTTGGAGTGATGCTGCCACAAGCCAAAGAGCACCTGGTGTCACCTGATGCTGGAAGAGGCAAGGAATGTTGTTCTTCAGAGCTTTCAAGGGGAGCATGGCCTTAGTGAAATCTTGATCTCTGACTTCTGGCCTCAGAGCCATGAAAGAATAAATTTCTGTTGTTTTAAGCCACTAGTTCATGGTACTTTGTTATAGAAGCCCTAGGAAGCCAGTGCAGATGACATCTAATTGCCATAGGTAACTGACAGGCCAAACTCCTTGTGGATGGATATCCTGATTTTGGTGGACCCTGAATGATGCCCATGGAGAAACTATTGTGGCCCTAGAGCCTCTGATTTGAGGTATTTGCGTGTCTTGGATGTGCTAATTTATTGAAAGTTTTAGCAAATCACTTGATCTTTTTGTGTGTTAGTGTCTATAGTCTGATATGGAGCCAAATCTTCCTTTCTTCTGCCTTTCTGCCTGAATTCCTACCAGAATTTCAGAAATTCTGACAGCTTTGTGAAGAGGACCATCCAAACTTACTCCATTCTTTTCTTTCCTCTTTCAATGTCTTTGCTCAAAATTGTGTCTTCATTTGGGATAATCCATCCCGTAGTCATCATACCAAACATTAAATCCACAATGAGTTGAATCCTTATTTATGTGTCTGTCTTATCTCCTTTACTAGACCATGTGTTACTTGAGTTAAGGATCATTCATGCCCACTCCACAGCCATTACTGAGTATAGCATTATGTAAGTCTTCATTTGTAATTCATGACACACATTATCCAATATAAAGAAATAATTTAAATTCAATGCAAATGCTAAGGGTAATGTGCTCATTTTGGTATTTTTAAATGGCAAAGAACTGTTTTCCTAAAGATATTTTTCTCTTCAGTCTCTTCTCAAATGTCACAGAGTTGGGGTAAAATTACAGAAGATCTATAGCATGTTATTGTGGGTAGAAGTAAGGCTTAGAAGTTAGATCAACTGGGTTTGCATCCTTGCTTCACCATCTACTTATGAATCTGTGGGTACAACTAATACGAGATATGCCCATGGATTCAGAGATTATAAAACCCACCTCACCGAGTGTTTAGAGAATGTACAATCCCTGTCAAAGAGATGGTAGCCTTTAGATGTTAGCTTTCTTTATGCCACCATCTTTTTTGTCATCTCTCTTTTTGTTTCAAGGTGGCCGACTGACATATATTCAATGTGATTTCTTGATATCTAGGAATAGTAATGGTGAAGCCATATGTAGTCCCTACCATGTGCTTGACAATGTACTAAGTGCTTACATGTTTTATTAACGCACAGAAAGGTACTATTGTGCTTTCTATTTAATAGGTGAGAGGAAACTGAGTCATGGAGAGGGTAAGTAACCTACCCAAGTCATCTCAGTTAGTGAGAGGTGATGTCAGGACTCAAATCTAGGCAGTCTGTCTGTAGAGTCTGAGATCTTAACCACTACACATATTTCGTTCAAGTTATTGAAAAAAAAACACCACAGAGAAAAGAAACATATGGACCTCCTGAGTGGCCCAGTTGGAAACGAGTCCACTTTTTAAAAATTTTAATCAGTGGCAGAATTTTAATAGCTGACCTCACTGAGCCTTCCTCATCAATGACAAGAGCAGTGACAAAAATTCAAATTAATGTAGCAGTGGTCAAAATTCTTTCTCACCCAGCCGGGGTGGCTCAGTGGTTGAGCACTGACCCAGGAACCAAGAGGTTAGTGGCTTGATTGCAGGGTCAATCCCTAGTAGGGGACGTGTAGGAAAAAGCTGGTCGATGATTCTCTCTCATCATTGATGTTTCTATCTCTTTTTCCCCTCTCCATTCCTCTCTGAAATCGATGGAAATATTTAAAAAAATATTCCCTTCTATTTAGGACTCCTCTAGAAAACTAGGTAGTCAATAATAATGGTAAGTGCAGTACTGACTGTGAAACCTCTTACTAACCTTAGGAATTAGGGTTGGACAGGTAACCTCTCAGCCTCAGTTTCCTCCCTGGTAAACTCTTCATAGAGTTAGTGAGAGGGTCCAGTGAGACAATGTACATAATCTGCCTGGCAACAGTAAGACCTGATAAATGGCATCTTACCATTATGAAAACCAGCCACACAGTGGTCCCAAATCCACTGCCATGATATCCTGGTGTGTCACGCTCACTACGAAGTATATAATTCCTTTAAAATGATAGTGAAAACACCAACATTTGTAACGGACAAATCCTTTGTTTTCTATAAAGTACAATAAAGGTTATCTCCTTGTCAATGTCACTCTTGCTTGCATTTTTACTTGGTTTGTTGAGGAGGGAGAAAGGGGTAATATTAATTGGTGAGAAGGGAATTGTGCACAACCTAGGTATATGCAGGGAAATGTCAGATGTCAAGTGGAAAGAAAGTGGAAGAAAAATAAGTTGAGGCCCCTCAACTACTCATCTGCTTCCCCACCTTAACTGGTAAAGAATCTTCCTTTGAGCCATGGCCAGCTGGGAGAGCCAATGATTAATCTAGATGCGGTATACGAAGCAGTGTTTATGGGAGGAGTAAAAATGTCTTATTCTTATTTGTACAACCTATTTTCAAATATATATAAATATATGTCTGAATAAATATATGTATATACACCTACATATATGGGCATATGTGCATATACATATGCTGTTGGGGTTAATCAAATAAAAAGTCATTTAAAGACATAAATTCATAGTAACTGGGGCAATAGAAGGCTGCAGCCTGGTACCCAGGGGCTCCCTGGCAGCAAAGTCTACTCTAGACACAGCTGACATTTATTCGGGGAGTGGGCTCCTGTGGAATTCCAGGCCGGGCTCTCTATTTCAGACCCTGCTGGTGTTGGGTCTGCGGGAAGCAAGAGGTTATTTCTCACAGCTGGGCAGATCAAAGGCAGTCAGAAAAAATGTATAATTCCCCTCTCTCAACATACTATGTGGGTGGCCATCCATCCCCTGCTTGTACATCTTTAGTGGTATCAGTCCCTTTAGGGGTAAAGTGGGGTCTCATTCCACTTAAGGAAACATTGACCTGATGTGTGGCTTTCTTAAAGTTTTTTTATTAGGTATGGAGTCCCAACGGAGTGTTGCTACTTGTCCCAAATGGTTATTTGGCAGGAGGCACATCTGTCATCTCGAATTGCAGCTTTGTGAAGTTCCAAGCTTAGGACTTAATTATTTTGCAGAAGATTTTAATTGCATATTTCAATACAAATAAAAATTTTATATAGGGAGTGTGTGTGTGTGTGTGTGTGTGTGACTATTGTGCTTTCTATTTAATAGGTGAGAGGAAACTGAGTCATGGAGAGGGTAAGTAACCTACCCAAGTCATCTCAGTTAGTGAGAGGTGATGTCAGGACTCAAATCTAGGCAGTCTGTCTGTAGAGTCTGAGATCTTAACCACTACACATATTTCGTTCAAGTTATTGAAAAAAAAACACCACAGAGAAAAGAAACATATGGACCTCCTGAGTGGCCCAGTTGGAAACGAGTCCACTTTTTAAAAATTTTAATCAGTGGCAGAATTTTAATAGCTGACCTCACTGAGCCTTCCTCATCAATGACAAGAGCAGTGACAAAAATTCAAATTAATGTAGCAGTGGTCAAAATTCTTTCTCACCCAGCCGGGGTGGCTCAGTGGTTGAGCACTGACCCAGGAACCAAGAGGTTAGTGGCTTGATTGCAGGGTCAATCCCTAGTAGGGGACGTGTAGGAAAAAGCTGGTCGATGATTCTCTCTCATCATTGATGTTTCTATCTCTTTTTCCCCTCTCCATTCCTCTCTGAAATCGATGGAAATATTTAAAAAAATATTCCCTTCTATTTAGGACTCCTCTAGAAAACTAGGTAGTCAATAATAATGGTAAGTGCAGTACTGACTGTGAAACCTCTTACTAACCTTAGGAATTAGGGTTGGACAGGTAACCTCTCAGCCTCAGTTTCCTCCCTGGTAAACTCTTCATAGAGTTAGTGAGAGGGTCCAGTGAGACAATGTACATAATCTGCCTGGCAACAGTAAGACCTGATAAATGGCATCTTACCATTATGAAAACCAGCCACACAGTGGTCCCAAATCCACTGCCATGATATCCTGGTGTGTCACGCTCACTACGAAGTATATAATTCCTTTAAAATGATAGTGAAAACACCAACATTTGTAACGGACAAATCCTTTGTTTTCTATAAAGTACAATAAAGGTTATCTCCTTGTCAATGTCACTCTTGCTTGCATTTTTACTTGGTTTGTTGAGGAGGGAGAAAGGGGTAATATTAATTGGTGAGAAGGGAATTGTGCACAACCTAGGTATATGCAGGGAAATGTCAGATGTCAAGTGGAAAGAAAGTGGAAGAAAAATAAGTTGAGGCCCCTCAACTACTCATCTGCTTCCCCACCTTAACTGGTAAAGAATCTTCCTTTGAGCCATGGCCAGCTGGGAGAGCCAATGATTAATCTAGATGCGGTATACGAAGCAGTGTTTATGGGAGGAGTAAAAATGTCTTATTCTTATTTGTACAACCTATTTTCAAATATATATAAATATATGTCTGAATAAATATATGTATATACACCTACATATATGGGCATATGTGCATATACATATGCTGTTGGGGTTAATCAAATAAAAAGTCATTTAAAGACATAAATTCATAGTAACTGGGGCAATAGAAGGCTGCAGCCTGGTACCCAGGGGCTCCCTGGCAGCAAAGTCTACTCTAGACACAGCTGACATTTATTCGGGGAGTGGGCTCCTGTGGAATTCCAGGCCGGGCTCTCTATTTCAGACCCTGCTGGTGTTGGGTCTGCGGGAAGCAAGAGGTTATTTCTCACAGCTGGGCAGATCAAAGGCAGTCAGAAAAAATGTATAATTCCCCTCTCTCAACATACTATGTGGGTGGCCATCCATCCCCTGCTTGTACATCTTTAGTGGTATCAGTCCCTTTAGGGGTAAAGTGGGGTCTCATTCCACTTAAGGAAACATTGACCTGATGTGTGGCTTTCTTAAAGTTTTTTTATTAGGTATGGAGTCCCAACGGAGTGTTGCTACTTGTCCCAAATGGTTATTTGGCAGGAGGCACATCTGTCATCTCGAATTGCAGCTTTGTGAAGTTCCAAGCTTAGGACTTAATTATTTTGCAGAAGATTTTAATTGCATATTTCAATACAAATAAAAATTTTATATAGGGAGTGTGTGTGTGTGTGTGTGTGTGTGAGAGAGAGAGAGAGAGAGAGAGAGAGAGAGAATCAGCCAAACAAACTAGAGAAGAGAAAAAAATTTCTTCTTAAGTGTTGAAAAATATGACATTTCTTCAAGATGCAGGACCTAGAGTATAAAAGTTTCTTTTCAACTGCATAGTTCTGTCTTTTCTTTTTGTTGATGTCTATGATTTTTTTAAATCTGCAAATCATTATGCAAGTGCTGTGTGTCAGGAACTGGGCTAAGTGATTGATACATAATGTAACTCCTAATTCTTGCGAAGAGGTAGTATCCTCCCCATTTCAGGTGAGGAAATGAAGCTCCAATTCATTAATTGACCTTCTCAAGGTCATCAATTTATATGAGGCTGAGCAAAAGTCAAACCGAGTTGGGAGTGATTTGAAAGCCTCGTGCATAGCCCCTAGCATATTTCCTTCTTTCTGTACTTTCCTTCACTTATTAGAGCGGAGAAGCTAGAATTAGAATCTTAGAATTACTGCTCAAACCTTCCTTCCAAATTGTGTGTAATGAGATCACAAATTTTACTTCCAACTTAACACAGATGTGCCAAAGAATAAAATATGATATTTTACTTTTGTCTGTAATTAACTTGGTCTTTCTCCTAAACTTCTACTTAATGGAAAAATAAATTAACTAAGTATTCCTCTGATATAACTTTAGTCCAATTTTAAAAGTTAAAAAGTTAAATAATGCCTTTAGGTAATAGTTAATTTCTCTTTAGGAAAAAAACAAAATCTGATATCTCATAGCGCCTCACTTTGGTATTTGGGCCTATGGAGGAAGAGTGTATGGCTTGGTGTTGAACAGATGTATTAGTCAGGACAATAATGCTAGCTTCTATAACAAACCCCCCCCCCCCCAAATATTAGTGGCTTAATACAAACACGATTTATTTACCTTTCATGTCGCGATTTAATGTAGGAAGGGCAGTTTTTCTCCAAGTAGGGATTTAATGATCCAAGCTCCTTTTATTTTTACTTTTTTTCTTCAAAACATTATCTCCCCCCCCCCCCCCCCAACACATGACCTTCGTGCTTTTCTGGGAATGAAGATGCATAAAGAAATTGTGCATGGTGGACATTAATACTGCTCCCTTTCCATTTACCAGAACCTGGTCACAAGGTCTCGTCTACCTGCAAAGCAGGTTAGTAAATGTACTTTTCCTATGTGCTCCAGAAGAGGGAACAAGATTGGTGGGACCAAGCCAGGGCCTGCTACAGTGAGGAATTGCTTCCCAGCCTCCTGCTGGTGCCAGCTGCCAGCTCCCTTGCCTGCCTAGTCACTGGGATAATGTCTCCTCAGCTTCTAATGCCAAAGTGGGTGGCCGATGCAAATCAGCATCCGTGTCCTTGCTCAGCCAACAAGTCCAGTGAAGTTCCCTGCTGACTTGGCCTCACCTTGGCTCCTGCTAGTATCTTATTATTGAGTCTCATGTCTCTAGCCAGCCTGTTGGCTAGAAATTTCACTCCTAGGCCCTACTGTGGGGTATTGCCATAGGGGACCCGGGGACTCTCAACTCAGTAGCCATACTTCCCAGGACCTCCTGGTGGGTCAGTCAACCTGAACTCGGGGCTGTCCTGTGCTTGACGACACTCCAGGATGATCTCCGGCTAAGGCCAGGGTTGGTGGGAGCCTGCCTATTAGCAAGCGTCTTCCCAGAGTGCCAAAAAGGAACCCTATAAATGGCTCCTCCTATTAGCGCTTCTGGTGACTTATCTAATTTACCCTCTCCTTCTCTGCACCCAAACCCACAGAGGGGACACGGGGTAACCAAGCAGTTCCCTCTGCCTCATCTCCTTCCTTCTCCCCAAACCCAGGATCCCACAAGGGGTGGGCTTTTCTTCTTCCTCGCTCTGCCATAGCCCCCCCCCCGCCCCCCTCACAGAACAGGCCTTCACACCACAGAAAAACAGCCATAATTGAATCCAGGTGTTGATTGAGCCCAGGTGTTGATGCGCGAAGGAAGATAAAGCTATTTGGATAATCCTTTCTCAAGACAATAGCCTGACTTGCCAGCTATGGCGCAGCTTCAGCAATCTAGATTTTCGACTTTCAAAAGTGAAAACCACCTCCGTTTTTTTTTTTCTTTACATTCACTCCACAACAATTTCTCATCTTTCCCAGGCAGGCAGATGGAGAGCAAGGGAATGTGCGCTCAGACAAAAGAGAAGCCTCATTTAATTGAAAATGCCTCAGTTGAATGCGGATCCTCTTAGGATGATGGGCCAGGACGCATTCGTTTAACAAATATTTATTGATCATGTCCCAAACACGGCTCTAGGTAATCGGGGATACTGCACTCGGCAAACTGCCCCGGAGAAGCCTGCATTCAAGCAGAGCGGACGAACACAGAAGTAAACGCTAAGTAAGGGAATATATACATTATGCTGGGTCGTGGTAGGTGCCAAGGGAAAAATGCAGCAGAGAAGGGAATATGCAGGACTAAGTGAAATCCAGGTAAGACGAACAGGGAAGGCCTTACTGAGAAGGTGGCTTTGAGTCAAGGCCTGAAGGAAGTGAGAGAGGGTGAGCTCTGTAGATTTTTGGAGAAAGAACATTCCAGGATCTTAAGTGCAAAGATCCCAAAGGGAAGTCTTCCTGGCTCCCTGGAAGAGCACAAGGAGGCCAGAAGAAGCCGGAGCAGCAAGAGGGGGAAGGGAAGGAAGTGACACCAGAGAGGCACTGGGGTGAGCAGGAGATGGGAGCGCTTATCTTTTACTCTGAAGTGAGCTGGGGAGCTATGGAGGATTCTGAGCGGAAAAGTGATGTCAGCACTGCTGTGAGCCAGCATTGTCACTCGGGTTAGGGCTGGCATGGCCCATCTCCCTCTGCTCGAATGGTCCTGCTGGAAGCCCATGGAGGCTGAACAGGCTTCACTGTCAGGAGCACCTTCCCTCTTGTGCGGTTCCTGTAGGACAGTGGTTGGCAGGCTGCCGCCCGTGAGCTGTGTCTACACCACCGGGTTTGGGGAGTGGGGTTCATTGGAACATAGCCATGCTTCTTTGTCACTCTATTGTCCACGGCTGCTTCTGTGCCACAAAGACAGAGAGTTGAGTGGCTGTGACAGAAACCCTATCGTCTACAAAGCTTAACATATTTACTAGTATTAACAGGGCCTCTTAAGAAAATATTTGAGAAACAAATTCTAGAAAACAACTAGGAAAGAGAACCAAAGACCTCTAAACTATTGGCATAAAATAGATTTGGGACTAAAATATGTCAAAATAATGCATATTTATTTATACTAAATATATGCCATATATTTGGGGGAGAAAATAGGAATTTAGTGGCAATACAACTTCCTAGAAATTTGGAGATTAGGGGATGTCAGGAATGAACTTAGTAAGAGTTTACTTAGTACTAGTAAGGCGGAAGAGTTTACTTGTGAAATGCCTGCTTGCCTCCCTAGGGAGCCTTGTGGATCACAAGCTAGGTTGAAAAATTCCATCAAGTGTTAGATTTGATGTATCTGCATTTGACCTCGTTTGATAATTGCCTTGCCTTTATTTTGCTTGTCTTGCTTAAGTATGTACTGATTTAGTCTAAGAGATCACGAACTTCTTTCCATTATCAGCTTCTGTATATTAATGTCAGATAATAGCTTGTAATATCCTTAGTGCTTTTCTAAGTGTTTAATTTCTTCAAAATAATGGGGGGCTTTCTTCTACTCTCAGACTCTGTTCCCTGCTTCATTCTTTACTGCTTCACTGCTCAGCTTACAGCAGCCTCCTTTTGCTAATGTAGGGCTGCCGGGCACCTGGTGCACAGCCCTCAGCTCACTTCTCACCTGAGCCCTCTGCAAAGCAGCTGCCTGGCCTCCTCAGTGCCTGGCTTCACCAGTTTGATTGGTTCCACTCAATGCATGCATAGTCACCAAGACATTTTCTGAATTACTTATAATTAATGCTCTAGTCATTACAAATGAGTTGTCTCAGGCCAACTCCAATTCCCTACTCAATGGCCCGAGCAGGCAGCGTAGTCAGAGCTGGGGTCACAGGAACACAGTCACCCTAGAGAAGGAAGCTGCTGCCCAGAGTCATGTCTGTGGCGGCTAATAAAGTCATGTTGGTAAATGGTTGGGCATAAATGGCAGCTTCTTAAAGTTATCTTTTGCAATTTTGCACAGATGAGGTCTTCACAAGATACTATACACCCCAGGGCCATTAGCACTATTCAAAGAATATGCACTCTCACTGGAATGGCTCATATGCCCCATATCCTGGCCTCAAAAGTTAACACTGTCACCCAATCACCCAAGTGCGTAAGGAGCGTCTATGGCCAAGACTGAACCAGGTCCATGAAATGACTTTGTAGAATTGCTGAGCCCTGTGAAAGCTGAGGCTGCAGGGCTATCTCTGGCCTTGACTAACCAGCACTGGGGAAGCTATAGTGATATCATTCAAGAGCCTCCTGTCTAGAGCTCAACTGAGTGAGAAATAGGGTTTTCTTTGTTTAAGAGGCATTGTGTCAGGGTCAGGGGAATCAGTTCCTGCTTCCTGCTCACACCCCTGGTCTTACCTGGCCTATATGCCTATAGGATGGTAGAAGTTGGGGTTCAGGGGTAGGCTCAAGGTCCTATGAGTATTTACATACTTACCTTCCAAGAAAAATAATCTAATCAGGCAGAGAGGAATACAGAATTTTCAGGGTTGTGACCTAGTTCATACAACCCAGCTGAAGCACTAAATCTGGCTGAGGGCACACTCAATACTCAATACTGAAGCTACCAGCTAGGATGAGATCCTATTGTACCATTGTGTTAGTCAGTTCTTCAGAGAAGCATAACCAATAGGAGATACCAGTAGATAAATAGATGATAGATAGATAGATGATAGATAGATAGATGAAAGAGGTGTATTATGAGGGATATGATCACATAGTAACAGAGACTGAGAAGTCCCACTGTCTGGTGTTTGCAAGCTGGAGGTCCAGGAAAGCCAATGGTGTAGATTTAGTCCAAGCCTGAAGGGCTGAGAACCAGCATCTTGCTAGCATCAGAGTTCTCTGAAGCAGTAGACTTGTACCCTGAATAATGGTATTGAGGAGATGCTATGTGCTCTATGCCTAGGAGATCCCCATGCCTCCAGGCCCTGGGATGTCCACTCAGGGTGATTGGTGCTGTTGCATTGGGGCCGGAAAAAGAGGGCTCTAAGCTCTGATGGTTAATTTTATGCATTAATGTGAGGGCCATGAGGAGCCTAGATATTTGGCCAAACATCATTCTGGGTATATGTAGGAGGGTGTTTCTGTATCAGATTAACATTTGAATTGTAAACTGCATAAAGCAGATCGTCCTCTCTTACATGGGCTTCCTCATAGCAGTTGAAGACCAAAATAGGGCAGAAAGGTTGAGTAAGAGGGAACTTGCCCTGTCTGACTATTTGAGCTGGGACATTGGTCTTTTTAGCCTTCAGACTTGGACGGGAACATTGGCTTTTCTTGGGTCCTGAGCCAGCTGGCTTTTGGACTGGAACTTATGCCATCAGCTCTCCTGGTTCTCAGGCCTTCAGACTCAGACCGGAGTTACACGATTGGCTCTCCTAGGTGTCCAGCAGGCCAACTGCAGATACCAGGACTTCTCAGCCTCCAAAACTGTACTGTGTGATCCAATTCCTTGTAATGAGTCTCTCTCTCTCTCTCTCTCTCTCTCTCTCTCTCTCTCTCTCCTGTCTCTCTGGAGAATCTTGGTTAATACATAAACCCAATTGACATTCAAGAAGAAGACTTTAGTCACTCATTAGTCTCTACTTTTCAAATTCCATGGTCTGGTGGGTTCTCAGCTCTGAGGAGTTAGGGGTGTGTCTCTTTTCATCCCCTGCCTGGTCTGGCAGTCAGAAAGTTTCTGTGGTAGAGAGAGGGGGGTGGGGGTTTATAGGTCAGGAAGTCCCCCATTCTCCAGCTCCCCAGCCTGCTTGGGCCACTTCGAAGTCTTTGGAGCCTCCTCCCTTCGGGCTCCTTCCAGGGAAACTCTATTCAATTCCTAGGGCACAGCCGGTCATCTGGAAAATGAGGCCTTATTTTGTGGTGTTGCAGGCACAGCTGCCAGACCCACACCACCATAGACCTGCTCCAATAATGGGGAAGACTTCTCACCCTTCACTTTTTCTCTTCTTCTGTCTCTTATTGAAAGGTTTTGGCCGTAACTAGAGATTTTTCCTTAAAGATTGTCACTTTGTACCAACTGCAGTGAATGAAACTAAAGGGAAAGAAAATCGTGCAGGTGCAGGAGGATCAGAGGCTACTCACACAGCTCTGGCTCTTTCTGCTGAGTCAAGCTGGCTTGTCTGTTCTCGGCCCCATCAATGCCTATACACAGGCACACCCAGGGGTGGATGTTTCTATACAGTGTCAAAGAGATGTGGTTTTTATACAGCACAACACAGATCCTTTGGATTTATATGTTCTTTCATCTTAGCCCGAAGTTCTATCCTGTGTCTACTTTATCTCCTTTAGCTACCCCCAGCCCATGAAGTCAGAAGCAGTAGGAAGACCCCCTCATTTGGAATGTGAGGAAATGTAGGACTGGGTGGGTTAAATGATTTGTTGTTCGTCACACTTTGCAGAATCTGGATTAGAACTTGGTTCCTTTCTCTCTTCCTTCGCCTTCTGTCCTTCCCTCCCTTGCTCTTTCCTCTCCCTTCTTCCCTCCTTCCCACCATCCCCTTCCCTTCCTTCCAGGTTTCCATCTTCCTCCTTTTCCTTTTTCATCAGATGTTTGTAGGGAATCTGAAGGTAATTGACCTGATGATGGTGAGACAGGGATGAGGAGCACACAGCTCCTGCCTCCCGGGCCAAGCCTGAAGGGCTGAGAACCAGCATCTTGCTAGCATCAGAGTTCTCTGAAGCAGTAGACTTGTACCCTGAATAATGGTATTGAGGAGATGCTATGTGCTCTATGCCTAGGAGATCCCCATGCCTCCAGGCCCTGGGATGTCCACTCAGGGTGATTGGTGCTGTTGCATTGGGGCCGGAAAAAGAGGGCTCTAAGCTCTGATGGTTAATTTTATGCATTAATGTGAGGGCCATGAGGAGCCTAGATATTTGGCCAAACATCATTCTGGGTATATGTAGGAGGGTGTTTCTGTATCAGATTAACATTTGAATTGTAAACTGCATAAAGCAGATCGTCCTCTCTTACATGGGCTTCCTCATAGCAGTTGAAGACCAAAATAGGGCAGAAAGGTTGAGTAAGAGGGAACTTGCCCTGTCTGACTATTTGAGCTGGGACATTGGTCTTTTTAGCCTTCAGACTTGGACGGGAACATTGGCTTTTCTTGGGTCCTGAGCCAGCTGGCTTTTGGACTGGAACTTATGCCATCAGCTCTCCTGGTTCTCAGGCCTTCAGACTCAGACCGGAGTTACACGATTGGCTCTCCTAGGTGTCCAGCATGCCAACTGCAGACACCAGGACTTCTCAGCCTCCAAAACTGTACTGTGTGATCCAATTCCTTGTAATGAGTCTCTCTCTCTCTCTCTCTCTCTCTCTCTCTCTCTCTCTCTCTCCTGTCTCTCTGGAGAATCTTGGTTAATACATAAACCCAATTGACATTCAAGAAGAAGACTTTAGTCACTCATTAGTCTCTACTTTTCAAATTCCATGGTCTGGTGGGTTCTCAGCTCTGAGGAGTTAGGGGTGTGTCTCTTTTCATCCCCTGCCTGGTCTGGCAGTCAGAAAGTTTCTGTGGTAGAGAGAGGGGGGTGGGGGTTTATAGGTCAGGAAGTCCCCCATTCTCCAGCTCCCCAGCCTGCTTGGGCCACTTCGAAGTCTTTGGAGCCTCCTCCCTTCGGGCTCCTTCCAGGGAAACTCTATTCAATTCCTAGGGCACAGCCGGTCATCTGGAAAATGAGGCCTTATTTTGTGGTGTTGCAGGCACAGCTGCCAGACCCACACCACCATAGACCTGCTCCAATAATGGGGAAGACTTCTCACCCTTCACTTTTTCTCTTCTTCTGTCTCTTATTGAAAGGTTTTGGCCGTAACTAGAGATTTTTCCTTAAAGATTGTCACTTTGTACCAACTGCAGTGAATGAAACTAAAGGGAAAGAAAATCGTGCAGGTGCAGGAGGATCAGAGGCTACTCACACAGCTCTGGCTCTTTCTGCTGAGTCAAGCTGGCTTGTCTGTTCTCGGCCCCATCAATGCCTATACACAGGCACACCCAGGGGTGGATGTTTCTATACAGTGTCAAAGAGATGTGGTTTTTATACAGCACAACACAGATCCTTTGGATTTATATGTTCTTTCATCTTAGCCCGAAGTTCTATCCTGTGTCTACTTTATCTCCTTTAGCTACCCCCAGCCCATGAAGTCAGAAGCAGTAGGAAGACCCCCTCATTTGGAATGTGAGGAAATGTAGGACTGGGTGGGTTAAATGATTTGTTGTTCGTCACACTTTGCAGAATCTGGATTAGAACTTGGTTCCTTTCTCTCTTCCTTCTCCTTCTGTCCTCCTTCCCTCCCTTGCTCTCTCCTCTCCCTTCTTCCCTCCTTCCCACCATCCTCCTTCCCTTCCTTCCATGTTTCCATCTTCCTCCCTTTCCTTTTTCATCAGATGTTTGTAGGGAATCTGGAGATACTTGACCTGATGATGGCAAGACAGGGATGAGGAGCACACAGCTCCTGCCTCCCGGGAAGCATTCTCAGTGAAGCAGGAAACTCACATGTGAACATACCAGAAGGCAGCTTTGGGAAGTAACAATAGACATTTGAACAGGGCACTGTGGGACCTCTTAGATGGGGGAGGCTCAATCCCTCTGGAGGATTTATAGATTTTCTCTGGAAGTCATATTTGAGTGGAGGACGGAAGAAAGTATAGGGATTTTATAGATGAAAGAAAATATGTGGGCAGTGTGTGGAAAGGTCATCCTGTGGTCAGAGAACCACAAGGCTGTCAGCATCACTGAAGCCTCGGGAGCTCCCTTCTGACCAGCCAGTGCTGACTTCCAACAGGAAGCATGAACCTTCTGATCATAGCTCGGTCCATTCCTGAGACCACAAGGACAGCGTCCAGGCGATGTGTTGCAAACACTGCCTGACACAGATTAATCCCACCTGCCTATTGCCAGCATTTGATGGCTGTTTCTCTTTCTCCAACAATGAAAAGAGCCGTGTCAGTCTAATGACTGTCATATTACCTCCCATTAACTTCATTATTGGACACTAACTGTTTCTAGTAATAATTCATTCACTGGTAATGACCTGGTGTCCGATTCCCAGATAATTACTGTCACAAATGTGATCCGACGGGTGCTCCGGGTTGCTTTCTCTATCTGGGATCGGGGCACAAATCAACTGAGAGTTCAGAGCTTATAGGATTTTCCTGGATTTGACAGAGGAAAGTCACCTCATGAGTGACAGAAACAGATTTCCACTGGGGATTCTAGAAACCCAGGATAGACTTTCACTGCCCTTGGGCTTTTGGACAGCCATGGTGGGTCTGTGTGTGTGTGTGTGTGTGTGTGTGTGTGATGTGCAAAGCCATGGCTCAGTAAAAATATCAGACCCTTCTCTCACAGGGGACAATAATTGTTATCTGGCCAGAAGCTTCTATGGACTAACTTTTATAAGCCATAGCATGTAAAGGCCTGGACTCCAAATTCCTCAAATCCCATTCTCATTATCCACCTCTATTTGTGAGCACAGATATGGTGCCTGTTTGGAAGGCCAAGAAGGGGGTTTCTGAAATCGTGTGTGGTTGGGGTAATATTAGAAAGAGAAATGGAATCTGTCATAGAATTAATGGGCCAGGCTGATGTGAAATATTACAGTGCAGGGAGAAGGAACCAGAAGAAAACTGGGAAAGAAGACAGACAGACAGAGGTCAACGAGGGACACTCCTAATGGGCCAGAGACCTCAGGTCAGCCTTTTGAGCCTTCCCACCAACATGTTTGAGAAAGATGACTTCTCACAGAAGGAAACCCTCCAAATCCTATAGACCAGTGGTTCTCAACCTGCTGGCCCTTTAAATACAGTTCCTCATGTTGTGACCCAACCATAAAATTATTTTTGTTGCTACTTCATAACTGTAATGTTGCTACTGTTATGAATCATAATGTAAATATCTGATATGCAGGATGGTCTTAGGCGACCCCTGTGAAAGGGTCGTTCGACCACCAAAGGGGTTGCGACCCAAAGGTTGAGAACTGCTGCTATAGACTGAGAAAGACAGGCCTGTCCAGAAGCAAGTATAAGTTTCTTCTTCATGCAGAATTGCACCTTGATGAGACCAGAGAGTGCTCTTGAAATTTCCTGGACAAATAGTTACCAAGTTTTTTTTTCCCCTGCATACTATTTTTTTAACCTCAGTTTCACAAAACTGAGTTCATCAATGGCCTCAATTCATGACAGGATATTAATATCAGCCTCTGTTATTTTTTTTGCTGCTCTGTTTCCTCTCTTCATGTCTCTAGTCTTCCCTCAATAGGTACCAACTATCTCATATATATTCTTGATGACTTTATTGATTTTCTACCACTTCCTTAACAAATTGCCACAAACATGGAAGCTTTAGACAACACAAATTTCTTACAGTTTCTGTAGGTCGGAAGCCCAGAAGACTTGGCTGGGTTCTCTGCTAAGGATCTCACAGGATTGTCCTTATCTGAGGGACCTAGGGAAAGCCTCCCTCTTAGCTTATTCAGGTGGTGGGTTGCACAGAGTTCCTTGGGGGCTGTTGGTGGGAGTAATTCTTTGCATCATCTAGAAGCCACCCACATTCCTTGGCCTGTAGCCCTTTGCATCTTCAAAGTTAATAATGGGGTCTTGAATCCTTTCTGTGCTTAGAATTTATTCTATTAGAATTTCTCCAACTTCCTCTTCTGCTGTCCTCTCTACTTTTAAGGGGTCCTTGATTCGTCCTGACACTCAAGATAATATCCCCATTTTTTAAAAAAATATATTTTATTGATTTTTTACAGAGAGGAAGGGCAAGGGATAGACAGTTAGAAACATCGATGAGAGAGAAACATCAATCAGCTGCCTCCTGCACACTCCCTACTGGGGATGTGCCCGCAACCAAGGTACATGCCCTTGACCGGAATCGAACCTGGGACCCTTGAATCCGCAGGCTGATGCTCTATCCACTGAGCCAAACCGGTCAGGGCAATATCCCCATTTTAAGATGAATGGCAAACAACCTTAATTACATCTGTAAAGTCCCCTTTGCCATACAAGTTAACATATTCACAGTTCTGGGTAATAAGGGGTAAAATCTTCTTGGAGGTCATAATTTTGTCAGCATTGCGACCCAAATTTCATTTACTCATTTACAGGAATAAAATAGGCAAGGAATTCAAAAATTGTGTTGCATATACATACTAAAAAAATTACAGAAATAGTTTCATGCTGTAAATCTTAATTTTCTTTATTTAAGATAGTACTTTGAAATCTGTCCTGTTCATTATTTCTGACCAATATGTAACATTCTGTCATGTGTATATGTTGAATGTAGTACATTTTTATTTATCCATTTCCCCAGCTGTGAATGCCACCAAACAGAGCAGCAATGACTAGCTGTCAATGTCTCATTACTGACCTGTGCAAAGGTTTCTATACAGCCAGGAGTGGGACTGCTTGGGAATAGGGAGAAGCATGCTAAACCCACTAAGGGTTTGCAGACTGCATTCTGGAATGACTGCACCAATTTTTGTTGTTGTTGTTAATCCTCATCCAAGGATATTTTTTCCATTGATATTGAGAGAGAGAGACAGAGAGAGAAAGAGAGGGAGAGGAAGAGAGGGGCCAAGAGAGAAAGAGAGAGAGAAACATCTGTGAGACACGTTGACTGGTTGCCTGCCCCACGTACCCCAACCAGGGCCGGGGAGCGAGCCTGCAACTGAGGTACATGCCTTTGACAAGAATTGAACTTGTGACCCTTCAGTCTGTGGGCTGATGCTCTAACCACTAAGCGAACTGGCCAGGGCTGACTGTACAATTTGACTTAACCCTTAGCAGAGCACGAGTGTCCCATTTCCACACTTCCTTGCAAGTGCTTGATAGTAAATCTTGGCCTGGTCACTTTTTTGCAACGTAACCTTTGGTTAAGATAAGATACTTCACATCTCTTTCTTTAGTTTCCTCAACTATAAAATGAAGTGATCCTAGCATATTCTTCATAAAGTTTTGTGAGGATTAAATGAGTTTTGCTCCAAACAGGGCCTGGCATAGAGCAGTTTCTAACATTATTCTTATTCTGTTATTTATTTTCAAATCATTACAATATAATAGACATCAAGTACCATTTTTTTGTTCTGTTTTTTATTATTAAGGAGGTAGAGCATAGTTTCCTAGACTTATGAGCTGTCCAGATTTTCCTTGCCCATTTTGTGACTTGTCTACTGTATCTTTGATGAATAATATTTTCTAGTGTTTCATGGCCTATGTTCATCCCCACGAATATTATAACCAAGTTCCCTAATATGTCTAATATTTAAACCTCTTTACATGATGTGAGCTCTGCAGGGTGGTTATGCCCATAGAAGAGAGACAAATAACAGTTATTGTAACACATTGGCATATCTCATAAGCATGCTATCCTGCAATCATACCCTAATGAATATTTTCTAGTGTTTCATGGCCTATGTTCATCCCCACGAATATTATAACCAAGTTTCCTAATATGTCTAATATTTAAACCTCTTTACATGATGTGAGCTCTGCAGGGTGGTTATGCCCATAGAAGAGAGACAAATAACAGTTATTGTAACACATTGGCATATCTCATAAGCATGCTATCCTGCAATCATACCCTAGAGCCAGATTTATTTATTCTCTGTCGATGGTTAGTCCCACTTCTTAGAGAGTATCACTGTCATTTGGACCGTGGATGTGGTTCTGGTCTGGTGTATCCCATGTCCCTCAATCTGTACCTTAGGGGAAACAAGTCTCACCATCAACTGATCCCAAAGAGAAACATACTGGAGGGTGAGAGTCTGACTCCCTGTAACTCCATCTCAGCCACCAGAAAAACAACTGAGACCTGGTGAGCCACACAGTCATTTTCATGTAGGGCAAGGAGCATTATAAATTGGCTAGTCCATCTAAAAATTGACAAATGGGACTTTCTCACATGTAGAGGAAACATGATTCATAACTTCAAATCAAAAGGGATTTAATTTAGTAAAGCATTATATGGAGTTAGAAGTTGGTAACTTAAAGCACCATTAAAATAATGAAACCTTCTCACATTTTAGCTCAGGAGATTGTTATTTATTTCTTATTTTGAAACCTTGTTAATTAAAAAATATTGAAATATTAGTTTGAAAAGTTGCAAATGGGCTATCGTCTCTGAGTGGTTATTGACGTACCCAAAGGGTAGTATATTCTTATTGTTGTTCAGCACTTTTTGGGAAAGTTTTAAAGTTAATGTTTATTGCTTTGGGAATCTTTAATTAAAAATGTCCACAGGGCGCAATAGGCAAACTCCCTTGAGGCTGGGCCCTGAGGTGAAATTGGCTGATGTTGAAGCTGAAAACAAGAGGTGGTCTGCTGGGATAGGGAGTCAGATTCTGTGGTTAAAAAACCATAATAACAAGAAAAAAGATCCATAGTGTTCAGGAGTAAAGAGAACCCTGTTAGACCAATTAGTATTTGGAGCTTTAGCTGATTCTGGGTAATTGATAAAGGGGTGTCTCCTAGTTGATTGAGGGGAATACAACTCTCTGCTTGGAGTTTGAATGGTGAACACAGAATGGTTTTGTCTATTGTTGTTTTCAAACCTATGATGTGTAAGAAGAGCTTCCCTCCCAGGCTATAGTATCTGGGGAAAAATATCTGCATCCATGAATCCATGGACACATCTATTAAAATAGTTGCAGATGATAACCAAGTACCATGGAGCGGTGGATTTTTTTCTCATCTCACCCCCAATGCCATTGAGTTGTGAAAAGGACAGTCTGTTTTCACCTGAACAGAGTGTGGGTCATATAGTCTGTGCTGGCTTTTCCCATTAACTGGGGCAATACCTTGAATTCAGAAGCCTTGTTCTGATCTGACAACTTGATCATGTCTGCTCCGGTCAGGTATTTGCCTGTCTACTCTGTCTTGAAGGATTTTCTTATATCACCATTTCGCTCACATTTCTGAGAGATATTTTTCTAAGCAAATGTAGCAGAATGTAGAAATAGGAAACTTCTGTTTGGTTTGCCATAAATCCAGCCCTAGATACTCTTCGTCCTGGAGTGCAGTCACTGCTGTGCCTCTGAAAGCTCCAGTTGGCAAGGTATGGTTGGCAGGCCACAACCCAACAAAGTCTCCATAAGTTATAATCAAGAATGATAATAACAACATTAAGTATTAAAAATATTTTTGAACTTTGTTCTAAGCCCTTTAGATGCATTATTTTATATATTTGTCTCAATGAGACTTTGAGGTAGAGGTTATGATCATTATTTCCACTCCACAATGAGGAAATTGTAATGTGGGGATGATCACTAACTTGCCCTTGAACCCAATTTTGTATGATTCCTGAGCCCAAGCTATTACCCACCACTATATTAACTGCCACCCCAACAGAGTTTAGGTTTCAGTAACTTAACTATGGATAAAGTGACGTGAGAAATATAAGGGGGATAGCATGTGTTTAAAACCAGAGTCAACACAGTAGTTAAGACTGTAAGGACATCTCTGTGGGCTGGAATTGTCAGGGAGGCAGTTATGAAGTTGGTAGATCTAGAAAAATCAGAGAGGATTTGGGCCTACCTTTTAGAGAAGAGGATGCTTTCCAGATAGAAAGAAAAACTTTCTTCCTTCCCCTCCCCATTTTTCTGGATTTATCTGAAAACCTAAGAAAAAGACAAGAGAATCATGTAATTGAATATCTTCTGATTCATGGCTAAGGTAATGTTATGAAGTCTTATGACAACCCTTGCTTTCTCAAGAAAACTATTCCAGGAGGCTGGGAAGGATGGGTATTGGAAAGAATTGCCCAAAGGACCTCATTCTAAAGCCTGGTATAATGAAGCTAGTCAGATACCAATGTTCTTATTACTTTCAACATGTGGGAGGATTTAAAAAAAAATGGAAGCCATTTTGACAGACCCATGAAGTATTAATGGAATTTTGTCTAGAAGGGAATAATCTACAGAGGCATACCAACTTCGAAGCAAGGATCAAGGAGAAGTTGGATCTCAGAGAACCATCACTCTCCCATCCTGAATAAATGGGTGTTACCATGGAAATATGAGCTTTCCCTTGATGGTTGTGTCCCCTGGTTCATGGCATGGCCTTCTCCATCCTGAATTATTGGGTGATATAACAGGCACCCCAGCAGAACACATTATTATTATTCAGAAGTGAGTGACTTGAAATTGAAATTCTCATACGGTTGTGAACTCCAACAGCGTTAAAAATAAATCCCGTTATCTGTTCTACATTCCTGAGCTGCTACTCTTTTCCATTGGAGCCCCCTTTAAAAGATGTGTGGACTGCACGTTGAACAAGATCGAATGTGACTTTGCAAAAATAGAATGCCTGGTCTCTTCTCTTTCCCTTTCCACTCGACAATGCAAGATAAATTCACTCCACGGGAACCTTTTGTGGGCTGTACTGCTCAGGCAATTTGCAGTTTGCTGGGGGAAAGGCAGCTCACGCTACATTTATCACCCCCTGCCACTGGCTACAATTCAACCCACTTCGAACCACTGAACAGAGGTGCTGATGGGGGCTCTGGCATTAGAATTCCACATCATAATAGAAGTGCAGGGAAGCAAAAGGCAAATGCATCAGGGCTACTCCAGTTCTTCACTAAGGACGGGGTCAAAAGTATGTCACTGGGCGATGGGGACCAAGGATGAGCATTTTGCAATAATAAAAAATATGGTCGCTTTCCTCCCCCTCTTTCTATTTTTCCTTCGGGTGATCCTAGCTCACACAATGAGTTTTGTATTGTTATCAGAATCATCAACTCATATTATGAGTGGTAGCCTCAATGTCACTGTACAATCACTGCACAACTCAATATAGCCAAACAAATCAGTAATAAAAGGACATGACCTGCCTTCCTATTCTTCTACGTTACCCAGGAGCTTATTCTCTAAAGGAAAAAGAACAGGAATAACAGAAAATGAGTATAGCTAGGTGGTTGGGTGGAGGTAATGTATTAGTCAAGATAGGTTAGATTATGCTGCAAAAATGAACAATCTCCAAATTTTTCAAAACCAATGCATATTTCTCATGAAATTCAGTAGAGGAGTCTGCTTCACATGGCTATTCAGGGACCCAGGCTGATGGTAAGGTTATTGCTGCACCATCTAGAACACATGGACTTGTCAACAGTCGTGGCGGAAAGAGGGTTGGCTGAAGACTGTCCCACTGGCAATGAAATTCTTTGACTCGCAAGTGAAATAAATCTCTTCCACTCATAGTCTATTGGTCAGAAGCAGTCATATGGCCTGCCTAACTGCAAATGGTCCAGGGAGTATCATCCTTTTGTATGCCTTGAAGGAGGGGAGAATTGGTAATGGGTGAGCCCTAAAAGTTTCTATTACTGTTGTATTATTTCCCTACTATTGACATAGTGAAGTGGAACTAAATGAAATGGTAGTGGTTTTTCAAATTTAAATAAGCCCAATATATTTATCATTTCTTTTTATTTCCAGGTACAGTGATATTCACAAATAGTCAAAGAACCATAAAATTTTTGCACTAAAAGGACTAAATCCCCCCCCCCCCCATTAAAAGGATAAGAAAACTGAGAACTAGAGAGGTTGTGAGTTGTCCACAGCCTCACCATTGTTAGCAGAGCCACATTGACATCCAGGTCAGTACTCCTACCTCCATGTCAAGTCACCTGTCTGTTATATCCCTTGGATGACATCAGGAGGGAGTGTGATATCAGGAGGTTATGTAGCTCAAGTCTGACCAACAATAAAAATGAGATGCTATGAGAATCAATGACAGTGGACAGCATATGATTCAGTATTTTTAGTGTTAACATCTAAGGTATTCTTCACTGCTGAGAACGGATATATTTTAATATTATTCATCCATTTCTCTACCTGTTGTTATTTTTGACTTGTTAATCATAACCTCACCTCAGGCTTATATTTGGTCCTGGGACTGTGTGTTGATCCATGGCAGTGCTTCCTAATGTTTTGATGCCATGGCACATGTAGAAAATGTCACTATTGGACAGTCTAGTGGAGTAATACCATTGAGGCTGCATAGTTCCTGAGACAACAGCTCGTGACTTCTGTCTGCTTTTGGGTCCCAGCCTGCCCACCTCGGGGAGTTCAAGGTCAGGACCTTGACACACCAGTAACCCAGTCAGAATGCATGTGTTGGAAAGCCCTGGCAATCAGAGAAGAGCATTGAGCTGGACATAAACTGGTTTTCAGACTGTTTGGATTTGGGGTTAGAACTATGCTGATTTAAATACTTTAAAGAGGGTGTTGGTTAGAAGTGATTGTTTAACAGGAATAAGTCACCTTGCTTTGACCCCAGTTGATCAGAGAAAGCTTCCTGGAGAGTCCGATATCAGCAATGTATAGGAAGAGGGAGTGGATATCCACACCAAGTTAGAATTCATAGACAAGCTGATAACCCTGCATTGCCATTTGGAGCCATTCTGAAGGTATAATGAAGCCATTTTAAATAAGGGATATTTTCAGCATAAAATGCTCCACAGATCAAATGCCTGTGGGCTTCTGCAGGTTTCAGAGGAGGCAGAATGGGAAGCCACACTGATGAAACACTGCTGACAGGCAAATGTTCCCTCTGCCATGAGGTGAGCAGCTCACAGGGTACAACCTAGGTGAGAACTCTTTGGTGGCTGGCTTAGGTAATGAGCATCTGCTGGGAAGACCTTGTGAGCATTATTTGTGCCAGTGTCTGTGCAAAAAATATCTCTCCCTTTTGTGATGTGGGGTTTGAAAGGAAAATGGCGTTCCATTGGAGAAAAGGGGTTTGATCACTGTCTAGCCCTAACTTTTCTGGCCTTTATAATTCTTTTCTATGTCACTGTATGACATCTATCATTATAATGCTGCCAGACAGTTTCTCCCTCCCTTTCTATTACATGGAGGTCTCTTTGTTAAAAACAGGATACTAATGTTTCAACTGTGAGTGTGTGTGTGTGTGTGTGTGTGTGGAGTATGAACATATTTGTCTATGGGACATGGACAGAAGGCTGGAATTTCATACTAACATATTCACTGACTTTCTGCTCAGCAACCAAAATTTTGTGAAATAGACAGAAGTAGGTCAGGATGGGAATTGTGCTATCTCAGCATATTACAAGGTGGGTGTGACAAGTGAATGAGCTGTCAGTTCAGAGATAGAAGTAGGAAAAACCAGAGATGGATAGGGTGACCGTATAAGTTATCATCTACACTACCACACTTATGAGAATGAAAGGGGGTGCTACTCATAATTACACTGAGACCATGTGTGTAAAGTGGGACTGCTCCAGGCAATCTGAGCGTGGGGATGGGTATGTGTCAAAATGCCAGGAGAGGAACAGCCACATAATAAAATCTAGTGTTTCCATGGGAAGGAGCCAGGAGCATGAGCAATGTTACATAGGAGAACAACAATGAAAAAAATGCAAAGACTGAATAGGGCGGATGAGAAGGCCAAGACCTTCTATGGTTAATGCAGACTTCTTAGTGAACCGATGAGAACAGGACCTGTGTTTGGAGAGTGTAAGCCAAGTGGACCTGGAGTAACCCGGGGCAGTGGCTCATTTTGAAGATCTGCAATTGTCTTGCTTCCCCTGTGGAAATCTTTCGTCCATCTAAAAGGCAGCATTCCTCACACCTGACATTTGTCACGACAGGCCATCCACATTGGACAGAAGCAGTCTAGCATCGCCATGTGCAAGGTGGAAGGGCTAAGAGTGCAGGGGATTCCGGGTGGAGGACTGTCAGCAATGGGTGGGGGCATTTTGGGGACACCCATCTTCCCTTCTGATTTGTATTCAACTCACTGATATTGGAGGCACGGCCATCCACATTGGACAGAAGCAGTCTAGCATCGCCGTGTGTAAGGCGGAAGGGCTAAGAGTACAGGGGATTCTGGGTGGAGGACTGTCAGCAATGGATGGGGGCATTTTGGGGACATCCCCATCTTTCCTTCTGATTTGTATTCAACTCACTGATATTGGAGGCAATAGGGTGAAAAATAAAAACTCAAGGATGTTTATAAGTGAGGCTCACCCCCTCTAAGATTATACATTGGATGAGGAAAGGGTATTGTTTAAAATCCTAAGAACACAGAGTATTTAGAAGAAAGCACCTGATATCCAGCAGACCTCAGATTCATTCATTCACTTTTCTTTCTTTTTTAAAAGATATATTTTTACTGATTTCAGAGAGGAAGGGGGAGGGAGAGAGAGATAGAGACATCAATGATGAGAGAGAATCATTGATTGGCTGCCTCCTGCATGCCTCACACAGGGGATGGAACTGCAACCTGGGGTTTGAGCAGTGACTGCCTGGTTCATAGGTTGAAGCTCAATCACTGAGTCACGCCAGCCAAGCTCATTCACTTACTTTTCATTGAGTACCCACTAATAACTAGGCACATACTTGAAACCAGAGATGTAGAGATGAATAAAACTCTTCCTACTAGGAAAATCATGAGAAACTGAAGGAGCACTCTTTCAAAAAGGAAAATCATGAGAAATTACACTATAATAGTAAAGGCTGAACTGGGAAGCGATAATGTGTTGAGAGGCAGAAAAGTGACCTTTTGGGCTCAAGCTTAAAAGGTGTGTTGCAGTTTGACAAGCAGATAAGGTAAAGAAAAAAAAATCCAGGCAGAGGAAGTAGGTGAGAAAGGAGCTGAGCTATAACAAGGATGTGGAGTGTTTGGGAAAGAGATAAAAGCATAGCTAGCCAGAAGGGCCCCATGCAGGGAGAGAGAGAGTGAGTGGCAGAAAATTAAACCTGGTCTGTGTTGAGCTGCTGGGTCCAGATGTTAAAGTGCAATGATGGCAAAGGAGGAGAAACTCAAAAGACCTGAGAGGAGAAAGGAAGGGCACAGGGAATTAACAATCCACAGAAAAAGAAGAAACATAGAAGGAACACAGAGCCACAGACACCAGTGGGGAGAGAGGAGCAACATTCTCTAAGGAACAGTGATGGATCTCATAGACACACAGTCTAACTCCCCATAACTGCCTTTCTGAGCCTGAGCTGTGTGTGGCTGAGGCTCATGGTTACAGGGCCGCCGGGACTCAGCACAGATGCTAGTGTAATGACACCACAAAGCCTGCCCATAAAGGGACTAACTCCATCCACATCTTCTTCAAGGAAGCATCTATGAGTAGATAAACCAGAGTGCTTTCTTTTGTTGTTATTTGGTTTTTTATTTCTCACCCGAGGATATGTTTATTGATTTTTAGAGAGAGGAAAGGAGAGAGAGAGAGAGAGAAACGTTGATTGGTTGCCTCCCATACCCAAGGGGACTGGGGATCAAACAGGCAACCTGGGTATGTGCCCTGACCTGGAACTGAACCTGCAACCTTTTGGCCTATGGGTGATGCTCCAACCAGCCAGGGTCTTTTCTTGTTCTTTAAATTCTACTCTTCAAAGCAAAAAAGGGGACCTAGTGCAAACCAGGCTCTGAGGTCTGAGTCTCTGCTGAGAGCCCAGGGCCCCCCCCCCCTTGGCAAATTCTGTGGCCAGGAATGAGGGGGCGTCAAGGAGGGTGCTTTACTGCAATGCTAAGCTATGTGCTGGCACAGGTTAGCCTGCATGAAGGCCACTTTTAAGTCACAAAAATGTGAGCCCCAGATTCTGGGCCATGGATTTCATAAGAGGCAATCATACCCGCTGTGGTTCTGCTTGCTAATTGTCCCACCAGCCTGGCTCCCAGGCGATCCGGATATAGACGGGAACTAGGCTCCAAAGCCTAGCTCACCCCGTCATTATGGCAATGGAATACACAAACCCAGGTCATCAAACAAACATGCAGACACAAGGGCATATTTCTTATTTATTCATTTTGCAATTCTGCTTCTTTTGGGAAAGTAAAGATTATTGTTCTCAGCCCAGTAGCATGTGACTGTGCTGAAGGCCACAGGGAACACCAGCCAGCTCTTTCAAGCCCTCTCCAGGCCAGCGGGGGCTGAGAATGCAGGCGAGGAGGGTGGGAGCGAGAGCCAGAACCCTGCAGCCCTTCGTTTTGACATTTCTTATCCATAGAGACATATCTATTAACGATGGGGCTCCTGTTGCTCACAGGTGTATGACTTCCACCTTGTGCTCATCCTTCATTGTAAGTATAAGGACAAATGTCCCATTCATTTGTTCAATAAATATTTTTCGAACAATGATCCTGTGCCAGGGATGGTACAAAAAAAGAGGGCCAAGGTCTATCTAAGGGATTGTATGCTAATGTGAGATATAAGCAATGAAATAAGGAAAAAACAAAATAATTACTGATTGAATTATAATACTTAACACTTTTTTTCATTTTGAATATATTTTTATTGGTTTTAGAGAGGAAAGGAGAGGAAGAGAGAGATAGAAACATCAATGATGTGAGAGAATCATTGCTCTGCTGCCTCCTGCAAGCCTCACATTGGGAATTGAACCCGCAACCCGGGCATATGTCCTGACCAGGAATCAAACTGTGACCTCCTGGTTCAGAGGTTGATGCTCAACCACTGAGCCACGCTGACTGGGCTATTTAACACTTTTGTATAGACCATATATATGGCTGATCCCTATAAAACTGTTCATATCTGACCATTTTTCATACCCCCATTGCAATTTCATAGGTTCAACCTAATATTAAGTCAGTTAATCTTCATAAGAACCCTGGATGGTAGGTAGTATTATGACCATTTAATCAATGGAGAATAGAGGCAGGTTGGATTAAGTAGGTTGCCCAAATTCATGGAGTGAGTTTGTGACAGAATCTGGATTCAAATCCAGGCATCTTGGCTTCAGATTTATGCTTTTCTTTGTTATGTACACAGGATGAGGAGCAAAGAGGAACGAGAGAAGGCCATTTAGAATAGTGAGGAAAGGTCTCACAGAGGAAGACATTTGAGTGAAGAGCTGAAGGAAGAGAGTGATCCCCCCATGAAATGACCTTGAGAAATGCTACTATCACTTGTCAAAACCCTCTCAAACCACAAAGACACCTCCCGATTTTCTTATGCCAGGAATGTAGACCACATCCCTCAAAGCGTGTCCTTTCTCTAGGCCCATGGCCCCTCACGCATCCTCTTTGGAAGGAATGTGACTTGGGAACTGATGGAATCTACAAAAAGCTCCTAGAACTAATAAGACTGTAGGATAGAGGATCAATATATAAAAAGATCAATTATATATATATATATTTTTTTCTTTTTTTATTTATTTTTTTACAGAGAGGAAGGGAGAGGGACAAAGAGTTAGAAACATCGATGAGAGAGAAACATCGATCAGCTGCCTCCTGCACACTCCCTACTGGGGTTGTGCCTGCAACCAAGGTACATGCCCTTGACTGGAATCGAACCTGGGACCCTTCACTCCACAGGCTGACGCTCTATCCACTGAGCCAAACCAGTCAGGGCAAAAAAGACCAATTTTATTTTTATATACTAGAATGAGTAAATGGAAAGTGAAATGAACTCAATACAATTTAAAATTACATTAAAAATATTAAATACTCAGTGATAAACATAACAAAAGATGTGAAAAAACATGTACAATAAAACTATAGAGACATATAATTTATCATGGGTCAAAAGAATGTTCTCATGATATCACTGTTACTAAATTGATTTAGATATTTAGTGCAATCGCAATAAAAATCCCAGCAGGTTTTTTTGTTTGTTATTGTTTTTTTGGTAGAAGTTGATCCTAAACTTCACTGGAAATACAAAAATAACAAAATAAAATTATGATAGCTGAAACAACGTGAAAAATAACAGAGCTTGAGGGCTAACATTACCTAATTTCAAGGCTAATAAAGCTATAATAAAGACAGGTGATATTGAGATACTGATAGACAAATATGTTAATGAAAAATAAGAGTCTATAGATTGATTCATATATCTGAACAACTTATTTGACAATGCTAAAAAGGCAATTCAGTGGGGGAAATGATGATCTTTCAACAGATGTTGCTGACCAATTGAATACCTATATAAAAAAATCAAACTTTAATCTATAACTTGCAAAATATAGAAAAGTTAACTGAAATGACCAAAGACCAAAGTGTAAAACCTAAACTAAAAAAAAATTCTAAAAGAAAACATACTCCTAAGTATTTGTAATCTTGGATTAGGCAAAAATTACAGAGATACTATACTAAAATATACTAAAAGCATAATCTAAAAATAAACATTGATTCATTGGACTTCATGACAATGAAAACTTCTGCTTTTGTAAAGAGAATGGAAAGACAAATTAGACTGGGAGAAAATATTTGCAGAGCATACATCTGATACAAGATATATATGCAAAATACATGCATACGTGTAGAACATGCAAAGAACTATTAAATCTCAAAATAAGACATCAACAAAATTAAAACAAAGTGAAAAGACAACCCACAAAATGGGAGAAATTGTTTGCACATTATACATTTGATAAAGAACTTGAACCTAGAATATATAAAGAACACTTAAGACTCAATGATAATAATTAAAGAAACAAAAATAATTAAAAATAGTCAAAGGATGTGTTGGACATTTCTCCAAAGAAGATATACAGTGACCAATAAGCACATGAAACGATGTTTGACATCATTGGCCATCAGAGAAATGCAAATTAATGCCACACTAAGTTGCCACTTAATACCTATTAAGACAGCTAATAAGTATCTTTGAGGATGTGGAGACTTTAGAACCCTCACACACTGCTGTTTAGAATATAAAATGGTACACATTTTTGAAAACAGTCTGCTAATTTCTAACAAATTTAAACATAGAATTGACATATGGTCTAGCACTTCCTCTTCTAGGTATATATAAAAGAAAAATAAAACAGTTATTTTGGAAACAGTCTTCCCTCCTGTGTTTCCTTTACTTTTACACAGAACACTTAGTTTCTGACACTTCTGATCGGTGTGACCACCCACACCACATAATTCTCCACAACACCAGCAGGTTGTCCCACAATTCAGCTCAATTCTGACACTGTTCACCTGGAGTTGGCATCAGATCCCACAGGTGAAGGGCTCAGTCCCACAAGATCGCTCCCACCTACTTCAGATGCTTGACGCAAGTAGCAGGTCCCCAGGTTACCAAGGACTTCTGTTCAACTTGGATACCAATCTGAGGTTCCCATGATCTTCTCTCTCTTTGGGTTCAATTAGTTTGCTAGAGTGGTTTACAGAACTCAGGGAAACATATTTACTAAAGGACATGGTAAAGGATACAGATGGACAGCCAGAGGATGAGATACACGGCGTGAGGCCTGGGAGGGTCCCCTCTAGAATGCAGGAACCTCTGTCCCTGTGGAGTCAGGGTGTGTCAGCCTCTCAGTTCGTGGTTTACAGACCTGCCTGGAAGCTCACCTGACCCTTTACTATTGATAGTTCATGGAGACCTCCTCACATAGGCATGATCAATCGTTAAAGGCATTTCTAGACTCTCCCCTCTGGAGAATAGGCAGTGGGGCTGAAAATTCCAAACTTCTACTCATGGCTTGATCTTTCTGGTGACCAGGCCCCATTCAAAGTCACCTCTTTAGAACAAAAAATGTTCCCACTGCTCTTATCACTTAGAAATTCACAAGGGTTTCAAGAATCTGTGCCAGGAGCAGAAGGCAGAGACCAATATATATATTTTCTATTATATTACTTGCAATAATTGATGCAAAAACTTGTATACAAATATACATCGCAGCATTACTTATAATCACCAAAAAGTAAAATTCTAAGTGTCCATCAACTGATAAATAAATAAATAAAATGTGGTAAATCCAATAGAATATTATTTGGCAATACAACAAAATTAAGTATTGAAATACACAACAACATGAATGAACCTTGGAAACATCATGCTACATGAAAGAAACCAGACACAAAAGACTACTTAGTGCATGCTTCAGTTGATATGAAATGTCCAGAAAAGGCAAATCTATAGAGATGGAAAGTAGATTCATGGCTGAGGGTGGGAAGTAGGAGGGCGGGGGGTGGGGAGGAAGAGATGTGGAATAGAGAGTGACTAATGGGTGTGACTATAGAGCTGATTATGGGATGATTTCAAAATTTGTGACATCTAAAAACCACTGACTATACACTTAAAATGGGTGAATTGTTTGGTATGTAAATTATATCTCAACAAAACTGTCATTTTTAAAAAGAGTCAAAATTGAGGGAGAGGGATGGGCCCCAGAGAGGAGGCAGGCCTTTATAGGGTGATGAAAATGTTTTGTATCTTGATTGTGTGGATAGTTACTTGGATGTTTAAGTTTTCAAAACCCATTGAAATGTATGTAAAACCATCCTCAATAAAGTTCATTAAAAAAACTCAGTAAAAAGAAAAAAGAAACTAATTAAAAAATAGGCAAAAGATTTGAGCAGACACTCATCATAGAAGATACACAGATGGCAAATAAGCCTATGAAAATATATTCAACATCATTAGTCATTAAGAAAATGCAAATGAAAAACCACAATAAAATAACACTACCTGTTAGAATATCTAGAGTTAAAATGATGACCAGCCCCCATTGACTAAGTTGACTAAGTGTTGGCAAGGATGTGTGGGACTTGGAGCTCACACACTGCGGGTGCAAGCGGAACATGGAACAGACACTTTGCAAAATGCTCAGCAGTTTCTTAAATGTTCAACAAACATCGACCACCTGATTGTGATATTCCACTCCTAGGTATTTACTCAACAGAAATGAAAACATATGTTCAAACAGAGTCTTGTACATTAATAAATAATCATAGCAGTTTTATTTGTAATGGTGCAAAACTGGCAACAATCCAAATGCCCATCAACAGATGAATAGATGAACCAGTTGTGGTATATAACACTCAGCAATATTTTGGAATGAACTATGCGTATCAACCACATGATTCCATTTATTTAAAAATGTTAGAAAATGCTAACAAATCTATAGGCAACAGAAAGCAGGTTAGTGGTTGCTTGGGAAGGGGGCAGGGCATGGGGAGGGCAGGAGAGAGGACACAGGACATTTGGGCCATTGATTATCTTGATTGGAGCGATAATTTTACTGGTCTTTGTCAAATCATATCAAATTATGTGCTTTAAATATATGCAGCTTATTGGATGTCAATTATACCTCAATAAAGCTTAAAAACAAATATAAGCCACTTAGAGTCCTGGCTTGCAGTAAGGGTCTGTTTTCTCTAATTATGCCTTGGCTCCATGCACTGAAATTATAGGCAGGAGCAAGCTTCCACCCTGGCCTGGATAGGCCCTTGGAGCCCAGCTCTGGCTCTCAGGGCTGCCTAGGCCTCTCCCAAAAGACATTTGTTAGAGAAAGGAGGTCAGCAATGGCCTCTCTCTATGCTCCAAGAAAGGCTGTTTTCTTAGTCCATCTCATTTCTTTGCTCACAGTAGGCCCTGTTAGTGTCTTGGCTTTAACAATTATTTCTTTATTATTTATTTTTTGGAATTTTCTTACGGCCACCAACATAAGTCAAATCATCTAACTGAAAATTAATTCTATCAATTTTTTCTCCCACTTCTGAGTTTATGTAAGATGAATTTGTACATGGATGGGGTTCCTCAGTCTGGCCAGTGATCAAGGCCTAGCGGGGGGCCGGCTGGCCAGGGGGAGGGGCCCTGGGAGGTTGGCCAGCTGGCCCCCCAATTGGAGCCTATCAGGGGGGAGGGACCACGGGAGGTTGGCTGGCCAGTTGGGGGGCCAGCCAGCTGGGGGTAGGGGCTGCAGGAGGTTGGCTGTGGGAGCACACTGACCACCAGGGGGCAGTTCCTGCATTGAGCGTCTTCCCCCTGGTGGTCAGTGCACGTCATAGCGACTGGTTGACCGGTCATTCTGGTCATTCCATTCATTCAGTTGTAACAGTCGCTTTGGCTTTTATATATATAGATGTGTGGTAGATACATGTGTGAGAAAGAGCCTATGTCCAAAAGGATCTCATAGCCTGAGGGTTGAGGGCTAAAGTGAGAACCCTAGTAACTTGTTGAGAGGCAAAATGGGATTGATGGATGTGAGACCTACAGATAAACTGACATGGGGGGTTGCTAAGATGAGAACATCATCTGGTCCTTCTTTGAGTTTTTTGGGCTCATCCTGATACCCCAAATTACCTTTTTCTTCCACTGCAAAGAAGGCTGAAGATCCAGCCAATGGAAGAAGTATCCCTGCTGACTGCCTTGCCTGCTGCCTGTGCCTAGAGCAATGGGAAGCTTCTGAGCCAGCACATGACTTGGGGAGGTCTGGCAATTTCTGTCTTTGCCTGTCCTGCTATCTGCCACTTCCAGAGAAGCACCAGCTGAGCTTGTAGATATGATTTATAGAGGGCTCAAAAGACAACTTTCATCTGTGTGTTTGTATGCAGCTCTCTGTGTGGGCTACTCAACAGGCATTGAGATTTAAGGGAAGAAGCATATGCATCTCAGAAAGAAGCAGATGTTGCATAATCAGCGGTAATTTAGAAGGAAAAGAGAAGGTGAGAAAAAAACAGGCCCCATGTCCAGTAGCAGGAGGTTTTGTGCCACTACTGTCCCCTTTCTGGGGTCCCTTGGGTGCTTTTTTGTGTCTCAAGAAAGTGCACCAGAAGCCGTGGGCATCTTCCTCGTGGCTTGAAGTGAAGTACAAAAGGAGCAGCCTTAAAAGGTGCGGGTTAGGGGAGTTCAGATGCCACTAAACTCAGCCTCTGCCGCGGAAGGGATCACGTTGTTAGCAAATGAAGCAGCATAGGCCTTCAGAGAAGTTACCAAATTCATAGCCAGAAACAAAGGCACTGTGGTGAAGTGTGAAGATCAAGGTCTTTGAGGTCTGAGAACTCTGAGGATCACTCTGGGCGAGATTCTGCTCTGCTGATTCCTAATCTTGGAAATGCTGTGTGCTCCCTCATAGCCTCATTTGATCAGTCGTAAAATAGGCACACTAATACTAATGCCTGTCTTTTTAGGGTCATCTTAAGGATTAAATGGAATGATATGTATAGATCAGGGGTCCTCAAACTTTTTGAACAGGGGTCCAGTTCACTGTCCCTCAGACCGTTGGAGGGCCGGACTATAGTTTAAAAAAAAACTATGAACAAATTCCTATGCACACTGCACATATCTTATTTTGAAGTAAAAAAACAAAACGGGAACAAATACAATATTTGTATTTGCATGTGGCCCGCGGGCCGTAGTTTGAGGACCCCTGGTATAGATGAACTGGGGAATACACATGCACACAAAAAGCTAAATTTTTAGGTAGTTTTAAAAATCGGAGGGAAGGTATCTGGCTGAAAAGAGAATTTCTCACTGCCAAAGACGTTTCCTTGGATCCAAGACTGATGGTCAAGTCAAGGTGGTAAATGAGCAAAGCTGTGGCCTCACTTACGAAGAATGCGGCCATCCTTTCAGGTCTAAACCACAGCTCGCTGACAGCCCATCAGCGAGCGCTACTTTCCTTCCTACTTCCTCTCAGTGAAAATGAAATGTTTGCTGGCATGGGGAGAAGGGCTTGACCTCAAGCAAAAGAAAAAATCACAACTTTCAGGTGTACAAAATGGCTGTGTTCACAGTTCTTTCTGAAATCTGAGACTTCTGGGCACCATGGTCTCTTTAGCCAGGAGTTGGGGGTGGCGTAGAGTAAATGTCCCTTGAGGACCATGCTGCTCTTGTCAGGAGGTAGAACCTTTTCCTTTAGTGCCAAAGAAATGGTCTCCTTACAGGACCCCGACGGTCCTATTAGTAGTTCATGCACCTTTGCACACAAGCAAACAAGTTATTAAATTATTCTCTCCCTTCTCAGAATCATGACAAGATCTAGTCCCTGGGTACATCTACTTGAGTGAAAAGGGGAAATCTCAGTGGTGTCTTGTAAGCTGATATCTCCTCCAGCTTCCCGGGGAGTTTCTAACTCTAGATATGCTGACAAGTTATTAGTTACTGTGGTCCCTCTCGCATGGGTACTGCTCACTGCTTTCGTCCCTGCCTGGTGCCCCTTCCAGGCTGGCCATCACTTGTCCCCTTGCTTGTCTATTGAATGTGATATGGTCATTTTCACCATTGCTGGTAGTGCTCTGATGGACTTCCTGGACAGTTGCTCATTCTGGATGTACTTCCCCTCCCCCCTTTCACTGAAAATCTAGAGGCATAGAACCACAGAAATAGTTAGGTGGTAGGAAGGGAGGGGGTACGACGGTGCTCATATTAATCCTTACTTTTGGTTTATGTTAATTAATGAACAAATGTTCAAGTGTCTAGGATAGTACTGGCCCAACATTGCTATCATCATCTTCATCATCATCATCATCATTCTTATAACATAAAAAATAGAACCACGACTCAAGCTTCGCAATTTACATAAGCGATTTCTATGCTGTTTCATATTCTAGTGTTTCCGCTTTGTCCTTATAGAATATGGAATGTTCCATTGGGCTATTGGGGTGGCGTAGACAGGACCTCTAGCATAGATGAGGCCTATAGGGGGAGCATAGATTCTCCCATCCTTTCTAGACACATGCTTTGAAAGCATGCTCAGGAACACTCCCTGCATGCCTGGCACATGGTAACTACCTAATATATGTTATCAGCCTAACTTCCTGATTTGCATAGAGGGACTGGGTTTGGAAGCCAGAGCCCTGGGCCCCATCAAGCAGCCCGGCTCTGAAGGCCCCGGGAGCCCCTTCTCAGCCACACTGGGGCTTCTTATCTTGATACTCACACCCCTGGAGGCAGTGAGTGTAGCTGCACCCAGATCAGCAAAGGGACTGTGCTGTTCTCTTCTACTTCCCAATCCTGCCCCCAATCTAGGTGGTTATTGTTTCGCTCCCTCAGCTGCTTTCTCTGGGCTTGATAAGTAGTCTGTGCTAATACTCTTTTGTTTTACAGATAATGATCACGGTGATAACAATCTTTCTCTCTTGTACAGTATTTCATAGTTTTCAGATCACTTCCTCTGCCGTTCTCTTATTTTTCCCCTCAAAACAACTGGGCTGGGTAGGCAGGAATGTGCCATTATCCTTCTCGTTTTACTGAGCAGGATATGACACTCAGGGATACTCATGCCTTTCTAAGCTCATACAGCTAATCAATGGCAGGACCAGAACTCAAATCTAAGACCTTACCTTTGGGCCTGTGGTGTTGTCACTGTTGCATAGGATTTCCTGGGGATGAGTGACACAAACCCAGAGCTTGAAGTGAGTGTGGCCTAGGACAATGAACAACAGCTTGTGTGGCCCTGTTGTGAGAACCAGCCATGGATGCGAAGGAGAAAGCCAGCATTGTGAGCCTTAAAATGGATAGAGTTAGGAATCCAGAAATGAGAATTTAAATAACAGAGAAGTATAGCAAACATCCAGTAAGAACTCCATTAGTTGGATGAACAAAGGAATAAATAGTATCAAAGAGAAGTATATCCTTTAGCTTCTCTCTGAGGACATGCACATCTTTTTACAGTCAATTCACTCCCTTTAGGTAGAGGGAATGTAACCTTCTGGAGCAATGGTTCTCAAAGACAGCAGTCTTGACCTTCAGGGGACAAGACAGCAATCTTGACCCCCAGGGGACACTAGACAATGTCTGGAGAGCATTGGGTTGTCACAGCTTGGAAGGGAGTGCTACTGGCATCTAGTGGGTAAAGACAGGTGACACTGCTAAATATCCTATAATGCCCAGGTCAGCCACCCTACACCCCCAACAAAAACTACCCAGCCCCAAATGTCAGAAGTGCCAAGGTTTAGAGATTCTGCCCTAGAGGAATGCACATTTCCATATTTGCCCTAGTTGCAGGATAGAGACAGTCTTGGCATTAGCCTTTTTATGGGTCTATGACTATTGGCTGAGGGAGTCCTTAAGGGAAAGAGAAGGACTTCAAGAATTGTATTTGATTTTAAAACCAAGCACTGGCTCAGCCCAGTGTTTCCTCTCTGCAAAATTGACCATACCCTCCTCCTGTGTGGATAATAAAGAAGTGATGGAATAAGCCCCAAGTGATGCTTTACAGGGATATACTCCCAAGAGTTGGCAAAGTAAGATCTGAAATATTGATAATTAATCTATATAGGTCTCGACAATGGAGAGCTCTGTTGAGAGTTGAAAAGGGCAAGAAAGAATTGATTGGGAAAAACACACACAAAAACAGTGCGAAAGGATGAGCACTCCACGAAATGTCAGGGCTGTTCCTTCTCCACATGGGGAAACTAGAGTCTCACAGTTTGTACTGATAATGGGGTGGTGGGACCCAATCCAGTCATTCAGAGTTATTGAGGTGAAACAACTCCCCAAAAGATACCTCAGTGTCATTTCAGTTTGCACAGGGCCAGCTCTGATGGGGGTATTTCTTTGATTTACTCCAGCAGGGAGAAATCTGAGAAATGCTACTCTGTGAGATACGGGTACTTTAGTACAGTGTTGACCAAATGATACTAACACTCCTACTAAAATGTGCACATCATTTTACGCTTTCTGAAGGTTCTTTACATATGTTCTTCCTCACCTTTGATTCTTTATACATGCGTTCCTTTTTGTCTGGATGCTTCTTTTCCTTCTCCAGCCATCTTTTGTTAGCAGCCCACCCCCCCTTCTTAAATCCCTCCCAACTCACCCTCTCTCTACATGCACCTGCACACGCATGCACACACGCCCCATATCCATGCTGTATATGACTTCTATTCTCAGTGCAGACTTCTGCAGGACAATAACCTGTATCATGTTGGATTTTGTGAAAACCAGTGAACACCTCCTCATACCCCTATTGATTCAGAATCAATTGAGAAATAAGACAGTTGTCAAACAGCTGGAAATAAAAATATAAACTTCATTGGTAAAATTTACTGACGAATATGGCTTAGATCTGCAGCCAAGTGCAGCTCCCTAACTCTCTCCAGAGCTCAACTCAGCCATCCAGTCCCAGGCAGAATCAGAAATGGGTGGGGAAGTAAGATGACGGCAAGAAAGAGGCCCCACGCTTTTTCTTCCTGTAAGTTGGTAATTTTTTCCTTTCAGGGGACTAAATATTTCAGAGTTGACATCAAAATATACAGCCTGTCTCCTCTGTTAGATTGTGGGCAACTTGGGGGCAGGGACACCATATGGTCTATCTTTGTTTTCTCAACTCCAAGTTTAGTGTCTGGTACATAGCAGGTCTGTTAAATAAATAATGTTAGACATACTTTATGTGTCTTTCTTCTGCCTCATTTCAGGCTTTCAAACAGAATTGTGCTGCTGCTGATCTACTCCCCAACCCCACACGTTATACCGACCAATTTCACAATGCCCCCGTGGGGTGGTATTCCTCTCTCTCCTACAGAGCAGGGAAATGAAATGCAGAGCTCTTTTGTAATCTGTTTATTAATCAAGTCAGCTAGCCAGCTCGTGGAAAGCCAGGTTCAGTGTGTGGGCCTCCTTAGCCCTCATGTGCCATGGGGCTGCTTACTGGCTCCATGCTTAGACTACTTCCTGCATCCTCTCCCGAATTCTTAGCCATCCTGATGAAGGCAGTGTTTTCATAGACTTGCTTTTTAATCTAGTGAGTTTTAAGGCTCAAGACTTAAGTGGGTTCAATGCCCCAGTTACCTAGAATCCCACCTGCCCAATGGGATATCACTGCTCAGAGACCATTGAGCTCTGTGTAGCACCCCAGCTGGAGCCCATTCCCATCAGCCAGGGCCCCTCTTTCAAGTTTTTACCCACACAAGGTCCACCTTCGGGTCAGAAGGCCTGTTGTGAATTCAAGCATGGGAGACAAATATGGCTCAAGGACATGTTCCCAAGTAATGACTGTTGTCCAGTTTCATCTATAATCTTTTTTAAGAAAATATTTTTAATTGATCTCAGAGAGGAAGGCAGAAGGAGAGAAACATCAATGATAATAGAGAAGCATTGACCAGCTGCCTCCTGTACACCCCACACTGGGGATCGAGTGCCCTGACCAGGAATCGAACTGTGACCTCCTAGTTCATAGGTCGACAGTCAACCACTGAACCACGCCAGCCGGGCTTCACCTATCATCTTGACTGGTTCTGCTTTCATGGTCAGGACCTCATTGTCCCCTCCTGGCATTGTCCTCTCCATGAGCTCATCACATGCTTAGACTACTTCCAGTTTTCCCAGGTGTCACTTCAGAATTAGCATCTGGTACACAGTTGTCCCCAAACCAGTATCTGCCTGTCCTCATTGGCAGGGCTCAGGTGAGGTCCAGCCCTCTCCTTTCTTCTGTCATTTCCTTGCACCAGGGGTAAAGCATTAGGACTTGCAACTAGGACCCATCATTTGTTAGGCAAGTGCGGACAAGTAGATTTCATTAATTATCCCCATTAAAAAAAAATGAAGACACTGAAATTTATGAAGGCTCAGAGGCCTGTCCAAGGTCACATGGGCCTGACGACCTGGGAAGCAAATGAGGACTTAGAAAAGGTTGATCATTGTATCTCTGAAAACTCAATTCTGCATCTTTACTATTCAACCAGACTCTCCACTCTGGCTTCCATGAGATTCCTCTTGCCTATTTAATCAGGATAACATAAAATGAGAAGAAAGAGAGAAAAAAGAAAAGATAAAAATCTTTCACAATTCAGCATAGCGCTAATGTGACATGACAAGGCCAAGCCCATCTTTTCATCGTGCCAGTTACTTAGAGGGCATCGATGCCATGGTACCATTAAAGTAATAGCAAAGTCCGATGATAGGACATTATGGATCAATGTGCTAAGTGTTGTTCAACTTGTTCAATGCAATAGAGCATTGGATCATTAACCTTACCAATGTCAATGTGTTGTCACTATCAAATTTAGCTAAATGAATGTCCATGGCCCTCATTAAAGAGTTCGCTTCGAAGCAACTAATGTATTAATACCTTATTGGCAGATACTAAAAGGAGAGGCTCTCTAGGGCAAGGCAAAGAATTTGGACAGAAACTAAAAATATTTAATGGAGAAGAGTATAGTGACAGATACAAATGCAGAGATGAGGAGTGGATTAGTGATTGAGAGGGAGGTAGAAGGATGGAGAAAGCTATGTCCGAAGATGTGTGAACACCTACCTCCTTGATAGGCAGGTCTGGAGTTCACAGAAATTGATGGTGAACTGGGATGAAAATGGAAACTTCCCATTTTCTTTTCTTTCCGTATATCTGTCTAGTTTAGAAGGGGAGAAATTATTATCTTTTACCTGAATCCAGCTCAGACCCTCAAATAAATAAGAGAATGCCTATGAAGAAAGCAGCGAGTAGATGCAGTGGCACTAGGGTGGCACTGTGATGTAGATGGTGGTCTACAAAACATCTGCACCCTCCTCTTGCCACCCTGCCCCACTGCCCTGGGGTAGTCAGAACCCATGGAGAAGCCTTGGTTCCTTGGCTAAGGCTGACTTCTTGCATGGAGGCAAGGGCAATGCGTTGGAATTGGAGACCAGTTCTGTACTCAGTTCTTCTGCTGTTGGCAAGAATTCTGCTAGGCAAGTCAGATCTCTGGGTCTCAGTTTCCTCATTTGTAGAACAACGGGCTTAGAGAACTACAGACAGGTTGATTTTCAGAGTCTTAGGCACCCATGGGGTGATTTATGGGACACTGAGAGGAAACAAGGACAGGGAAAAGCAGGAATCTCAACCCTTCCTCTCATCTATCCAGAGCAGTTCAACTTGCATTCATCATGCATTAGGCTTCGCATACTATTTCACTGGAAAAATAGACCCCATTGCTAAACAAGACAAGATAAACAAGCAAACAAACACATTTGAAACAAAAACCCTGGACCATTGACTCCTCGATATTTAATAACTTTTAACACCAAAATGTACTAGTTAAAAAGTGATCCATTCAGTCCATCATTTAGTCTTTGTATCTGCCCACTGTCATTCAGACTAATTTTTTCCCCCTAACAAGGGCTCTGATTATTCTGGCACCATGTAGAAATAACTTCATTAGTGCAGGCATTAATGCCTCATGGACTGATGAGAGGCTCCAGAGTAGGGTGAGAACATTTGAAAGGGAGCCAAGCCCAGCGGGCGAGAAGAGGAGGAGTCCTAGAGGGACAGGAGAACGGTGGCTAAGGAGGCAGAGATGCTGATGCGGGCAGGGGAGGGGGGAGATTGGGCAGCCAGCATGGTGGCAATGCATGTTTTACAGCCAAATAGGATTTTGATTGTCCAGTAATTTCTGAGAACTATTTGCCCAGCTGCTCCAAGTTCTGCATTACTGGCGGAGCTGGGTGATTTTTTTGTCTCCATAATGTGTACTAAGTGTCTCATCTATCAAAAGCTTCTGCTGGGGTGACTGATTTTTACTCTTACTCACTCTCCAAACTGCCTACAAATGTTTCCCAGAACCCAAAGAAACTTCTGTATATAGAAGTTTACATTTTCATTTCCTGAGGAGCTCTTCTCTCCAAAGGATCCTTCAGTTGGGCCAACATGCTCATTGGCTGCTCCGGAGGCCCCTCCTTGGTTACCTGTGCCCATCTGGAAATTTCCACATCAATCCCAATCCAAGAAATGCTTGCACAGCAATCACACAAATGAATACCCTGAAGTTAAAAGTGCAACTTTACTTATTTTCATGTATTTTCTTAGAAGTGAGGTGAGTGTCCCTTAAGTCAGGAATCATGATTTTAAAGAACATTGTTTTACTTGACTATATATTTCATTGAAGGCAGGAGCCATTATCTTTTATTTTATTATTAATGTTATTGTTATTATTGCTATTATTTATCTCTATCAGTATTTCCAAAGCTTCTCTGATGGCATGAATTCCTTGGGGTACTTGAAAAAATATATATATATTCCTAGGTCCCTTCCCTAGAGTTTAAATCAGCAGATATAGAATGGTTGTCCGGGAACCTGTAATTAACTATGAAAAGGACTTCAGTGATCCTTATAACAAATCTTCAGAAAACACTGACGAATAAAATCAAGTGTCCAGCCCAGTGCCGGGCACCAAGAGTCTCAGCAAATGTTTGCAAAGAGTAAAGGAGCTCCAGGACCCAGAATTAATACCTCAGACCAAGGGCTAGTCTAATGAGGAAGAGAGGGGCACCTGGGGAAAGCCCAGGCCATTGTCTGTATTTTCTGAGAGCCCAGCCCTGGGTTGGAGACTGAGGATATCTCATAGAATTTCCCACAGCCCCCTCCTCATCTACATCCCCAATCTAGCCGCATGGAACATGCATCTGCAGTCAGCAGATGGTCAGTTGGCTCAACAGGCATACATTTAGACGCCTGCCTGTGGCGAGCCGGCACGGCTATGGCATACTCAGCCCCAGGGCACCTTATGTGCCGCGCCAGCTCAGCCAGGTTTGGTGACGCTGAGAGGGGGCGGTGAAGGATGGAGAAAAGACAGACAAGAGAAGAAAGCTGGGTCTGGGTGGGACGCTGTCCTCTCTGATGGAGAGCTAGCGACAGTGCCACGGACTACAAGCCGTGTCTTTATTTTATAGCAGATTCCACGGGGCAAAGTAAGGGCGTGGTCAAGGTGTTTACAACATTCTCATGGGTTTCAATCCTACTCAACCACATGCACCTGAACTCTATCAAGCCCACACCACTCAGGCACGTGGGGCCACGTGCTCGGACCATAGGTTCAAGCTTACAACCATAGCTGTTGGCTATAATGGTGCTGGGAGGGCTTTTGCCCTCCAAGCTGGGACTCGCACGTGGCCATGAGAGGACTGTGCCCTCTCATTAGTCCGAGGCCTGTCCAAACATTATAGCCGCTCTCCACACCTGCCCTTCCCTCAAAATATTCCTCTTCAGAGAACCAAGCTGTAGACCCCAAGTCGGCATCCAGCCTGCTATCCATCCCCGGTTGTAATTGGTGTCTCTGCTCCCTGTCTGCCTTTCTGCACAGGTGGAGGCACTTTCTTGTCCCTCCTCGGCCCAGACTGGACTTTACCCTCCTGAGCGTTTCTGCTTCGGGAACCAGTAAGACTGTTGGGTGGGGCTCTGCTCCCCTTTCAGAAGCACCTTTTGGCGGTGACTTCCCTTCACTATCCTGTTGTCCAGATTGTTGACGGATTATCTGACTTGAGCCCTTTTGCAAATATGTCCCTTTGCCCTTGTCATGCTTCCTGGATCCACGAGACTTTGCATAATTTGATGATATCTGATCGGATGCTGTGCGCCGGGCTGGGGGCTGAGGAGACAGCCGGGAACAACTGCAGCCTCCTTAGCTTAGAATCAGAGGGGAGAAAAAGACCAGAAAACCTACACTGGCTAATAAACATGACAAGTGCTCGTTTAAGATGAAGCAGGAATGTTATGGGAACTCACAGAAGGGGCCTTAACGTAACCCTGAGTGTAACAGGTTCGGAGGGGGTGCTTCTTGGCCTGTAATGTAAGGAGTCAATCCATCAAAGAAAGTGGCTGGATGGGCATTCGAGGAGGAGGTACCAGCACCGTGGAAGCAAATGCTTTGCTAATAAGTTTCCCTCGTCTAATTGAACAGCCTCCTCTTGGACCTGCTTGCATTTAGGGAAAAGGGTTCTGGGATCAGGGGTCAGGAAACTGTATTTTACTTATTGTTCTCTTTTTAATTAGTTGTATGACCCTGGAAAAGGCACTTTTGTTCTCAGTGTCTCGGCATTATCTCCTGTAGAGGGTTTGGAGAAAATGACCTTTAAAATCCCATCTATTTATTCAACTCGGAATCTCCCTGTAGTACACGCTTTGTCACTTAGCATAATGAATTGGTCTGCCCTCCATGCAGTGTGTGTGTATGTATTTGTGGGTGCACACAGGCATGCCTGCATGTACACGTTTGGTCAGGCCCATTTGTGTACAGCTGCCTTTGCTGTGGAACTAAACAACACATTCAGGAGAAGGCACATCCATTTTTTTTTTTTATCAGGACATAATCCAGTATATAACACACACACATCCTGTTTGAGGAGACCGCCCAAGAGGGGCAGGGGGAGTGGAGGGTGGGTGAAGGAGAGCAGAACATGTGGCTGTCACAGACTGTGGCTTAAAAATGCCTTGAGTTGCAATTAAGAAAGGCAGAGGCCAAAGGTTACTCCCTGGCATTTCGCTCGGGGTGGATAATTTTAGAGGGCGACGTGTCTCAGCTTGTTGAGATATTCTTAGAGACTCGCAACAGCTTAAGTCTGACCAGCCTGAAATAAAACTCAGAGAGGCTGACACATTCAAAGACACCAGAGAGAAGAAGCCCATTGGCAGGCGGTAAATGGAGAAAAAAAGCAGCATGATTGACGCCGCTCCTGGATCCTTATTTCTTGATTAATAGTAGAGATTGGATAATTTTTAAATTATTATTATTCCCAGAGAGCGTACATGATATCAGGTAGTCATAGGCAGTCCTGTCACTGGGAAGGTTAAATACTCTCTGTACTTGGTAATTACCTAATCACCATTATTCTTTTACATTAATTCTGCCCCAGAATTCATTATGACTGGGCTGAGTTATTAAAGCTTCTGTGGAAAGACACAGAGCACCCTGTTGTTTGCACTGATTTAGCAGCAAATAAAATACCCTCCTTTACCTGCCTTATCCAGAACAGCCTGGAAGAGATTCTCTTGTCAGCGTGTTAAACTGGCTCCCAGGTTCACCTGAGCGTGTCCACTAGTAAGCAGCGCAAACAAATGCAAATGGCCCCTGCCCAGGGAGACCTGAGGCCAGGAGGGAGAGAACCTGCAGGAGCAGAAGGTGAAGGCAATCAGAGAAGGAATCACCCCTCCCCAGAATGTCCCAGGCGCTTCTGGAAAAGCTGTCCTGTCCCGCTCAAACCCTTTTCATGGTCCATTGCTAGCGGGTCCCTCAAGTGAATGCATCCATTCGCTTTGTCCTTTCGGCAAAACTGTTTGCGGAATCAGTCAGTGCAACCGAGTGAGGCCAGAAACCCCTCACGGGGCCTTGGCCAACACAGGGGTTCCTGGGAGCTGCAAAGGGGGACAAATAAGATGCAGCCACAGAGGAAAGCTGGGCTTTTACAAAAGCCGCCCTTGGCTGAGATTGCAATGAGCGATAGCCCCCCCAGTGTGGGGAAGGGAGCTGGGAAATAGGAGAGCTGGTACTCAGTGAGGGGCATGGAAATTGGTATAAGCTTTCTGGAGGGCAGTTTGGCAAAATGTATTAAACGTCCTTAACAGGTGCATATATTTTTAACTTTGGAAGTGCATAATGATATGTGCCTAAAATATTAAAATATTAGTAATAAACCTACATGTTGAACCACAGAGATTTGATTAGAGCTTTTATATGATATGTATACTATTTATTGATTTTGGAAAATGATTTTGATCCATCTTTAAATTTTTTTAAAAAGGCTGCAAAAGGTAAAATATCATAGCTTTTATTAAAATTAAAATGCATATATTAATAGGCACTACAAACGTATGGAAAGACATAAGTTATGATGTTAACAGTGAGGTGGATGCCGGGTAATTTTTGTTTCCTTGAGTTTGTCTTCTTTTTAATGGGTTTGCAAGTTTTCTGCAAACAATACATGTTGCCATTTTAATTACAAGATACACAGCAAATTTTACACTTGTCTTCAGGTTTTAAGCTTAGAATGCTCATCAAATGCCTCCATAATCTCACAGAATACCGGTAAGCGGTAAACATATTCTAAGTTATTTAGAAAAAAATCCAGATCCTCTGAACAACAGCAAGTCCAGGGTTCTGAAGATTCTGCTAGCATGTGCTACTTTAGAAGTGGGTCACAAGTGGTTCAAGGGCTTCTCGTCACAGAAAAAATGTCATTGTAAATGACTAGAGCTCACTGGCCTTCCATTGGGGAAATTCTCTGGGGGAGAGGGCGTGGCAGAGGCTAAGGAACTGGGATTCTGGTCCTCACCCTCACTCTCAGTGGGCTTGGATTCCCTCATGTGTCAGGTGAACAACCAGGACCACATGATTTTCCAGATTCTCCCAGATCTCACATTTTTAGGATGCTTGGGTTAAATCTACCCTGAGAGCCGCTGCTCAGTGGGTGGAAAGTCAACTTCACTTTGCATGAATAAGATGCTGCGTCAAAATTGAATTCTTCTACGAAACACACAGTGACATTGCATTTTCTGAATTGAGACATGATTTCCTTTTACCTGTAGAAGAATCAATGTCTTGTATTGGATTACTTTGCTTACCTGAACTAACCTCTCTATTCTCCTCCACCCCTACTTTGGTTTCAACTTAGAGATCAGATTGAAATAGAAAACAACTTTGGAATATTTTTAGTTCTGCTGCATATTAAATTTATACAGTCTCTGAATCGCATCACAGACTCCACTGTCATTATAGCAGATACTGTAAGTTTCTTGCCCAAATCCCCACCTTCTGGTCTTGGCCATGTGAGAAGGTGATGTCGGAAGGGCTGCACACTGGGACCATGGATAGCTGAATGTAGGGCAAAATGCCAACAATCTGGAAAAGTGGGAAAAGAAATGCATCTGAAATCTCTAAGCAGCTGTTTTAACTAATTCTGGAAATGTCTGACTATGGACTTAACATAGGGGATTACAAACATCTATTTTTAGTGGAGTTTTCTATTACTGGAAACCCAAAGCATCTTAATTGACCTCTGCCTTTCTAATGACTTCTGGAGAACATGGGGGAAGATCATTAGTTATAGCCAAAATATTTTAAAAGACTTTATGTTAGAATACAGTACTCACAAGCTACCAGGAATCAAAACATACTCTAGAGCTGCAGTATTTCAATAGCGTAGGACTGTGCATGAGAGGCAATTAAACATCCAGATAGAGACCCACGTGTATATGAGAATGTGGTGCCAAGGGGACCTCAAAAAATAACAATTCGAAGTACAGTATTTCAACAGCGTAGGACTGTGCAATTAAACATCCAGATAGAGACCCACGTGTATATAAGAATTTGGTGCCAAGGGGACCTCAAAAAATAACAATTCGAAGTACACCATCCGGAATTACACCACCTGGTTTTGAATCCCAGCCCCAGCCAATTATGAGCTGCAAAAAAGTTACTTATATTTTCTAAACTTTAGTCACTTCATCTGACAGAGTGTTGTGAGAGTTATATGTGAGGATCTTAGTCTATCATAGAAAATGCTGAATTTTATGGTGCTTGGTACATCATAAAGGGTGTACTGGCACCACTTACACACCGTTTCAAAATCTGCTTAATCTACCTCTTATTCCGTACCCATGGTATTGTGCAGGTAGCCATGAGCCACGTGTAGCTATGGACATTTAAGTTTAAAATAATATAAAATAATATAAATTAACCAAAAATTAACAATTTAATTCTTCAGTGTCACTAGCCACATTTTAAGAGTCAGGAGCCATATGTGTCTGGACAATGCAGATCTAGACCATTCCTGTCATTGCAGAAAGTGCTACTGGACAGTGCAGTCCAAGAGCTTTCTGCAAAAACCAGTTGCATGCATCACACGATTGACCAGCTCCATGCACGTGAACTCAGATAGCCCTTATCTCTGGTCCCCACCTGAGGCATTTGCTGTTGTGGGACATCATGTGGAATGCAGGTGAGAATATGTTCCGCACTCATGCATGCCCTGCCTGAAATTGCAGGGCAGTTAGTATTCACAGAGCCACCCTCAGCCAATGAGAAATGGCAGTCAAGAGGAATCTGCTTCTCCCCTACTCTCCTAGTATATTTAGCCATATTCCAGAAGATTTAGTAAAGTTCCTCCGAAGACCCAGGGGAATTAGGCCACAGTTGCCCATAGGGGTGGCTGGTTTGAAAGCACATTCCTGTATTGACTTTCACTCCTGCCAAGTCTCAATTCCCACTTACGAATTGCTGTAATCCTGGGATCACATTTCCAAATGCACACAAGCTTTTGTCTTAGGTTCCGTGTTCAGGTAACCAAGGTTAAAACAGACAGTATACAATCAAGTGTTAGCTCATATCTCCATTGCTAACTAGCAGAAGGAAGGACAGAATAATTTGTAAGTGGTATTTAAATATCAGCAGACCATTTTGGAGAAAAAGATAAATTTACATCAAACACATACAAATTCTATGTGGATTGAACATTAAAATACGGATAAAACCTACCCAAATTACAAAGTAATAGAAGAAAATATCAGAATACTTTTTATAATCTTGGCCTCTGAAAAAACTTCTAAACAGAGATTGAAAATAAATAAGGAGAAATATGGATAAGAATAAATTAAGTTTTTATAATTTGTATAGGGCAGAAGATATCACAAACAAAATAAAAAACAAAAGTCTAAAAAAAGAATTTAAGATTATAGAAATTAGACTAATTTCTCCATTATGAAGATACTGTCTAAAAATGTATAAACCAATAAGAAAAAAAATCAACAATACAGAAGCAATCCAGAACTCTAATTGGCACATTACGGGTGTTTTATAAATATTTGTTGGATGAATAAATAACTCTATGGAATAATGGGTAAACTATTAAAAAACAAACTCACTAGATAAAAAAGTCAAATGTATTATAAACATATTACATTAGCTTTCACTAGAGATTAAAGAAAAACCTATTAAACAAGATGCAATTTTTTTTACCCATCAGATTGGCAGAAATGTAAAGGATTGATGATATTCAGTGTTAAATGAAAATATGTGTGTGTGGGTGGAGGAACTGCTATACACTGTTGGTGGGTGTAAAAATTGATATAATTTTATATAGGACAATTTTTCAATATCTATCAAAATTTAAGATATATATCTTTTGACTCAGAAATTGTACTTCTAGGAACCCAGTCTAAAAAAAAATGCAAAAGTAAGTATACAAAATTATGTGGGCTAAGACATAAGAATTTTTACTACAGTGTTTGTTTGGCATGTCAGAAAATTAAAAATGACCTTATGCTCATCGTTTTGGAAATGGTACATTATACCACAATAAAACTCTGAGATATTAAGCAGCCATCAAGAAATAAAGTAGATTCAAAAGAATGTCCATTGTTAAGGGTTGAATTACGTCGTCGTCGTCCCCCCCCCACCCCCGCAAAAAAAAAATGATAAGTTGAAGTCTTAACTCTGAGTATCTCAGAATGTGGCCTTATGGGAGATAGAGTCTTTACAGTGGTAATCAATTTACATGAGGTCATTGGGACTGGTCCAAATCCAATATGACTGGTGTCCTTATTAAAAAACAAATAAAAAGAAATGTATATATGAGATAGGCTCAGAGGGAAGAGGATGCAAGGACACACAGGGAGATGAGAGTCACGGAAGTGGAGTGACTGTCTACACAAGCCTGGGAACACCAAGGATGCTCGGGGAACACCAGAAGCTAAGAGAAGCAAGAAGGCCTCCCCTCCCCACCCTTTTGCCCCCTCCCCCGCCATCAGAGGGAGTGTGGGCCTGTGGATGTCTCGATTTTGGACTCTTGCCTCCATAAATGTGAGAGAACATATTTCTGCTGATTAAGCCACCCAGTTTTTAGTACAAATGGTCCTCGACCTATGAGGGTTTGACTAAAAGTTTTTCGACTTTACAATGGTGCAAAAGCTATACGAATTCTGCGGAAACCATACTTTGAATTTTGATCTTTTTCTTGGCTAGCGATGTGTGACACAACACTTTCCTGTGATGCTGGGCAGCAGCAGAGAGACGACTTTTCCCAACTGTAGGCTAATGTAAGTATGCTGAGCACGCTTAAAGTAGGCTAGGCTAAGTGAGCTCTGCTGTCTGGTAGGTTAGGGGTATGACATGCATTTTTGACTTACAATGTTTTCAACCTATGATGGGTTTATCGGGACATAACCCCATCATAAGTTGAGGAGCATTTGTACTTTGTTGTAGCAGCCCTAAAAAAATACACCCAGGATCTACTATGGAGCAAAATATAGAGTTGCCGACTAATAAGTACGATGCTAATTTATGTTCTTTAAAATCAATGTTGCTGTATTTACTCTCATGTGCCGCTGGAGTATTTCCACATGGCTATTAAACAAGACTACCCCTGAGGAGGGGACCTACTGGATTGGGGCATTATGACAATAATTTGCCATTTTCTTTACAAATTCTCTAATGCATTTTTCTCCTAATGAACTTGTATTACTTTTGTAAATGTTTTCCCTTTCCAAAAATTCCAAGTATCCTTGAACAACCAGGCAACTTTTTTTCTGGAGGTGGAGGGAAAAAACCACAAGAGCCAGAGGAGGAGGAGAAGGAACCTGACATGGGGGTGAAGTCGGGGGTGAAGTGTGGGGGCCCCAATGCCTGCCCACCTGGGTCTCTCTGCAGAGAGCGAGCAAGTGCCTAGTGAAGGAAACAGAACTCTGAATGCCTTGAAGCTGCAAAGCAGCAGCAATAGAACCTCAGCTCGCGGGAGGAGACACCCTCTTCTTTTCCATGGGAGGTGGGAGCCACCTTTCTTAGGAGCCTCTGGCGGGCAGGGCTCGTCCTCCCCGTCACTCTCCACTGAGCACAGCTCTAAGGACACAGCTCATGTCCGTGGAGCGCTATGTTGAAGTGCGTTCCCAGGCTCATTCCTGAATATCTCATATCACCCGCAGGGCTGGGTGCATCTCCATCCCCTTCCTTCCCTGGAGGAGCAATGGGGACCTGGCAGGGGGAGGAGAGGAGCATAAGGCGGGAATAGATACGCCTCAGTGCTGCTGGGTGGAAAACCGCTTCCACTGTGTAGTTTCTGCAAGTTAAATATTTTTACAATTTTCAACCCCGTGGCAAGGGGATCAAACAGCACAGTTGCAAAGGAAAGCTGAACAAGGCGATTTGACTCTGAAAGGTGTTTTCCTGTATTAAATATTCCATTGTCCTCTGTCCTCTCCATAAGGGACTTTCCAGGCGGCCAAATGAGGTTTATGGATGAGATTGATATTTAAGACGCTGGCAAAGCATGACCTTCGGCTTCCTGATAAGCAGCAAGGACAAACCACAGCACAGGGGACTCAAGACTTTAATTCCCCTGATTGCTCCTCTCTAGCCCATTATGCATGAGACAGGCAGTGGGCGCAGCCCTGGTGATCCAGGGGTGCCTCGGAGTCACAGCCCCCTAGGAGGTTGGAGCTGAAGATCATCTGGCGAGTCCAACCCTCATCTCACAGATGAGGACCTTTCTTCAGGTGGGCATGCCTCGCAGGCTTGGCTGCTCTGCTCTCACCTGCTCTCCCCAGTAAACACAGAGCAGAAGGCTGTGGGTTCTCATGCCTGGTAATTTGCTAACATGTGGGCTACATGGAAGAGGAGAGGGTCAGCAGTCACGGGCAGGCATAGCAGATCTGGGTTTCAATAATGCTGACTGTGGACTAACCACTTACTGCTATGCAAGTGAAGGGGAGAATGCTGCCCATGGTTGGGGGCGTGTATCTTCGAGAAGTTTCTTTATGAGGGCAGGAAAGGAGAATCTTCTGCTCTCCTCTTTCGTTTTTGTTTTTGTTTTGTTTTTTTGGCATAAGAGTCCTGAAGTTCTCCCCATTCCTCCCCACCCAATGAGAAGGTCACCATCTCTCTCGTTCTCTGACTTCCCCAACTAGCTGGGAGCATGATATTGACAGCTAACAGGCACTGAGCACTTACCATGTGCCGGGCCCCAATCTGAGTGCTTTGCATGTATTTGTCTATTAAATGCTCACCAAACTCCCACAACGTACATGTGAATATCAGTCCCATTTTACAGATGAGAAAACTGAAGGAAGGAGAGACTAAGTAACTTTCCTTAGGTCACACAGCAATTTCACAGAAGTCCTGAAGAGGGAGGAAGAATACTTGTAGAAGCGCTTCCAGCTAGACCCAACTTCCTCTAGGGAGCGTGTGCCGACAGTGAGTGAGGTAGGTTGGACTGGGGGTCTCCTCAAAGCAGAATAACCCTGTTGTATACATGTGTACTCTAACATGTGTTCTAGAAGCACCATGGACTTTAGAGTCAGATTTAAGTTGCTTAGAATTCTAATTCTTGTGAGCTAGATTGCCTTGGGCAAGATACATCTGAAAGCCTCCATTTTCCCATCTGTGAAATAGACACCACACCGGTGGTGATGAATATGAGGAAGGTAAGACACAGACCTTGCAGAGTTGTTGTTAAGTTTACAGGTATGGAGGGTCTGATGCTGGTGGTTGCTTCATCAATGGTCACCCTCTTCCGAAGCCCCCCTCCTCTCCTCTTGCCTGTTGTTTCCAGGCAGATGGATGTGCATTGGTGTAATTCTCCCATCTTCTCTCTTCCTTACTCACTCAGTAACGGAAGCACAAGAAAAGTGCGGTAACTTGTCCCAGGTCACCCAGCTAGTCAGTGGGAGCTAGGATTTCAAGCCAGCCAGTCTGGCTTCAGAGCCCACAGGCTTTGATGCTTCACCAGCAAACTCCTCAGAAGACAAAACACACATGTTCTCAGATGTCTTCTCTCTCCTTGGCAGCAAGAAGGCTGAAACCACCAGCTCTTTGGGAAAAGCAGCATGACTCAGAGCTGATGGCTCAAACCGCTCTTTCTTTGATCTTGTTTTATATTCCTATTCTCTGGTTAACGCTAGCAGTGGGAGGCTTGGGAGACAGGGTCCACTCATCCCCAGTTTATGCCCGTTTTCCTTGTGTAGCTATGAATACCTCCCTATTTCACTCTCAGCAATGCCTGGGTTTGGAGATACATTACATGGCTGTTCTATGCATAAGACAAGGGGAATGGTTAGGCAGTTGAGAGGCCCAGGTCATACAGACAAGGCTGTTGGCATTCTTTAAGGCACATTCCCTTCTTGAGGGGTAAGCTAGTTGGGAGGTAAACTAAGACCACATGACTGCTCCTTGGTCTTTGGCTTGGCTGTGCTACCTTTGCTCTGGATCTTGAATGAATCTCACGAATGCCTTTCAAGGACCCTCAGCTCCCTCAATGACAGCTTCACAGCAGGTTCTCGCCCCACCCAGCTCAACATGGTCAGGCGCAGCCCCTCGGGCCACCTGTTGTGGGTAAAAGGG
>NW_005354132.1:172826-188023 GCF_000412655.1 Myotis brandtii
TTGGCTGCTCTGCTCTCACCTGCTCTCCCCAGTAAACACAGAGCAGAAGGCTGTGGGTTCTCATGCCTGGTAATTTGCTAACATGTGGGCTACATGGAAGAGGAGAGGGTCAGCAGTCACGGGCAGGCATGGCAGATCTGGGTTTCAATAATGCTGACTGTGGACTGACCGCTTATTGCTATGCAAGCTAAGGGGAGAATGCTGCCCATGGTTGGGGGATGGGGGGCGTATCCTGGAAAAGTTTCTTTATGAGGGCAGGGAAGGAGAATCGTTTGTCCTGCTCTCCTCTTCCTCTTCCTTCCTCTCTTCCTTTGTTCCTTCTTCCTTTCTTTCTTTTGACAGAAGAGTCCTGAAGTTCTCCCCATTCCTGCCCACCCAATGAGAAGGTCACCGTCTCTCTCGTTCTCTGACTTCCCCAACTAGCTGGGAGCATGATATTGACAGCTAACAGGCACTGAGCACTTACCATGTGCCAGGCCCCAATCTGAGGGCTTTGCATGTATTCGTCTATTAAATGCTCACTGAACTCCCACAAGGTACATGTGAATATCAGTCCCATTTTACAGATGAGAAAACTGAAGGAAGGAGAGACTAAGTAACTTTCCTTAGGTCACACAGCAATTTCACAGAAGTCCTGAAGAGGGAGGAATACTTGTGCCAGAAGCGCTTCCAGCTAGACCCAACTTTCTCTAGGGAGCGTGTGCCGACAGTGAGTGAGGTAGGTTGGACTGGGGGTCTCACTGAAGCAGAATAACCCTGTTGTATACATGTGTACTCTAATATGTGTTCTAGAAGCACCATGGACTTTAGAGTCAGATTTAAGTTGCTTAGAATTCTAATTCTTGTGAGCTAGATTGCCTTGGGCAAGATACATCTGAAAGCCTCCATTTTCCCATCTGTGAAATAGACACCACACCGGTGGTGATGAATATGAGGAAGGTAAGACACAGACCTTGCTGCAGAGTTGTTAAGTTTACAGGTATGGAGGGTCTGATGCTGGTGGTTGCTTCATCAATGGTCACCCTCTTCCGAAGCCCCCCTCCTCTCCTCTTCTCTGTTGTTTCCAGGCAGATGGATGTGCATTGGTGTAATTCTCCCATCTTCTCTCTTCCTTACTCACTCAGTAACGAAAGCACAAGAAAAGTGCGGTAACTTGTCCCAGGTCACCCAGCTAGTCAGTGGGGAGCTAGGATTTCAAGCCAGCCAGTCTGGCTTCAGAGCCCACAGGCTTTGATGCTTCACCAGCAAACTCCTCAGAAGACAAAACACACATGTTCTCAGATGTCTTCTCTCTCCTTGGCAGCAAGAAGGCTGAAACCACCAGCTCTTTGGGAAAAGCAGCATGACTCAGAGCTGATGGCTCAAACCGCTCTTTCTTTGATCTTGTTTTATATTCCTATTCTCTGGTTAACGCTAGCAGTGGGAGGCTTGGGAGACAGGGTCCACTCATCCCCAGTTTATGCCCGTTTTCCTTGTGTAGCTATGAATACCTCCCTATTTCACTCTCAGCAATGCCTGGGTTTGGAGATACATTACATGGCTGTTCTATGCATAAGACACAGGGAATGGTTAGGCAGTGGAGAGGCCCAGGTCATACAGACAAGGCTGTTGGCATTCTTTAAGGCACATTCCCTTCTTGAGGGGTAAGCTAGTTGGGGGTAAACTAAGACCACATGACTGCTCCTTGGTCTTTGGCTTGGCTGTGCTACCTTTGCTCTGGATCTTGAATGAATCTCACGAATGCCTTTCAAGGACCCTCAGCTCCCTCAATGACAGCTTCACAGCAGGTTCTCGCCCCACCCAGCTCAACATGGTCAGGCGCAGCCCCTCGGGCCACCTGTTGTGGGTAAAAGGGAATTGGCAGACAGAGAATCCAACTACCAATTGGCCCATGCCAATTGTGCTGGGGAGCTGTTTCTGCTGGTTTTCATTTCAGGGAAGGGAGTTAGTCACACGGAAGATGGCATCTGACCTCAGCCATAATGATGGCAGAAAGAAAGAAAGCCCCGGCTTTCTGGCACCTTAGGCAATCCCACAGGAAGACTTTGAGTTTCTTAGAAACAGGGCCTGGAGGAGCCAGTCATCTATCAAAGTGATTGTGCTTTGCCGGCTCCACATCAGTCACCTCCTGGGGCAGAACATCAAGCACCGTTGGGCACACGTTTTTTCATGTCTCACCGTCACAGCTGGAATGTGTAACGTTGGGTTTATGAGAGGCTGGGCTTGGGAAAACAGCAGAGCCGGCATCCTCGCAAACCACAGATCACATACATACACACGCCTGGTACAGCGTGTAGACTCCAATGGCACGAACAATGGGAGTCCCAGGTTTCCTCTCCCTTCCCCACTGTGTCTCTAGCAAGATCATGGGAGAGGCCTAGAGACACGGCCTCTCTGGAATTCAATCCAGCTCTATACAAGCTCATCGCTTCTCGTAATGAAATTTCTTCAAATGCAGTTCTCTGGTTGTGTGTGTGTGTGTGTGTGTGTGTGTTTAGCAGCATCCACATGTGTCTCCCAGGTTCCTACTGTTAAGGTCATGGCCACCAGCAAGCTGCAGATGAATTTAAGGTGGACATGACCCGAGAGACTCACTGGGCTCTTAGATGAGAAGAGCTTCCTAAAAAAAAGTACTTTCTGACCCAAAAAACTCTTTTGCTGGTAAATCCAAAAGGCTCCTTTATCCTAAGTGGGAGCTCCCTAAAATGCAAGACTTTAAAGCCAAAAAGTCTCTTTGTGTTGCCCGTCGGGGATTCCTTTCCCACTTTCATGCCCAAAGTCGCAGCTGGCACGGAATGTGTCCGGCAGCCTACAGCACAAGGGGAGCCATGATGCACTGTCTACAGGGTGTGCGGTTGTAGACAGTCTACTCAACCCCCAGGGACAGGGACGGGCAGGCTACTTCTCGGGAAGAGTGTGCTGCTGACCCCAGCTTCCAGGGAGCCATCCCGTCCCTGTCTCCATCCCCCAGGGAAGAAGTGCGTTAAAAAGCCAGTGTATGGCAGTCCACCTAGAAGAGAACGCGATATGCCTACCATCCCTTCTCCCTACATCATCAAAATCGGTCAGTTTGATAATGCTTCATATCCTTTACACATTGTCAGGGAAGATACATTGCAAATGCATCTGGCTTAACAAATACATGGTAAATACGCATTTTTCCTCTCCCTTCTATCGATAAAAGAGTCTGTGGCAAGTTGAAGGTGGAAAGAAAGCAGCTTTGTAAAAATGATAGATATGGTATAAAACTCCATAGCTTACACATCTAACTTGCTGAGTTTTAATGGGGCTGTCATCGCCGGACTGTTAGCTTAACTTATGAAAATCAAGAAAATGCCTTTTTGCTGCTCCATAAATCCTCATAAACAATCGTCCGACAACAGAAAACAAGCTCTGATTTTGGAATGATCCCTTCTCGTGTAGCGCCAGTAATGAAGTATGAAGGAAATCGAAGACTTATTGCTTACAGATATTAGCACAGACCCAGATGGCTCAATTTCTTTTTTTTTTTTTTACCATAATAGATAATTCTTGAATTATGTGCCTAACAAAGACAAATTCTAAAACGAAAGGAAGGCATTTATTATATTAACAAGTGTGTTTTTGATTCCTTCAAAACAGACTGTAATTGAATCTCGGCTTCAGAGACAGATTGGAAATGTTAAGTGTCTGCTTTTCAGCAGTGATTTCTGCAGGGAGAAGAGTCTTCACCATCAGCTCGAGCTGTGTAACTGGGGGAAAGGATGTTTATCTTCACAGCACAGAAAGGGAGAAGTCGTGGGATATTCTTTTTTTCCCATTTTCTTTTTCATTTTTAAAATATAGAGCAGAATGTATATATATATCCCGGTTCTTCCCCAGGGCAACTTCTGCCCTGCTGAACATGCCATCTTCCACTGTGAGAAAGAATAATTATCTGATAGTGATGGGGCCGTGCTTAGTGTTCTGTGCATATAAATGAAACCCCGAGACCTGCCCAGGAGTGTTCACAGTCTTCTTTGTTACTCCGGGGACTCAGGTGGATGTGGCTGGGGCCAGGACCGGAGGTTTGAGATTTTTGGAGGAATATCGCAATTAATAATTAGCCTGTAAAGCAGCGGTTCTCAACCTGTGGGCTGCGACCCCTTTGGCGGTCGAATGACCCTTTCACAGGGGTCGCCTAAGACCATCCTGCATATCAGATATTTACATTACGATTCATAACAGTAGCAACATTACAGTTATGAAGTAGCAACAAAAATAATTTTATGATTGGGTTACAACATGAGGAACGGTATTTAAAGGGCCAGAAGGTTGAGAACCACTGCAGTGTAAAGGATGGTGGAGGCCGTGGAAGGTTTGGAAACTGCCACATGAGAATAACAGAAGGACCTGAGGCTAGTTGACTTGGAGAGGAGAGACCATCTCAGGTGGGGGAGTGTAGGGAGAAGGTTGTGGTAGGAGTTTGCCCCACCTGGAGGGAGCATGTAGCTTCAGAAGTCACACCAGGACAAAGGCCTACATTTCACCAGAGAAAATATTCTAAGTACTGTTCCAAGTCACCTTCCAGAGGAGAGAGCATCCAGGGCGCTGCGTTCTATTAAAGGTTCAGGGAATTGTGTCTGGGTACAGAACGGGGCGGGTGGGGTCAGTGGAGATGAATCTAGAAGTGAACCTGGGACAGTCAGGAATGAGCAGAAGGTGGAAATCTGACAGGAGGCAGTGGGTTGGAATCAGGCAGCAGCAGGACTAAGCCAATGACTTCAGAAAGGAGTCAAGAGATCCCAACTGGGAAGATGCTCATTCGTGTGGAACACAACCTGGGGGCTTATCACAGACCATCTATCACCTCACCTGTAGGATGGGAGGGAGCAGTTAGGGTGTTAATCCAACGAGGATGAGAAAGAACTTGCTAACAGTTAGAACTGCCCGCCAAAGGAGATAATGAATCGTCTTGTGAAGAAGTGACGTTTCCACATCTGCTCCTGTTCACATGGAAGCCACCTGCTTCTCTCTGTGGGCAGGGGTATCTTTGTTCTACAGAGAGGACCTGAGCTTCAGAGATGGGAAATGACTTACCCAAGGTCATGGCTACGCTCTGTGACAGAGCCATTCATTCCTGGTCTAATGATTCTGACTCGGACACACAGGCCCCATTGCTGGTTCTTTCCAAGAAAGATCCTGACGTGGAAATGAGTAAAAGAAACCGACTGGAGGAGGTTTCTCTCCAGCGCAGCTGTATGCCCTTGGCGAGGATAACAGGATTTTCTGAGTGAAGACAAAGCAAGGGCCCACCCATGACAAAGCTTCAGAATGGCTGATAGACACGTGCTCTTTATTCTGGGCCTCATTCTCTCTTCCCCTTTTTCTTCATTGCATTGCTTGGAGTTGAAACTGGCTGAATCAGCATTGAATCATTTAGGAGGAAATGATAAAAACTGTCATTTTCCTCTCTGCACAGTAACACAGCGGAGAGAGCGGAGATGACGGAGGGGCTGCCTGACAATGCCTCGGGCCTCAGATTGGATCGTGGGCGGGAAGAGCCCACAGTCTAATCAGCAGTCGTTCCCTGGGGTGGGGCGGGGAGTGTCAATGTGAGGTTGTCCCTGCAGCAAGGACACCTCATTGACAGACACACAGAAACAGCCCGGGTGATGAGAGGAGGCAAAAAGACAATTACGGATTCACTGGGAGATCGTGCACCAGGAAACAGACACCCTGATGACGACAAAGTGACCGGATCCTTCTGGGACCCACAGTTCTTACAGGAGGGAGGGCCAGCCGAGAAGGCTTCCTTGGTAGGCAGGGCTTCCCTTGGTTCCAACTTGTAACAGGTAACTTTGCTAAAATGCCTTCCATAACCTCAATCCGGGGGCAGATGGGAGAGGTTTTCACCATCAGCTCATTTTAAAATGCACTCAGTATTCGTCAGAAAACAGCACCGCTCTGTCATGTTTAGCATGCTACTTTCCGCCTTGGAGCCTCAGTTTCTCTTATAAAATAGAGATATTAGTACCTACAGCCATAGCATTCTGGGGCTGAATAATGACATAATGAGTGTGATGCACTTTTGGGAAGTGCACATCATTAAATTATTCAGACTCCAGAGCCTCTGGGGCACATTAGAGCCCTTATTCCAGCACTCACCGTAAGCAAGCAAACACACAACTCTCTCCTCCTCCTCCTCCTCTTCCTCCCCAGCTTAATGGTTTTAATGCAACTATGGACATAACCACTGACCTATGTGCTCTAATTTGGGAGGGAGACGAATGGGAATCAGACAGTCCCCCCAAATCCTAAATTGCTTCTGCTTTCTTTTGAGCTAAGAGACTCTGTAGCTATGACTGGGTATCATTTGATATCCAAAAGAAAAGTCATCAACATTGTTAATCATTCACATGTTTCTAGATGTCCAGATTTTTAGCAACATGCATATAACAACTTAGAAACAGTGTTCCAGAGTGAGGGAGGAGAGAGCAATGGAAATCCCGTTTGCTATTTTTTTTTAAATGAGCAGCAGATGTCCAGTCAAAGTAACTCCTAAGAAACAGTGATGTGATGTTAGAGATCACGGCAGGCCAGTGGAAGTTCTGGATGCTCGGTGGGCAATCATGCAATTGAAAGATTTTGCTGGAGTGAAGCTACATTCATTCACGACTATCACCCCAGGGCATTTCTGTCCATCCACTTTCTCTATCATGCATTATTTAACAAAATATTTAGCCAATTTCTGCTACTTAAAAGTGGTTTTAAAAGATAATTTTAGGAATGAACTTTGAGGAAAAGGAATAGAAGCAAGGGCCAGCTGGGATGCTACTGTTGATGAATGCGGATGATGAGTTAGGTTGGTGGCAATGGAACCAATAGATTAGCATAGGAGAGAGAGAGAGAGAGAGAGAGAGAGAGAGAGAGAGAGAGAGAGAGAGAGAAGCCAAAGATGGTGTCTAGGTTTTGGCTTGGGTAGAAGGAAGTATAATGTACTCAGATAGGGGAGACCAGGGAAGAACATGTTTTAGTGGATAAAGCAGAATCGGGAGCTCTATTCTGGACTTGCTGTATGGGAGATTCCTGTAAGCCATTCAAGCAGAGAGACCAAGCATGCAGTTGGGTATATAATTTTGGAGCTCCGCCGGGAAAGAAGTCAGGGTGGGTCAGCATTTAGATATCTACATCTAGGGAAGCAGATGGGATTGCTTAGGGAATGAGTGTTGATACAGAAGGAGACCCAGGGCTGTCATTCCAGCATTTAGAAGATGGGCAGAGAGAGGGAAACCAGAAAAGGGGTGCAGAAGAAATGGCTAGTGAGGCAGAAAGAAATCCAAAGGAGTCTGGGGTCATAGAACAGGGGTTTGCTCTAAATAATCGCTAGGGTTCCTTTTAGTGCAAACACTCTGTGGTTCTTGCTGCTCTTTGCATTCCATTTCCCCTTCCTGATTGCACAGGCTGATAAGTCCAGGAACTTGGACTTCTGCCTGCCTCTGGAAAGGGGCCCCAGGCTGTACACAGTAACAAATTATCTGCTTATCACAGTTGACACTCCTACCACTTTATTATTTCTTGCTATTATTTTCTCTGAATCTTGGGAAGCTGGCTGCAGCCTGTTACCTAGATGCTCATGCTCCATCCCTGCTCCACCAGTTCCTCTACTTCCCTCCCACCTTCCTGCAGTGGCCTCCCTCCCATCACCACCCCATGAGTCTATTCACTTCATCTGGTTTATCTGCTGTTAGTTCTCAAGATTTAGTTGTTTCTCCGCTGCCATTTGCAATTTATCTGATTCCAAACCTGACATTATATCTTGCTGTGATATACGGTTGTCTGGCTATTGTTTATCTATTGTAAGTATATTATTCCACATCACCCCCCTCCACCCCTTCCAAGTTGGGGACTGTGTTTATATCATCACAAAATCTGATGTCTATAAATCATCCCCGTGACCACAGAGATAAGACAGTTCATTTACTATCCATATTACTCCTACTTGGGGGGAGAATTTGGTTCAAATTACTTAGCCCACCTCCCTTTAATTTTAAATATATTTTTATTGATTTCAAAGAGAAAGAGAGAGAGAGATAGAAACATCAGTGATGAGAGAGAATCATTGATCTGCTGCCTCCTGCACACCCTCTACTGGAGATCAAGACCGCAACCCGGCCATGTGCCTTGACTGGGAATTGAAGTGTGTCCTCTTGGTTCATAGGTAAATGCTCAACCACTGGCCGGGTTCCCTTTAATTTTAAATCTGTTCTCTCTGTTCTCTTTCTCTCTCTCTCTCTCTCTCTCTCTCTCTCTCTCTCTCTCTCTCTCTCCCCTCATGCATTTCACCCCACCCTAATGCTTGCTTCTCTGATGGAAAGACCATTTGTGCTGATGGTGGGCATAGTGCAAATATTTTATTTTTGTGATTTGTTCAGCAAAGTCTATTTGGAATGAAGACAGAATGCCACCTAAAGTCCCTGTGTGCGAAGAACATGGTGTTCAGCCTTTTACTCCCAAGGCAAATGATTTGCTTAAGTAAGGGTTTCTTCCTTGATTACAGCTCTTATTATTGAGATCATGTCTGAATTTCCCAGGTGTGCGTTGAATCTCACAGTCTCGCACTGTACTCCACAAACTAGTCTCAGGAAATATTTGCCTGTGCTCCCAGACACAGGGTCCTTACCTAGACAAGTGGCCTGAGAATGCAGGGCTGAACAGAAGCACAGTATCTGAGCATGCTGATGATATTTCCTGGCTGAGGCCATTGGCTGGCTGTTAACTGTGATAGATTCATCTATGAGGCATCATACTCTTTGTTTTAGGAGATTGCCTCTCTCGAGTTGCAAGATTCTAGAGGAGAATGAGGTAAGTAGGGAAAATGGAATGAATTCTATTTGATTCATTCATTGAAGAGTCGCACATTGAGTACCGGTGCTGTGCCAAGCACAGTGCTAGGCATGGGGATTCAGAGATGAACAAGAAAGGTAATTCCATGCATTGTCAGAGAGAGAGAGAGAGACATGTAGGCAAGCAATTATAACATCTTGATCAGCTCTCTAACAGAAGTCTCTACAGAACGCAATGGAAGCCTCGGAGATGGAGTTGGAAATTGCCAAGGGTCCTGGGGACAGTGTGACAAAGAATGAGCCTGTGAAGGACTGGGAGTGCATCAGAGAGAGAAGGCGGGGCACTGCACTCCAGGCATGGACAGCTGTCAAGTGTGGAGGGATGCCACGCAGTCTTGTGCAACCGGCAGCGGTGTGAGTAGGGGCCCAGGGCATAGAGAGGCCTCCTGGGAAGGTAGATGGGGTCTGGCAGTATCAGAGCTCCTGCTATGTGAAGCCCAGATGGCGGGTTCAGGGCGCCTTCTGGTAAGACAAGGACAGGGGAGATCGTGGACCCTCTGAAGGGGCATCGGCAAAATATGGTGCATGCCCATGATCCAGCCACTCCTTACAGACTCCTGACTTTCTCTCCTTTGAACATTTTATGGCTGATTAAACATCGATGAGAGAGAAACATTGATCAGCTGCCTCCTGCACACTCCCTACTGGGTATGTGCCTGCAACCAAGGTACATGCCCTTGACCGGAATCGAACCTGGGACCCTTCAGTCCGCAGGCCGATGCTCTATCCATTGAGCCAAACCGGTTAGGGCCCAGCCTTTTTTAATGAACTAACCCCTGCTGATCTACTCCTGTCCTCTCTGGTATCCTCTTCCAGTCATTTGCCCCAGCCAAGTAGTGACCAGCTATGACAGTGCCAGGCATCCTGCCTGAATCAGGATGGGCAAAGGCCTCCCTGAATAGGGCCTACTGACATCTACTCATAAAAGGAAGTGGGAAGTGGTTTATTTAACTTCCTCAAAGGCCATCTTATTCTAGGATGAGGAGAGGTAAAAGGAGGTGAGGTGATAATAGGAACTCCGTCTGAAAGGCAAGGTGTAGGCGCTACCACAGACAAACAGCCTGGGACGGGGGTCTATGCTAGACTACAGGAGTTTTTAAACATTACTAGATGTGAATGGTATTGGGAAAGTAGGTGGAATCCTTGTGAGTGCCATGAAAGAGAAGCACAAGGTAGGAAAAGAATAAGTTTGGTGAATTATGATGTGTCATTTTTTTGTTTTGTTTTTTTTCTCAGTCATCTATTCTCCTTCTTCCTACCGGCAGTCATACCAAACGTACCCAGAGCAGGTATGCCGAGTGCAGGAAGAGAGTAGGGGAGAATGACACTCTCACTATTTCGGGAACCCAAAGCATGTGAACAATTTTAAACCAGCAGTTTGCTCACAGAGACAGAAGCCAGCTGTGGGGTGAAATTGCAATGGTGGGGGACAGAGGCTGGACTCGAGGCAATTGGGTTATGAGGCACTAAGGCAGCAGGGAGGGCATTTGATGTTCCTCCATGGAAATTGTTAGAAGAGGATGGAGAACCATGTGTTAGGAATCGAGTAAACATAGTCCAGCTATGCCCAGGGGAGGGGTCTATCTTTTTAAAAACAAATTTAACTAACAGTTTTATGTAAAAACATGATTAATATTTATTTTTACATAGTTGCAACCACAGAGTACTTTGTATTATGCTTTATCTTATTATTTTATTTTTACTTAACATTATGGCATTAGCATTTCCCACAGTTCTACCTGGTCTTCAGAGTTTTTTAATGCCTGTGTAATACCCTAATATATTGTTGACTCCATGGAAATGTTAGAAGAGGATGGAGAACCATGTGTTAGGAATCGAGTAAACATAGTCCAGCTATGCCCAGGGGAGGGGTCTATCTTTTTAAAAACAAATTTAACTAACAGTTTTATGTAAAAACATGATTAATATTTATTTTTACATAGTTGCAACCACAGAGTACTTTGTATTACGCTTTATCTTATTATTTTATTTTTACTTAACATTATGGCATTAGCATTTCCCACAGTTCTACCTGGTCTTCAGAGTTTTTTAATGCCTGTGTAATACCCTAATATATTGTTGACTTACTTATTTAATAATATACCTGGGGTTCACTCTGTATGTCCCTTTCTGGACTGATATTTTACTATTTTTGTGATCTTCTTTAATCCCTCCACTTATCCAAATCAGTCAAAGTTTCCTTTGACTGTTCTTACACTGTCTTGTACAACCACCCTTACAGCCACGAGTGGAGAGCCACTAACCCTCATTTCTGCTGAGCCAGGAGAGGAAACGTGCTATGGCTATGAAGGCTTTCCTGTCAGACCAGAAATCACATTTTCCGTTTTTGTCACTTACTAGTTTTGGGACCCTGTGACTTGGACAAGTTACCCAGTTTCCTGAGTCTTGATTTCTTCTTCTGGAAACGGTATAGATATACTCAGAGTTATATGTTATATACACCTTGAAGGGTTGTCTATATGTATTATATCTGTCTTATGTGTATCTAGAAGAGTTGGGTGAGGATTAAGCATGTTTGTAAAGTGCTTGCCACAGAATAGATGCCTCGAGGCTCCTATGGCTCAGGATCTCGTGGTGAAACCTTTCTTTGAACTTGCTGCCTGCTCCGTACGGCACTTGCCACATCCTGCCTTGTTTTCTCAGGTGTCTCATGTGAATAAGTGGAGCCTTCTTCCATTCAACTGATTGGAAGCACATTGAGGGCAGGCATCTTATTTGCTCCTGAATTTTCTCCAGTGGCACAGAGGGCTCCATACAATGCATGCTCATCGGTTGCTCATGTACATCTTTGCTGAACCTCTGACGTGGAGGCCCCGTTGTAGCCTTGCTGTGTGGCGAACGTGGGAGGAGGATGTTAGGAGCAGATGCAGTGGAGGAGGCAGGGCTGCCAGGCAGTGCCTTTCTCAGTTCCTGAACTCTGGCCCCTCTGGCCAGTGGCTAACAGGTCCCAGAAAGGCGGCCGCCCACGGCTCCACCTGTAGGAAAGGCAATTCATGGAAGAAGCAACTGGCAGTTCTAGGACAGAGCTACCTGTTACCAGAAGCAGCGTGGGCCCCAGCATGAATATTCAAGGTGTATGCCACGCTGTGACAATTTTAGAGACCAGGTGCACCGAAGGAGAAGAGGGAGCCCACCCACAAACACACCACATTTCTCCGCTTCACACAAAACCTCTGCCTTTTACAAGCGCACCAATAAATCCCAGAGAGGGAAGCTGGCCTGGCAAAGGCTGGCAGGATCTGCTAATTGGTCTCAAACCTAAGTCATAAACAGAGCTGTAATCACGCTGCTCAGAATGAACACGGAAGGCTACTGGGTGTCTGGTGGCGGAGAGAAGGCGGGGCAGCAGTAGGGGGAAGAGTGGGTTTTTTAAGTAAATTTATATTATTATGAGACCTGTCGCGGTGAGTAATAAAAATGGCGATGCTAAGTTAAGCCTGTGTTATCCTGTTTGCTCAGATGCTGCTTATGCCAGCTGTAGCCACAGAAAGTACTTTCCAATTTATTTTTATGACTCTTCTCTAAAAGCATTCCATTAAAGGAGTATTACCCTGTACAGAGTTTTGGGACACCCACGGCTGTGTATTTGCCTGTTGCGGCGGAAAGGAAGAAACCATTATCTGTGGTGCCCATTATTCGCCTTTGTCTTTCTCACACTCCGGTTAAGGGTCAGATGTGGACCCTGCTTTCCACTCTTACACGGAGTGCCCCTCCCCCATCACGTGTGGTTCGATCTCCACCACATTCAGACCAATCTGATCTTCAAAACCGCTGCGTCTCAAGTTTGCAGGGTGCTGGGTTAATTTCCACTGTCCCCTCGGTGAGGAGACTCTATAGCAGCCATGCTTCCTATTTGGAGGGATGAGCTGAGCGAGGCAGGGAGATATCTCCTAAGGTAGAGGTTCTCAACCTGTGGGTCGAGACCCCTTTGGGGGTAGAACAACCCTTTCACAGGGGTCGCCTAAGACCATCGGAAAACACATATATAATTACATATTGTTTTTGTGATTAATCACTATGCTTTAATTATGTTCAATTTGTAACAATGAAAATACATCCTGCATATCAGATATTTACATTACGATTCATAACAGTAGCAAAATTACAGTTATGAAGTAGCAACAAAAATAAGTTTATGGTTGGGGGTCACCACAACATGAGGAACTGTATTAAAGGGCCGCGGCATTAGGAAGGTTGAGAACCACTGGTCGAGAGGGCTTGCTGGCCTGCAACAGACTAGACCCTTAGAGTGGGGGCTGCCCTTGGGCAAGTGCTGCTGGCCGGTGAAGAAGCCAGCTCAGCAAGAAACGTCACTGAGAGTCACAGGAAACCAGACCTTTATGGGTCTCAGAGGCCCTTTAACCTCAGCGGTTGAGCTACTGTGGCCCAAGTGAAAACAGTTTACTACTTGAACTTCACTTACCTGGCTTTGGGGTAGGTTTCCGGTTCATCATTTCCGCTCCCTCTGGTATTGGGTGGGTTCTGTAAGAAGCGATCTAAGACCAGCTTAGAAAGGCTCAGCCCTCCCAGGCACCTTGCCATAGCCCAGTGATGGCGAACCTATGACACGCGTGTCAGAGGTGACACGCGAACTCATTTTTTTGGTTGATTTTTCTTTGTTAAATGGCATTTAAATATATAAAATAAATATCAAAAATATAAGTCTTTGTTTTACTATGGTTGCAAATATCAAAAAATTTCTATATGTGACACGGCACCAGAGTTAAGTTAGGGTTTTCAAAATGCTGACACGCCGAGCTCAAAAGGTTCGCCATCACTGAATAGTCTATATGTCAAGAATTGGTTACAGAATATTTTTCAGTTATAGGGCCTATTGTAGATTTTGTGGTATGTTATAAAGAAACATAATTTTAAGTATACTATCCTACACATTGTTCAAAAGAAATATTAGAACACAGTTTAAACATTTGAAAGTCCTAAACTCCAATGGTTTAGGACTTTCATTACAAAACCTAGAAAGAAGATCATAGAGCCCCCTTGAGGCTTAATCAAGAATTTATGAGATGGTGCATGTTTGAGAACATATTAGAAAATTTGGATGCATTCTTTTTAATTAATTTATTTTTGAGGGGACACTGAGACTTCAGACAGAATGACTTCCCAGCACTTTTGCTCTCAGTAGTCTAGCTAAGTGTGTGCATCAATCTGAATTGTTTATCTAGATTACCAAGATCCTAAAATGGCAGTGAAAATTTACCCTGGTTCAGGCCCTGATGCTCAGAGACCGCATTTCCCCTTGCTTTGAGTGGGCACTGTAAAACGTGCCTGCTGCCGTCTTCCTAGTTTTGTGGGAGCCTCCAATGTGGGTTGGAAATAGCATCAAGAGGAATGTTTGGTTTCATTTGACCACGATTGGGCTTAGATAGTCTGCTACAACTCCTGTTTCTCTCCCACTGGTACTGCAGTTCACCTGCTTCTCACTCCACATTTATGACTGTACAGATTCATTCTGTTAATTTTCCTGTCATTCCAGTTTACAGAAATACTTCAGAATCTTGATTTTTCTAGCCAGTTTACTGGCCTTCACACCCTGCTTTGGATTATCTATCCACTGATTCTGGAAGCTAGGCTTCTGTGGCTCTACCTAAAGGATGGATACAGATATTGAAAATTTCCCTTCATGGGGACCCCTCAGTTAGCTCCTCTCCACCCACAGCACATACAGCTAAAAACAATACTGCCTTTTCCCTTGTATCTCTCATGGTAGGAAATATATTTCTCTCATAGAAGCAATCTCTGTTTGAAAGATATTTGGGTAAATACATTATCTTCTCCCATAGCCGATAAACTTCTCAAGGACTGAGAATGTCTTGCATTCACAGTTGTAGTCCCCAAAGGCAATGATTCCACCTTGCACATGGGAGGCAAGCACTTGCAAGGCAGGAAGACAGGACCAAGGGCAGAGTTTTTGATATTTCCTAGAGAAGGCTACTAACTGGTTACACAATTACTAAACTCTTATATATGTAACTTATTTGATTAATAACCAAGGATGTTATAATGGTTATTATCTTGCTATTAAGTCCAAAACTGTGATGGGCCTGAGAAATTACCCTACCTGCAGGCTAACAAGTTAACTTGCTGTGTTGTGTAGGTATATATATACAGTGTATGTATACACACACTAACAGAAATATCAGATGTCTGTATTAGAGAGCATATCATTTATTACTCATAGAGCAACTTAGCACTGGTTCCCTATGTCCCAACCAAGCACAGGATGATGTGGCAAGGGCCTAATGTTACCTATGCACACAGGAGGGTTTGTACCTGTGATATTGTGATTTATTT
>NW_005354132.1:188093-197490 GCF_000412655.1 Myotis brandtii
CTAAAACCCTTGGAATTTCCTACCTGATGAGAAGATACAGGTGGTTTTTATTAAGTTAATGAGGAGATATAGGGGCCCCATCTAACAATGGAAACTTTGCCAGGAGAACTAATCCTGTGATTAGAAGGTTGAGACTTTCATTTTCTTCCCCCTGACCTCTGGGGAGGGGAGAAGGACTGGAGGTTGAATCTGTTGCTAAGCCCTGGCTCCCTTCTTCGATCACCAACTTCAGAAACGAGCTCACACAATTGGAAGAGGAGTCCGGAGATTCGTCTCCATTGGACTGTAAAGATGACAAATCTCTCTCAACTCTTTGGTTAGGAAATACAATTAAATGGACTGGAGTGGGCTCCCTCCACAGAAAATTGGCTGGATTGAGATGTGAGTATCCTAGAAGCTGAACCAATAAAAATCAATCATTCCCATCCCCTGGGGAAATGACACCGGTGGTGGGGGTGGGGGGAGAGTTTGCTTTGATATCTCTGTGCTGTGGGTAAAATGTGTGTGATTCTTACCCAATCAATAGAAATCTCTAAAATGAAAGATTGAAGCTGTCAGGAGTTGTTGTCTCTGAGATGAGAAATGTTTCTGAGAATTATGTCCATACAATGCCAACCCCTCTCCCTCAGCTCCCACTGTCTGCATAGCGTGAGAGCACTATGTGTTGTCTTTTTGCTCAAGATAAGAAGGCTCAAGGAATACCCAAGTCTGTATGAGACACTTTGAAAATGACACAGCAACACGTGGCTAAATGACCTACAGGGTCCTAAGGCAGCAAGGAGGCTACAGAGTGATGGCATCCATTCCTCGCTCTTATCTTCACCTAGAAGACTTGCTCCTATCCTGTGCCTCAGTACTCCCAGAAAACAGGAGTGCATGCCCCTTGAAGCACTCAGTGCCAGGACGAAGAACTCGCACCATGAGGAAATTTGTTCTTATTTTCCATCGTGTATTTAACTCCTTAATTCCAATTATAAGTGCCCTTTTCTCTGATGTCATGCTGGGACCAGAGGTGCCTATGTGCTGTCCTGAAGGTGACATTTCTTGGGGGAATAAATTAATGAATTTGTTACAAAATGTATGAAAGTGTTTTGTTAATTCCCATGTGTTTTAATACAGTGGGTCATAGCATAAAAATGAGCAGCCACACACCCTGTAACTTTTTCCCCCTAATGCTGGCCTCCTTAAAATGATTAGGTGGGCTGTCTTTTGGGTGAGTGATAGCCGGACCTTTCCCACCTTTGCACAGCACATCCAACACAGGGCAGGGGAACTTGCAATCAACTTCCAAGTTTATGCTTGGCCAATTACTTTTTTAAAAATTGTGGTAAGATAAAAGTTACCATTTTAACCATTTAAAAATGTTTGCTGTTATATTATGTAGCTGTTTCCTGTTATCATTTTAACTATTTTTAAGTATACAGTTCTAGGAAACTAAGTATATTCACACTGTTGTGCAAGCATCACCACCATCCATCTCTAGAACTTTTTTAATTTCCTAAATTTAAACTCTGTACCCATTAATTTTTCATTCCTGCTCCCCCAGTTCCTGGAAGCCATCATTCCACTTTCTGTCTCTATGAATTTGGTTACTCTAGGGACCTCATAAGTAGACTCATACAATAGCTTCTTGAATGTGGCTAATTTCATCTAGTGTGATGTCTTCAAGGTTCATCCACTGGAGAGCTGACAGTATAGCATGTGACAGAATTTTATTCTTTTCAAGGCTGAATAACATTCCATTGTATGTATATGTATCACATTTTGGTTATTTATTCATCTGTTGGTGAAAATGTGGGTTCTTCCCACCTTTTGGCTATTGTAAATAATTCTGCTATAAATATTGGTGTACAAATACATTAGAGTCCCTGCTTTCAATTCATTTGGGTATATACCCAGAAGTGGAATTCCTAAATCATATGGTAATTCTACGTTTAATATTTTTGAGGATCTGCCATACTGTTTTCCAAATAGCTGTAACATTTTACATTCCTACTAGCAATGCACAAAGGTTCAAATTTCTCTATATCTTACCAATACTTGTTATTTACTGCATTTTGTTGTTGTTGTTTTTTAATGTAATAGCTATCCTAATGGCCAACTACCCTTTTATTTATGGAAATTCACAAAATCCTGTGACCTTCTTCTCTTCCTTTTCTCCCCCTATTTCTTAGAGAAATCGTATTTTCTTGGTCAGATCCATGAAAAATTCTCCCTAATTTGCTTTTCAAGCCTCATGCTTTCACCTTGGAACATTATTATTATTATTATTATTATTATTATTATTATTTAAACTGATGAGGGAGAGAGATAGAGAGAGAGAGAGAGAGAGAGAGAGAGAGAGATTGATGTAAGAAACATCAATTGGTAGCCTCCCGTATGCACTCTGAGCACTTATTGAACCAGTAACTTGGGTATGTGCCCTGACTGGGAATTGAACCTGCCACCTTTTAGTGCCCAAGAGGATGCTCCAACCAACTGAGCCACACCAGCCAGGGCCACCTTGGAACACTGCTAAGGAGCAGCTTTTGATGGCATCTTCAAGCAACAAAGTCACCATATTAATATCTCCAGTTAATTTACTTTCTACCCCATTTTTCCAAAATTATTTCCACATTTCTTTTGTGATGTCTGTTACCATCTTAACATGCTTAAAACTGACCTCATTATTCTGGCACCAATCGCTTACTTACCATCTATGTGACTTTAGCAAATGATTTACCCTAAGCCTCAGCTTTCTTGATTGTAAAAGAAAATAATAATGCCTAAAGCACAGGGATTCTGTGAAGACTAAATTAGGTAGGGTCTATGGAGGACTTGATTCAATGATTGGCACATAGTGATATTTCAATAAATGAAAGCCGTTGTTGTTAACTTTTCTCCTAACTGAATATGTGTCTTTATTTTTAGAATTGATGATACCAGCATTCTATGAGTTAAGCTATACATCTCAGAACAAACCTTTTTATCCTACTCTATCTTCACCCCAAAGGTTTATATCAACTCCCATTTTCAACATTTCTTAATGGATTAATACTTTAGCAAAAGTTTGCTGAATTTCTGCGGCATGGACCCCCTCCTTCCTTGGATTATCCTGCATTTCACTTATAGATTCATTTGCTAAAGTAGTCATTTCAACTGATTATTCATGTTTTCAGAAATTTTTATTGACCTTTCCTCGCCTTTGTTTCCCGGAAATCATGCACACCTTCTCTCTTCAGTCACAGCAGGACTTTTGTGTGAATTCTCCAATCTCAAGAAAGGAGTTAAGATCCTCCGGTTCTTCCCCCACCCCCACCTCCCATGCAGATTTAGTTAACTCCGGGTTCTTTTCCTGTCACTTGCCCATCATTCTTTTGGCTTTGTTAAGTCATCTTCTTAAGTGACTGTCTTTTTGCTTTCGCATCACCATAGCCAGGACTCCAGAGCTTCAGGCTTAATTCACTACTCATGCAAACTCCGGTTATCTCTGGAAACCCAGCTCACCTGTGGCTGCTGTGTGGCTCCTGGGCTCCCAGGCCCTTGGAGAGACATTCTTGGCCCTGAAGAAGAAGTGAAAATGGCTTCTATTCCCTACCTGACTGCACTTGGTTTCCTTTGAGTAAGCCTTCAGCCAGTGGTGTCTAATTCTCTCTTATGGAACGCTGGTGGAATAACACAGCTGGAGAGAGAAGTCCTGTAGCATCCTGTTAAGAGCATTGTCTCTGAGGCCAGGGAGATCTGGGTCCTAACACTGGTTCTGCTACTTGCTAACTGTCTGACTCTGGGCAAGTTACTTAAACTTTGTGTCCCTTAGGCTCTCTTTCAGCGAAATAAGGGCGGGATACAAACTTTTAGAGTTGTCAGGACACAAGAAATAAAAATAAATCATTCATTGGTTGTTGGGAGTAGAAGGTGTTCAAATAAGTGACGCTGTTGCCGACCTTGCTCTTTGATAGATTTTTCTTCCTAGGCCTTTGGTATTGGTAAGGTTGAGGAGGACCAGAATGGCAAAAGAATGTGAATGACACAAACCTAGCAATGGCTGAAGTTGTCCTTTCCTTCCAACTTTCCCTTTGTGACAGAATCCCATTATGCCTGAACTAATCCCAGAGAAAAAGCCCTCCCGCACGGGCAGGCTGAGTTGTTCTCAAGGGGATATTTGCCTGGCTTCTCCCACTACTTTTTCAGCCATGCCTGGTTTATTCTAAGTCCAAAGCTGGAAAACAACCTATGCTCTTGCATGGTGAACCTCACATATATTTTAAAACATTACTAATAACTTATACTTTGGGTGGGTTGATTGAGGTTTGCTTACTGTTTACCTTTGGGGGGGGGTGAAGACATTATGGACTAGAAACAAAGCCACATGACTGAATACTTAAAGACTTGATCATTGCTCAAGGCAGCGTGCTGGGCACTGGAAGATTAAATATACATTCTGTTTGACCTGGAATGTCATCCCATGTCACTCAAACCAGTACTCATTCTTCTTTGCTCAGTTAATGCTAGAATCTCACTGTTTTAGTAGCCTCTTTGGGATTTGCATGATTTGTAGCACTGTCTACTTGTTTCTCATTAAATTATATTTGCGTATGGCCCTCCCCTCCCCCAAATAATTATAGGCTCAATGAAGATGGTAAAAAAGTCATACTCCTTTATCTCTGAAGGACCCAGTGTAGTGGAAGACACTTAAATTTCATCCATTTGAAATATACTGAGGGCCTATTATGTGCCATGGCCTATGCTAGAGACTGAAGACGTGATGGTGATATAGAGAAACTTACATTTTAGTAAACATAGACTAAATGATTCTTAAATTTATAATTGAGAGGGGGCTGTCCATACACCCTCAGAGTAGGGTTGGGGGAGCCAGGGAGCTTTCAGGTTCAACATATACCAAAGCATCTTAAAGCCTGACTTTTTTGCAAACTCAGCCTGAGCCCACGACTTGACTTATTGTTATAAATGGGCTCGGTGATTCTCTTATCTTATTTGAAAAGTATCTCTCCCAGCTTCATCATATTTCACCAGCCATAAAATATATGTGAAAATCAATGACATTACATCACTGTGTCTTAGTCTTAAGAATTTTCCCTGTCTCCCTAATGATGTAGTGAATCAGAAATAATTAAAAATCATTTAGGTTGCAACCCCCCTTTCTTTCCTTCCACTCCCCCCCCACCCCCACTTGCCAGGAACAGTGAGATTTATGTCTCTTCCTGCACCCTGATTGCTCTAGATAACTCAGGGACACCTTCTCAGATGGGACCCCTGCCAGGCCCCAGTGTCCCCAGCCTTGCGTGGACTCTCCACGAGACAGTGTGTGGGTGCAGTGACTAGCACTAGGACTAAGCTTCCACCTTTGAGATAACTGCTTATTTTTCCTAACAGTAAGCAACAGCCACAAAAAACCACAGATGACATTTTTATAGCAATTTACCATTTGCAGGATGCTTGCTCATCCATTATCTCATTTGATGCTCACAAAAGCCTTGTGACACAGATATTACTCTTATCCTGCTAAATATCAGCAAAGCATGGCTTAGATAAAGCTGGGGACTTTTTCAAGGTCATTCTTCTTATGAGAAGGTAGACATAGGATTGCAGTCCTAAGGCCATTTCCTTTATGTCAACCCTGCCTCCTCTGCAGAGATAGGAGGGCGGCAGGAGAAATGGAGGTGAGGAAAGGTTAGGAGAAGTGCGATAGATTTTAGTTCAATTTGGTAGACTTTCATCCATTCTTGGACAATTAGTAGGATTTTACTGCATCATCCAGTCCCTTGTTCTACACGAGCCAAGTGACAATAGGAGTTAAGATATCCACATCCATGTAGAATAGCTGAAGCAATAAGATATTTGTTGGCTCACATGTATCTATAGTCAAGACTAATTTCAGGGACCTCTCCTGACATCTCATTGACTCATATTAGGTGACATGCATATTCTCAACAACCACTGGCCAGGGGGTGGGGGTCAAATAACCTTGGGACAGCTCAGACCTGTGCCTGGGGCTGGAAGTGGGGTCTACATCCCTGAAAGCACTTGGCTTGTGTGTTTGGGTTGAAGGTCGATTTCTATCCTAAATGTCCTCCAAAATATCCAACACAGAAGACTCAGTAATTACTGAGTCTTGCCACAGGCGCAGGGCTGATCATCAGTACACATCAATGATTCCCAACCTTGGCCGTACAAAGAAGGTGCTTGAGGGGGGGATGGGATTTTAAAAATACTGATGCCTGGGCCCCACCCCTGGAAATTCTGCTTTGATTGGTCTGGGCTGAGCCTGACATTGGGATTTCTAAAAGCTTCCCAAGTTATTCTAATGCGAGGTCAAGTTTGAGAACTGTTCTTACAGATTTTTGCTACTTGAAGTGTGGTTCGTGGGCTAGCAGCACGGGCATCACATGGGAATTTGGAAGAAATGCAGAATCTCAGGCTCCACTCTGCACCTTCTGCATCAGAATCTGCATATTAACAAACTTCCCGGATGGCGCACATGTGCACTCAAGTTTGAGAAGCTCTGGTCTTGGTGATGGAGTCCAAGGCCTGTTCCTGACTCATGGCTTTACTGTAGTTCTATTTTTAAAAAAGAAAATATGTTCTTATTGATTTTTAGAGAAAGGGAGAGGAATAGAGAGATAGAAACATCAATTGTCTGCCTCCTGCCTGCCTCTTACTGGGTATCAAGCCCACAACCCAGGCATGTGCCCTGACCGGGAATCAAACTGGTGACCTCTTGTTTCATGGGTTGACACTCAACTACTGAGCCACTCCAGCCAGTTCTTAAGTCCAGTCTGTGAGTCTTTGTTTAATGGTTTTGTTGGTGGGTTGTCCTTAAATATCTGGTCTACCCCTCGATCTTATAAATCAGTGATTATTGATGATGTGTGTGATTTAGAATCACTTGAGGATTTTATTCTAAATTCACATTCCTGGTCCCTACTGTAGAATAGAATAGAACCTCTAGGGATGGGTTTGAAGCATGTAGATCCTGGGCAAAAACCATCTTTGGGTTCAGATGGCTGTTGTCGTCTGGAGTATGAGAAAACATTGTGTTTTCCCAAAATAAACACCAGAGGGAAATAAGCCAGTTGGGGATTTAATAATAATATAACAAAGAGTGTTCTAATTAAACTCATATATCGATGCTTGCTCTTTAGTCTGCCTGTAGACTTGACCACAGAAGGCCCCCAGCAAAGAGGAGAGATCAGAGTCCCCAGCCCCTGGAAGCCGACCAAAAGTGGGGTGGTGGGGATGATGGATGGGATGCTGGTACCATAGATAGTTGCTGCCTCAGCCCATCCTGCAGCTTCCCTGTGTAATAAATCCTGGAGGGGACACCAATACCTTCTAGATAGCAGAGAGAAGTCACTCTTTAATGTGGGCCAGATAATGTCACTGAGCCCAGTCTTCCTAAATTTAAATGATTAGTAGTGACCAGGCTCACTCCTGCTTGATGCATCGCTTAACCTGGTAATCGGGAAATCTATTCCACTTGCCTTCTTAGATTGATGATGTCACGTTACACGGAGGCTTGCTTTCTCCCCATAATGGGGAAAGACCATGTTAGGATGCATTGGTCTTAAGCATTCTGGCCTCAGCCTCCCGTCATGAAGTTGATTAATATCACAGGCTTTATGGGCACATCTCAGAATTGCTGAAGCTGGCATCTCCAGGAGGACTATGTTTAGAGAGCATTGGGCTGTTACTAATGGAGTCTGCATTGGACGATTCTATTCATTTTCTGACTCCTGGACTTAGTGAGAGCATCCTTTTCTAAGAAAGAAAAATGTGTGGATTTGGGTTGGGCCCTATCAAGTAGGCAAAAAATAGGACCTATTCCCTAAAGTAGAGCTTCCCGTACCTGCTGTGCTAGTGAGGGAGTCCCTAACTAGCAGACACGGACCTCTTTGTAGATACTGGGCTATTTTCTGGTGAAGCTCAGAGCTGGTTGCTACCATAGGTTCCTCTCCTTATGCAGCTCCCTAACCCATGGGAGTATATAGAGCATTGTTACCTTTCTTTTTCCTCCTACCCCATTGAGAGATTTCACTGCTCCATACTCTTTCCTCTCTCTACTGACTCTAAGGGATGTCAAAGAACTAAAAAATGTAGCCTTTTTTTCCTGAAGAAAATGTGGGGACCCTTTGTTAGGAAACACCCAGCGGAGTCACTGGCAGACACAAGGCCAAGGCTGGAGATGGAAAGAGGGAAGGGAGTTAAGCAACAAATGATGAGAATGGAAGAAGGAATTAGGGAAAAGTGCCCTCAAAGGGGAATGACAAAGACCAGAAACAACAGTCTCAAATATAAGGAAATGCTCAAACTACCATGGTAGGTAGGGAAAGGGAAAAAAAAGTTAGAATGAAATTCTGCTTAAACAAATATTTACTGATCACATGCTATTGTCAGGCGCTGTACTAGGAGCTGAGGATACAGCGCTGAATAAAACCTGTGTCTTGCCTTCAAGGACTCAAATTCTAAAGGAGAAATATGCATCCAACCAAGAATTGCAATGCAGGGTGACAATGCAACCACACAAGTAGGTGCAGGATACAGAAGGAGAGGGAAGGCTTCTTTGAGAAAGTGGTATCTGAGTTGAATTATGACATAGAATCAGTTTTCTAAACAGATTGTGGGCCTGGAATGGTAGGCCATTGAACATCGACCTAAAGCAGAGGTCCTCAACCTGTGGGTCGCGACCCCTTTGGCGGTCGAACAACCCTTTCACAGGGGTTGCCTAAGACCATCCTGCATATCAGATATTTACATTACGATTCATAACAGTAGCAACATTACAGTTATGAAGTAGCAACGAAAATAATTTTATGGTTATATCACAACATGAGGAACTGTATTTAAAGGGCCAGAAGGTTGAGAACCACTGACTAAAGGAATAACTGCGAATTAACACGATCCCCTTAAATTAGTTTCTCCCTCCGAATAGCCAAAGAAGCAAGTGGATGGCTACTTCTCTGTCCTAACTGATGTTTTCCTCCGGACCTGGGCTTTGGGCTGAGATTTCTCTCTTTATGTTGTTTATATAATGCTGAACACTCATGCTGCCTGTTTCCCTATTAAGGCGTCCGCACTTGGTTCATACTGGGTTCTCTGACTGGCAGGTTAACCCATACCCAGGGACCACAGCTAGTCTCATAGATCCCCATGCTCCAAACATGCACATAAGTATGATAATAATTCTAAAATCTGAAGCCACTTGGAGCCATCCACGGACATGGGCTAAGATATGTTTCTCTGCCTAGAGGCGGGCTCTCTCTTGGGCCACTTGATCATCAGCTCATCTCTCTGCCGGCCTTTAAAAAGTCATTTGTGTACAAACAGTGGACATTACCGTCTGCAGGTGCCACTGCTCCCCGCTGCTCTGCTCGCAGCCCCTTCCTGGGGGGTTGGGGCG
>NW_005354132.1:197564-223213 GCF_000412655.1 Myotis brandtii
TTCTCTGAGCAAGGGCAACCCCGCTGAGATCCCCGCACTGTAGATTGAGGTGAACGGAGTGTCATGTAATAATGGAAACCGCTGAAAAATACATGGAGGAGAGAAAGATATATTCCCAGGCCGGAGGAAGATTGAAGGGTTAGAACCCAGGAAAAAATATCATTTTAGAGGGGAAGAGTTTTCTTGGCTCCATGAATAAATCATTGACCAGACGGAGACCCCTCTCTCTCCCTTTCTTTATTCTGAAGCCAGCAGATTGCCCCTGATTTGGAGAGGCTGTGCGCACACTCTCCGTGGGGCCTGGCTGGCGCTGCAGACACGCGAGGCAGCCATTTTAACTTTTCATGAAGATGTTTATTAACTCCGCGCTGTTCCGGTCCAATGTGTCTTTGTTTGTGGCAGTTCATTTTCCCCCTTGTGCAAAGCACTGGGCAAGTCAGATAGAGCCATTCTTACTTTGAACACTCAATTGTATTCCCAGACTGACCCAATCTTAACGAAGGAGATGGGTGTCTTATTGATTTTTTTAAAAAAAATCTAATGTTCTGGAAGCAAACTACCTGTTAGGACAGCCCCGATGCAGATGAGTGAGTTTTAAGGTTCCTGTTGGTGACCCAGGGACTGGAGGCCTGCCATGCCCGTCACTGCCACCAAGCCCAGCGGCAACACAGGCAGCCGAGACCCAACCTTCTCTCTCCCAGGCTCTCCCTGGGTGATGCCACTGTTTGTCATCAGGAATGAGACTCTGTCTTCGGAGGATTATGTAAATTGAAATATCGTTTTAGTCAACAAATGTTTACAATACATTTTTAATACTGTGTAACAAATGTGTTTGCATCCCTCTTTGTCTTGATATATCTGGGTTATTATGAAATATTTATGGGAATTACTGGTTGCATATTTTCTGAGCCACTGAAATACAGCCCATCACATTCACTAACGCAGTCCTGTATTTCTCCTCCTTGAAGACACTGCAGCCATGTATTTCTGCCACTGTCGAGCTTCCAAGGAAAAGGACTGGGTCCGGATCTAAGGTGCTGGGAAGGTTTCCTTCTGCCAGTTCCTGGTGCTTCCTTTCTATCCTTGACCCTGAGGTGAGTGGTGCAAGGACTCACTGCTCCGGAGGTCAGTCAGTGTTGTCCTTGCCTTTGAGGCCCCTGGGTCGTGTGAGATAGAACTCTACACCCTGTGAGGGCACACCTTGTGTTTAATGATTACACTAACCTCATATAGAATATACAGCCCAGCATCCACGCTGACGTGACACTTTTCATAAACCTACCACAAACAAAGTCACTGGAATTTTTGTAACTTACATTTTTCTATTAAAAAAAATTCCACACTTGAATGTACTTAGGCCGAGTCCCTACCAAAGTTCACTCCACTGGGTCTATGCTAATGAAGCTTTTGGGGATCTTCCTGATTTGGGGTCAGCAAGAGAGAAAAAATAAATCAATCAAATCTTTCGGGGTATGGTTTACAATGCCAACCAGCTATTTCTAATGGATTTTGAAGAAAGCCCATTTGAGGGTCATAAATGGGTGTGCCGGCCCCTCAGAATCAATGGATTGGGACCTGCATGGATGGGTTTGCTCTCTGTCCCTTGGGAGCCCAATGACATGAAGGACTGGGTGTGTGTCACCACCAGGGCTTCTGGGGAGGGTGCACTCTGCATTTCAAGATGTGACATTTATATAGTCTTTGTTATAAATGATGCCCCCCCCCTGGAGTTGTGCAGTATACAACATGCATGGCCACTCATGACAATCCTAGTTTGATGCTACTTCGTTCCCCCAATAAATGCAAATGCGATAGCTCATTCAGTTCTACAACAGCTATTTCTCCCTCTGACTTTTAGTACCAGCATACACTCTCCACTGTCATCTGCAGTTCTAGTCAGAGGCCCCAGATCAGGGGTCCTCAAACTACGGCCCGCGGGCCACATGCAAATACAAATATTGTATTTGTTCCCGTTTTGTTTTTTTACTTCAAAATAAGATATGTGCAGTGTGCATAGGAATTTGTTCATAGTTTTTTTTTTTTAAAAACTATAGTCCGGCCCTCCAACGGTCTGAGGGACAGTGAACTGGCCCCCTGTTTAAAAAGTTTAAGTTTCCCTGCCCCAGATCGCCAGCCTTTTGGCTATATCTATTCCACAGACATGTTTTCGCTGGCTCACAAAAAGTTTAAAAACAAAACAACAAACTAGTTGCCCATACTTTAAAATGAGGAGATTTTATATAAAATTCTAGTTTCCGGCTTCACTTGAACAATCCGATCAGGCAACACTGTCACCAGTGGGGGCCACTATCAGAGCCGAGGATCTGCTGTTCCCTGAAGCAGTCACACCCTCCCCCCACCTTGCTGTCTATCTCCCTGCTGGCCGGGTTCACTAACAGGCTACTTGCCTGTCTCCTGCAGCTGTGTCAGTCTGGGACCCCTGTAGGATTCCTCACCATTCTAGTCTTGGAACAATTCATTCTCATGGTTGGGGAGCACATGCAACGTTTATTTAAGTGGCTTTCTCTGTCTTCAGGATTCCAAGGATGTGTACTTGCATTTGCACAACTGTGCTGGAAGACACTGGCCTAGATGTACTTCTAATCAAGCTCCAGAAAACCCAGCCCCAGCCTCTGGGAAGCCTGCTGGACTCCAGTACACATTGGCCGCCGCCTCTCAGCACGGTGCTGGCCTCCGGAACAGCCTTCCCTGGGGCTCGCCCCTCCCCTCAAGCTGCTGTTACCATCAGCTTCTATTCTGGGTGGAGTGGGATTTTAGTCTCCAAATTGAGAGCAAGTGGCACCCCCATGGAGAGTGGCTCTGAGGAGGAAAACCAACAATATCGTACCTTCTGCCTTAACGAGTTTACCTTTGTGTGTCCTCTTCAGAAAACGAAATGCCCTCACCCCCAATTCCTCTCCGTGTTGGCTTTGCAGAACTCCTCTCCCCCTGTTCTGGCCTCATTAAATTAAGTTTCGTTGATAACCTTTGGCCAGACCCATCTTCGGGAAGACTCTAATGCATGTTAATAAGCCAGACTTGAAAGGCCGCAGAGATCTCCAGGCCCAGGGTCCCTCCCTTTCATGCCTCAGCAGCGTCCATGGCAAAAGGATGACATGACTTTTATCAAGGCTCTGGCTGCATTCATATCTCGTGACATACAAAAAATTTTTTAAAGCAGAATTTCAAAGAGTCTTCTTTATCACAATATCTTTAGTCTTCCTTAACAGTTCACATGGATATTTTCTCAGAAGTTGTATAATCAAAGTCATAAAGTCATTTGTACATTTATATAAATTTTTTTTATCTTCAGGGACTCGCACAGTTGGGAGAATTGCGTCTTTAAAAGCAATTGCTGATATAAAGACCGACTTCAAATCCGCCTTGACCTTTTGCTCAACAGCTCCTCCTGTTATAGAACACATTCAAATAGCTATTTAGATATCGGTGGGGAGAAAAATCCATTGATTTTCCTAGTTAGGGGGGTTGGTGGTTGCTACAGAAAGGTAGGGCGCTGCGTGGGGGTCTGGGCCCGGCTTTTCGCAGACCGCAGTCTAATTGAGGTGCCAAGCCATCATGCCTGCGGGATGGCACCAGCGGCTGCCAAACCCTTTTGGTTTTCTCAGCTCCAGCTGAGGGGCTGGCGTGGAACAAAGCGCCCACAGGTGTATAAATATACGTGGGCAGGAAAAGAGGACAATTTCAAGAGCTCATTAGACCTGGTATTGCTGGGAGATGGGGCAGTGGGATGTATGGATGTTCTGCATCCTCTTAGGATCCAGGTTTCCCACTCTCAGGCTCCCACCTAGAAACATCCCGCTCCATGTGTCCTCCCTCTGCTGTTTAGACTGTGTTATTCAGCAAACTGTTCATTGAGTTCTCGCTGTGAACCTGGCACCACGATCTGCGCTGTTCCATGTATGATCTCATTCCACGCTTTACCTTCGGCGAGGCAGCTGTCTTTATCTGTTCCGTGTACTAATGAGCAAGCTGAGATTCAGGACGGTGAAGACACGCACCCGCATTGGTCAGCATGGGGATGGCAGATGAGATTGTATAACCAGGTCTCTACTGAGTCCAGATCTCTACTGCGTCTAGTCTCCTTCCCACCGATCATGTCTGGTCCACTTGGGATGTTAACAGGTATTCCCTCAACATCCATGACCTAGAGCCACAGACAGCCTGCGCTTTAGATTAGTGGAATTTCTTTTGATCAGCTATTTTCTGGGCTGCCCTTTGCCAGAAAACCCTTCCTGGCCTAACTCCCAGTCAACTACCTAAGAAGTGTTTAGAAAGCGCCTAGAAGGATTTCCTTGTTGCCACACAATAAGGTACTGTAATCCCCACAGCATTCTGGGTTTACTGCTGGCACTTGTGCGGAACACTCACAGCTCCTTTAGCAAAGTCCTAGATATGGATTGGCCCACGATTCTCGGTTTCTTTTTTGCTAGTTAATTGTCATTGATTAGAGAAAGCTTTCTTCCCTTGACGGTTTTCCAAGCTCTGATCTTCACATCTATTATTTTATTTAATGCTCACACAACTTTTGAGAAAAGCATTTTTCCCCACCTCCATTTTACATAGCAGAAAACTCAGAGTAAGCAGTGGAGCTGGGATTCAAACCCAGGTCTGTTCATGCTAAAGACTCCAACCACCTTGCCCTGCTGGTAGGGCTCAGTGGTTGAGCATCAACTCATGCAACAAGAGGTCACCAGTTAGATTCCCAGTCAGGGCACGTGCCCGAGTTGTGGGTTCCATCCACTGTAGGAGGCATGCAGGAGGCAGCAAATCAATGTTTCTATCTCATTGATATTTCTATCTCTGTCCCTTTCCTTCCTCTATCTCTAAAAATCAATAAAAACATACTTGAAAGACTCCACCTCTCAATGGTCATCAGCTTTGCCAAGTACATGCTTTCCCCATATCCCAGGATTTGCTATGGGCCTTTCATCTACCTTAGCCCTTGGGCTTGGGTCATAGACCAGTTATCCTCAGAATTTGAAGCATGGCAGGTGGAGCTCTACAAACAATCTTAATCCTTAGATTATTCCTTCTTAGTCCTTTTGGCTGCTATAAAAAAAATAAAAACAATGACAAAAAAACAACAACATCGACTGGATGGTTTTAACAACAGAAATTTATTTCTCATAGTACTAGAGGCCAATAAGTCCTAGAACCAGGTGCTGGTAGATTTGGTGTCGGGTGAGGACCCTGGTCTTGGTTTGCAGATGTCTTCTTATATCCTCACATGACACAAAGAGAGCAAGCAAGCTCTCTCCTGTCGCTTCTTAGAAGGGCACTGATCTCATCACGAGGGCCCCACCCTCTTGACCTAATTATCTTCCCAAAGTCCCATCCCCAAATACCATTACTTTGGGGACCAGGGTTTCAATATGAGTTTGGGGGAAGATGCAAACATTCAGCCCACTGCATGGATGGACGCTGTGGATTAAATGGATGAAATGTCTGGGGGTGGGAGCCAGATGTTAGTATTTTTAAAAGATCCCCAGTTGATTCCCATGTGTAGCAAACTTTGGGAACCGCTGCCCCAGACTGTCAGGGGCCCCTTACCCCTAGGACCCCAAGTCATTTTGGACAGTGGTAAACCAGTGCAAAGGAGCTGGCCACCAGGGACTGAAGAACTGTATTGACTCTAAGAGGCATCCCTCCCATTGGGGTGCAGGCTAGTGAATTCCTCAGAAGTTCCCAAGCACTCATTGTCTGTCAGTGCGTTAGCACTCTACTAGAGGTGACTCTACCTCTGTCAAGTGGTGCCCAGAGGTATAAGCAACAGCTGTTTGCCAAACAGAACCCTCCTTCAGTTTGCATGGCAGAGGGGGTGTGGGTCTTTGCTGCCATTGGGAGCATATATGAAGAGGCATGTGCATTCACACATTCTTTACAGCCATCTGCCCTGCTCCCATCCATATACTCCAAATTCTCCTTCCTTTTACTGACTGTCACCATATGGCCTTTGCTAATGATTTATACATCGTACCCTTCATTAACTGATAGAAAAGATCCTCATGGTAATTTCCTTCCATCATCTCTCTTTCCTCTTAAGTTCCCAAATAATTTCACAAAGTGTGGCTTTTTGGTTAAGTTGTTAATGAAGCAAGCGCTAATTAACATTAGGGTTGTCCTTCAGACACACTCTCAGAGAATGGCAAGATCTTAAAAAGCTCCATCATCATGAAATTAGTAAATTATTATTGCAGCAGCCTATGTGAGCTCTAACTTTTGATTTAAAAATTATCGTAGTGGGTTGATATGTTGTGTTTATCTTCTGCTAATTGAACACTACCTTGCATTTAATCACAGTAAATTGGCCTTCCCTCTAAATAGATCTAAGGGCTTTTTACACTTGTTAACTCTTAGCAGCTCTGAGAGTAATGGGGAAGAGGAGGAGGAGAGAAGGGGGCTCTGGAGGAGGAGTGGGACCCAGCAGGCACAATCAACCCTCACTCCTCTGAGCTCACTGTGTCAGAGGTGTCGCCAAATAGTCAAGCTTTTGGTTCTGGGTTAGATGCACCCAAGGAATCCAGAAAAGGGTAGGAGTGGCCTTAAAACATAGGGATAAATCCTGCTTTGATTTAGAGATATATACAAGAGGGGCCAGGGAGCTGCCAGGCATCAGAGATGCTCTTATCAGTGTCTCCTCCGGGGCTGCCGGCTTGGCGGGCCTGCTGTCACTTAGGCAGTGACAGGGGATTGACTTGTAAGAGCCAGGCTGGTGGCCGCCACACTGTCCAGCGGGACATGGTTGATTATCGCTGGAATGGGAAATGGGATCAGAATGGAGTTTTCTGATGGGAGAGCAGCTCAGAATGAAAATGTTAGTCTTTACCATGCCAGCACAGATTTGATTTTTAATCTTTAATGCAATCCCTAGCTGCCTTGGCTGGCTTCCATCTTTCCCTGTTGGCTCCCTTTTGCTGCCATGGCTGCCATTTCTAGCACAGCCTATCCATTTCCTCGCCCCTGCTCCTGCGTGTCTTCTCTGCTGCAAGCCTTGCCCGAATCAGCTGCTGTGGATTCTGATCCTGTGTAGCTCTCAGGCACTTTCAATTTCTTAAAGAAATAGTCATCTTTCCTTTGAGCTTCAGGCATCAGCTAATGATGATGATGATGATGATGACGATGATGGTAATAGCCATATTTATTCAGTGCTTATATGTGACCAAGCATGTGCTATAAGCCTTTACAGATATTTCCTCATTTAGTTCTTGCTATTAGCCTATGAGTTATCACCATAATTTGGCCAAGGTCACACGCAGAATGAGAGGAACAACTGAACTCAGGCTGCCTGATGGAAAATAGCCTGTATTTAAGGACTCTTTTATACAGACACTTTCTACTGGAAGATGTAGGTCCTCTCTGCTCTAACCTACCCTCAGCCTGATAATTCACCTTTCTTATTGTTATAAACCATCATCAAACGCTTGCTGAGGACTCTCTAAGTAAAAGACTCAAAGCTTTAGAATAGGGAGATGCAAAAAAATACATGGCAGGATCATAGAGCTCAGGAGACTTTTGTAGTAGAGATGAGAGAGACAGAGACCATTATATTAAAAAAAAATTAAAAAGCCATATACTTCGACCCCACAATTCATTCCACTTCTAGAATCAATCTCAAAGAAACATTGCAAACTGTAACCTACATTTTATGTACAAAGATTAGTATCTAAGCATATTTATGATAGTAAAACCTGAGAACACTCTAAATGTTCTCCCACAGGATAAAGGTTAAACCAGGATTTCCCAAACTTGTGTAGAAAAATGAGTCCCATGAGATGCTTGTTTTAAAAAAGAACTGGTTTAATACATTTGAAAATTACTACTTGCTATACTCCCTCTTTGAAGAGACATAAAGCCGCATCATGGCTCTTGAAGACTTAGAGAGAATCTGGAAGAAAAATGATTTCAGCTTGATTTAACCTGTTAATAAATCTCTCATTAACTTCCCATAGAATTATACTTGGGAAATACTTGGTAAAATTGATATCTGAATATTCATATGTTGGAATATTGTGCAGCAACTAACAATCATGTTTTCAAGGAATATTCAGTAATGTGGGTTTGTGCTCTTTATATCCTACAAAATGACAAAAATAGGATGCAAACTTGCAGGCATTCTTATTTCAGGTGTGAAGAGGAAAAAAATATATATATATATGAAGGGATTTAAGGATCAACCTAAATGCTTACTGTGTTTACTTCCACATGGTACACCTATGGCTAACTTTTAAATTTTCCTGCCTTTCTATATTTTATGATGAGAAGAAGTTTTATAATGAGAAAAATCTTTGCTTTTAGAAACATATTGGTGGCGATTCAAAGAAATGCATAGGCCTATGTGCTAAGTGGTCTGAGTTAGTTCAAATCATAAAAATTAAAGGGGTTCAGAGGAGTTCAAGAGCTAAGGACAAGCATATATATCAGCCAAATCTCTTTCATTTCTTCATGAACCCCACCGTAAGCCAAGCCACTCTGTGCTACTTCTCATTTCTGTGTGTTCTCCTCACTCCCTACCTCGGTGCCATTGCTCAAACACCTCCTTTTGCCCCGCCTTTACTTCATGTCTCTAGCCTTCTCCCAATGCCTCATGCCCCCTCTCCTCTTACAATCATTTGTTGCTTTCACATTATGGTTGGGGATATACACTATCCATCTCCTTACTCAACCTTAGAGGATGTGGAGAGCAGGAATCACATGTTGTACTTTGTAGGACAACTGCGGGCACAGAGCCTTCCTTACATCAGAGGGCATCAATACCCCCCTTGAAAAGTGATGTGCTTGAAAGTTGTAATTGAGTGAGCTTTGAAGGGAGGGTAGGACTTAGGTGGAGACAGAGTGTTTCCCAAGGGGGGTGGTGGTAGCATGAACAGGACCGCAAGGAAAGAACCTTCACCCTACATTTGGGGATTAGTGAGCACACCTGTTGGGGTGGCTGCAGGTGTTACTCATAGTGGAGCTAAAGCTGAAGACAAGGAATAGAGGATAGATGTTGTCATGAAGGGTCTTGGACAGGCCAAGTATGCTGACCCTTCTATTAAAAAACATCCCCACACTCTGAATCACCTGCTGTGCTTTCTAGAAATGGAGAGCTCCCGGCCCCTCCCCTGGGGATTGTGATTCAGTGCGCGGCAGGGAGCAGCTACACTGCTGGTAATGACCACAGGAGAACCTCCCGTAGGGCCTGAGCGTCATACCTGGAGAAGCCTGGCTACATTTAATGGCCAGGGGAGGAGCAGAGGGATGCTACAGTGGAGACCTGTTCTCAGAGGAATGGCAGAGTGGACCCCGGCTGGGAGGTGCAGGGCAGTGGGCAAAGGGTGATGTTGTAACGCCTGCCAGTTCAGACCCCCCGGGCTTCTTCCTCTCAGTTTCTGCCTAATCCCCACCCACCAATCCTGCTGGTGCTGGAGGGTTCCTCTCTGTCAGGCCAAGTGGAGGCACCACCCCTCCCCTGAAAGGCAGGACTACCTTCCAAGGAGAGAAAGTTGGTCATGTGGAGTTTGGTTTTCTTTCTCAGCCTTGCTTTGGGAGATTCGGCACACCTGGTGGTGCTGGGGGAGGATTTGTGTCCGTTTCAATTGAAAGGGGGGAAAAAATCAAATGATTCTCAGGGTAAATATCTCCATTTCACTTCCTGCAAAATGCCTACCATCTGTTTTCCCCAGACGGTTGTGTATGACATCCTGGACTCATTTGTGTCTTTGGGACACTACAGACAGGACCAAGACCTGGCAGGGCGGGCTTCCCTGTGCCTTTTCCAGGAAGTGAAGCGGGGTCAAAGAGGAAAGGGGAGCTGGTGGAGACACAGGTGAGAGGGTGGAATGGATCATTCCAGGTGAAGGCACGTAGGCAGGTGACGGGAAGAAAGCGGTTGTTCCCTAGCAGAGCAACTCGGGAATCTGGTTGGATTGGAAAGAGACAAATTCCAATGACTACAATTTGAAAAGCATCTAGGCCAGTGGTCGGCAAACTCATTAGTCAACAGAGCCAAATATCAACAGTACAACGATTGAAGTTTCTTTTGAGAGCCAAATTTTTTAAACTTAAACTATATAGGTAGGTACAGTGTTATTAACTTAATTAGGGTACTCCTAAGGCTTAGGAAGAGCCACACTCAAGGGGCAAAAGAGCTGCATGTGGCTCGGGAGCCGAAGTTTGCCGACCACGGATCTAGGCTTTAACACCAGAGAAATGATATTCAGAACCTTTCACCAGGCATATGTATATATGACATACTAGTATATTGGTCATAAAAATACCTGCATGTATATTTCCATCATAAGTATCCTAATATATAAAAAGCCAGGGGTCGTCATGACCGAAATAACCAGACAGACGACCGAACAGCAGGCTATGTGGGGTGACCAGGACGGCAGGGGGGACAGTTGGGGCGACCAGGCCGGCGGGGGGTCATTTAGGGGCAACCAGGCCAGCATAGGGGGCAAGTTGGGGGCGACCAGGCCGGCAGCGGGGAGGCAAGGGGTGATCAGGCTGGTGGGAGGGCAGTTAGGAGTGACTAGGCCTGAGGTTTTATATATTTAAATGCCATTTAACAAAGAAAAATCAACCAAAAAAATGAATTTGCGTGTCACCTCTGACACGCGTGTCATAGGTTCGCCATCACTGCTAGATTCTAGGGCATCCCTGTGCCATGGAAGGAGTTTCTGGTTACTATGATTAGTTAAGATTTATCTGTGTGAAGAGTTTGAGTAACCTTTGCATCCTCACAATAACTTTCTCAGGTAGGAAATGCTATTATCCCCCTAGGCAGGCAAGGCGCTGAGGTTCGGAGTGGTTGTTGGACTTGCCCCCTGTGCATCAACTGGGATTCGGAGTAGAAAGTGGAATTGGGGGCAGGTGGAGGGTAGAAAAGGAGGGGAGGTTAGAGAACCTTTAACCGAGTCTCAGTGACCTGTAGAGATAGTAATTTTTACATGGAACTGTAATGCAGGCCCAGCAGACAGGAGCAGTGCGAGGTGCCCCTCCCCTGCACACTGGAAGGGGACAGATGTGAAGGGGAGGTAGAGAGATACAAGTGGAGATGAGTGAAAGGCCAAGATACAAAAGTTGAGGTGCATCCAGTGAAAGCTGTTTGCCTCAACATACCTATTTGTGTAAAGTAAATGCCCAGGTTTTTATCGCATCGCAATAACATAGATTTTGCATCCTGCTCGACTGAGCCTGCCTTATGCTCAACCATCATCCAGGAGCTGAGCAAAGAGGACAAGCTCAAAATTGCAAAGGCGAGGCGTAAATGGCCAACTCCTCAGCCCATTAGGAGTGAGGGTTATTTTCATCACAGTCTCCTATTTTCAGAGACCCTCGCCTTCGGCTCCCCACTCAGATCTCCTTATGATTGGAGGGGAGGGAGGAAGAGGAAGAAAGTTCTTTTCTTCTGGGTTAACCTGAGCTCCAAAAGGAGTGTCCTAAGCCCTCTCAGGTTCATGTTTTGCTACGGAACGGCCTTGCAATCACATAGTGTTCCTCTCTCCCTCATTTATGGCAGACGGAGTTTGGTAAGACATCAAGATGGATGGGAAATAGTCCCTGCCTCCTGAAGCGTCCCAGCCAGTGAGGCAAGCAGGCAGGTACCCGACTGCAGTGCAGTGCAATGAGCACTGTGATGCTCTAAGATTCCACGGCTCAGAGGAGGGAGCAGTTGGCCATGCGTAGGGGAGCAGTGCCTCAGCAGGGGACCCTCTGGGCTGGGCCTTGACTGACAGAAGATTGACCAGAAGAGCACTTTTTGCAGAAGGATTGGCACAGCAGAAGCAAGGGGCTTTGAGGGAGCAGGCATTTTCCAGATAGCAAGAAGTTAGTTGCAGCTGACTTTTAAAAATATTTTGCACATGCCAATCCCCCAGTTTGTTCTCTGGGACACACTAGCAACTTCACAGCCAGCAGCTGCTCCTGCTGTTGTTATGGGGCTGATTGAGAGCCAGGCGGCCGCAGGCCCTGCAGGCCGAATGGAGCTTGGCCCCCATTTTTGTCGAGACAAGTGAGGGTCACTGAATATTTTCCCACGGGCTTCACTTGGGAGTTTCATGAGCACATTCGCTTATGGGGATACTCAAAGGCAAAGTCAAGATCGGCTTTTCAAGGGGAGGACTGGCCTAGGAAGGCCAGCCAAGAGGCTGTGCTAACCCTTTGGAAACAGGTGATTGGGGCTGAGAGACAGAGGGCAGATTTGAGAAACCTTTAGGAAACCGAATTAACAGGGCTCAGTGGCTGATTGGACAGGGAGTGAAGGAGAGAAGGCAAGGACAAGTCTGAGAGAGTTCACAAGTCGGGGCGCCCATAACCTGAGATCAGGGGGCTGACTGCCCTGTTCACGGAGAGAGACCTGCCTGTGCAAGCAAAGGAAGAAACGCGAGCCAGGAGCTCCTGGCCAGTCCTCCTGCCTCTGCTGGCTGGAACGCCGCCGTGTTTGCACAGGGGCTCCTGGCACTCGCCAAACCTGGGTTTCAGCAGGAGCACCCACGGGAGAGCCAAGCAAGCAGAGGGGGAGGCTGGGTGAACAGGGCACCGCATCCCGGATGGCAGCTTGTGTACAGTCCAGCTTTGATCTAAGGTGCCGCCCGGCTCCTTTCGACCTGCGCCCCAATTCCACCCCGACATCATCTCTCAGTCACCTCTGACCTTTCCTCTCAGACCAGAGCGGGTGGTGGTGGAGAAGAGAGGTGCCCCGTCTACAGGAAACAGCAGGAAGAGAGAGTTTGTTCACTAAGTGGCAGCCTGGCCAGGGCCACCTGAGCTGCATTCCCAGTGGACACTAGGAGCCACTTGAGGCTGCAGATTAATTAACTGTGAGGTTCAAATTGTTCTCCACCCGAGTAAGCTTGATTGACAGCCGGGACAGCCTGGCTCCACGGGCCCTGGCGAAGGAGCCGAGCACAGGGTCACGGGCTCCACCTGGTACACTGGCGCACGTTCACTGACACATGCCCACAGGAGCCAGGGGGGAGAGGGCCACAGAAGGGGGGCCAGGTATTTTATTCTTGAAGCCTATTTGGGAGAGGGAATTGGAAGTAGAGAGAAGGGGAAGCCCTGGAAAGAGTTATGCCGGTGCCTGAATTATAACAGAGCTTGGAGTTCGAAGGGAACTGAGAAAATTGAGTCTAATTCCTTCATGGCACAGAGGTCGCTGTTTTTAATTGTTAGAGTGCATCCCAGGCTTTCTGACTCCAGTGAGCTTAGACAAGCCCTCTGCCTCCTTCCCAGACTCAGGAAGTGGGGAGTTGAGCAACAGTCTGGTTGAATGATTCAGAATCATTGTCCAACCCAAATAACAGCCTCCCAGTCCCTCAGAGAAAATTATTTTCCTGTGATAGCTGACTCTCACTCCCCAGCCTTCTGGACCTAGTTTCTCTGCTGGGAATCATTGAGATTATATTTGTTATCAGAGGACCAAGCAATAACATGGAGAAGGAGAGTCCCTTTCCCTTAGTCATTCATGCTTACATTCTCCCAACCTGATGTTATTTCCCCGTCAAATGTTGGACCCCAAATGGGTGAGCAATACCCCCTCCCCCCCGTCTTCCAGTTCATTCCTGTGCCGAGCTGGCACGACCATGGGTGAACCTGAGTGAGGGCGGTGAAGGATTTAGAAAAGACAGACAAGAGAAGAAAGCTGAGGCTGGGTGGAACGCTGCTCTCTGAAGGCAAGACAGCGCCACAGCCTGCAAGCCAAGTCTTTATGTTATAGCTGGATTCCACGAGGCCAAGTAAGGGCGTGGTCAAGGTGTTTACAATGTTCTCCCGGGTTTCGAATCTACTCAATTACATGCACCTGATCAAGCTTTGTTTACTTGCTGCACCTCCCGCAGCCCATATCACTCAGCCACGTGGGGCTACAGGTTCGGACCATAAGGTCAAGCTTACAACTATAGCCTTTGGCTATCACTGTGCTGGGAGGGCTTTGCCCTCCAAGCTGGGACTTGCACGTGGCTTTGCCACGAGAAGACCCTGTCCTCTCATTAGTCCAAGGCTTGAACCTGTCCAAACACTGTAGCCGCTCTCCACACATTCCCAGGCAACAGCCCAGAGGTGGGCCTTTCCTCCCCATCTCCCATACATTCAAAACTCACCTGTTCAGGGCTTTCTTTTCTCTGAGATAATTGCCACTGCGGAAAGAGAGGGATAACTAATACCTGCCAACTTGTTCATAATGACCAATGATATCTTAATGCAGTAACTTTCAACCTTTTTAAAACAAATTTTTGTTCGAAGATCAAAATATGCTCCTGGTAAAAATGGGGTGAAGAGAAGACAGTGAAATGTTAAATGTAGACTCCAAACTCTAAGTCCAAACTCCAGGTAAAATGTTAGGAACCTTTCCCGAAGCATTCATGCGTGCACAATATATAAGTATACATTTGAAACATATTTAGAACTAGCCCATAATTATCTCCTGACTTTTGCGGTTCATGACGTATCCAAATGTGTTTCCGCATCAGCACATATTGGTATCTCATCTTTCTAACAGCTTCCTCGACATTTCATTGCGTGGAAGGAGTATAATTTAGGATGATGGACATTTACGCTGTTTCCAGTTTTGTTTTTTCACTCTTACAAATGGTCTTTAACATTCTGAAGGTACAGCCCCCTTTCTGTAAAGACTCTGCATGGACATTCCTAAATTTCTCAGGGGAAAAAAAGAAAAGTTCCCCTGGAAAAGCTGGTGGGGTTGGTGGACTGGAGGCATTGGTGCGTCTTGCCCCCTCTGGTGGGCCTGGGAAAATGTTCAGGGGAGCTGTGAGGGGTCCTGGGAACTCAGTGTGAAAACCTTTGCAGCGATTATTTACTTTGGCAATGGTATTTATTTACATTTAAAAATAAGGTTTCTAAAGAATGTATGGCTAAGGGGAGAGTTTGCGGCACTACATCAGGCTGTTGTTGCAGCTGACTTTGAGTGATGGTGCCTTTCCTTAGCTTCTAGAATCAAATTATCCATTAGCCAGATTGGCCCTTTAGATAATTCTCCAATCCCCATTGCCAAACCACATCCTGGACACTCAATTCACCAGTGGGGGGCCAGATGGAAAGAACCCTGAGTGGGAGTAGGGCACCGGGGGTCATGCCTCCGCCTCCCCATGCTGACGGCACGTCCTCTTCCAGCCTCTGTTGCAAGGTATTTAAAATGGCCAGACAACCCTTGCTCCTCTGCCATGAATCATAGCAAATATGAGTAATCGTTTTTGTATTCTAGCCCATGGCATCGAGATAAAAAGAGAGATTCTCATTTTCTTTCTTGATCCTTGGAAGAATAGGAATTTAGGAGGGCAAGTTAATTTGGAGATGAAAAGGAAGATAATGAATTCGACTTTGTATATATCATGTTCTTAAGAGGATTTTTTAGGTGTAGTTCTCAGATTCAGGAGCAGGTCATAGTTGGAACAACAGAAGCAGGAATCATGAAGTGCTCAATACATAAATGAATAAATAAATGCCTACCTGAATGAATGGATGAGAGCAAAATGGTGATAGATTATTCAGTAAAATAATCATTAGTCTTCTTCAGCATAGGGGAAAAAATCATGTACATTGGACTTAATATTTTTTTTTCCTGAAACTAAGAGTGGCTTTGTTCCCTAATGGTCAAGAGCACGGGGGGATGTGTCCTGTTTTCTGAGGCTCAGACTCCTGGCGATGCACTAACAGAATGCTTGGACCTGAGTCTTCCTCTGATCAACTTCCTGAGCGATTCGGTTCCTCCAGGCCTGGGGTCTGCCTTGCTTTTGTCTGTCTCTCGACATTCAATGTTTCCCCAGAGCACTCCTCTCCTGGGTGTTCTGAGACCCAGTTTCCAACATGGAGGGGGCCGTTCCCCACAACAACAAGCAGTTCTTTTACACCAGCAGTGTCCAAAAATTCCACTCAATTCTGACACTACCTACCGGGGGGATATAGCATGAGATGCCACAGGTTAAGAGCTCAGTCCTACAAGGGGCCCTCCCTGCTTCAGACTTCAGTCAAAAGTCCAGGTTGTCACCAACTGGCTATAAATCGGAGGTTCCCACGATGCCCTCTGTGGTTTTGATTAATTTGCTAGAGTGGCTCATAGAACCCAGGAGGCATTCCATGTAAGTAGATCACTGGTTTAATATAAAATGATATAACTCAGAAACAGTCAGATGGAGGGAGGAGGGCGCATAGAGCAAGATGTGGGGGAGGGGCACACAGCGGCCATGTCCCTTCTGGATGCACCACTCCCCTGGCACCTCCACCTGTTCATCTACCTGGAAGCTCTGCGAACCCTGACCTTTTGGGTTTTTAAGGAGGCTCCATTACATAGTTATGACTGATTAATTCATTGGTCATTGGCAATTGATTCAACCACCGGCTCTATTCCCTTCCCAGAGGTCAGAGGTGGGACTGAAAGTTCCAACCCTCTAATTACATGGCTGGGGTTCCTGGTGACCAGCCCCGACCCTTAGGAGCTTCTTACTAAGGGTAAGGAGCTTACAAAAGGCACCTTACTAACCTAACAAAATAGACTTTTTATCATTCTCAACACTTAGGAAATTTTATTGATTTGGGGAGGTGTGAGCCAGGAACTGTGCATGAAGAATAAATATGTATGAAATTTATATTTACATTTTTTTTATAAATAAATCACAGTATCCCAGGTCCTCAAAGCTCCCATATCAGAACCATCTAAAGAACGTGTTAAGCCCTAGCAGGCTTGGCTCAGTGAATAGAGTGTCAGCCTGCGGACTGAAGGGTCCCAGGTTCAATTGTGGCCAAGGGCACATGCCTGAGTTGCGGGCTCAATCCCCAGTAGGGGGCGTGCAGGAGGCAGCCGATTGATGATTCTCTCCCATCATTGATGTTTCTATCTCTCTCTCTCATTCTCCCTTCCTCTCTGAAATCAATAAATAAATATATTTAAAAAAGAGAACGTGTTAAAAAATATCATGCCTCAGGCTTAATCATTCAAAAGGGGCCATTTTTAATGACACTCCACGTAATTCTTACACACGTTAGAACTTAGGAACAACTATTCCATGCAATTGGGGACTGAAGTCCTTATCCCTTTCGCAGACTCAAGACATTTTAATTGTCTCTTTGCTGACTTCCTGTCTCCCTACCTGCTAGTTCGTTCTCCTGATGCAGCCTGATGCTGGCTGATTCTTCCATTGTTTCCAGGAAAAGAATGCTGTCTACTGGACTGTCCCAGACCTCTTACTGGGACCAGAAGCTTGATGTGTCCTTCCTCCTGGGGCTGGTTCCACCTGCCTTAGCTTGCTTTCCTTAGGTTCTGACTGTTCATTTGGCCATTCCCCACCCTGCTGATTCAGGACTTCTAAAAAACAACACTACAGTCAACGTGTGTTATTTGAGTATATTATTATTATTACCTCATTTAATCATAACCTCACTAAGTTAGGTTTTATTGGTGTTTTACTTTTGGATATATCCTCAGAAAGGTTAGCATATGGCTTCTGATTTGCCAAGAACATCATGTGACAATGATTTTTCTTGCTGTGTGTCCCCAATGGTCACATCTGAGTCCCATCCATTCCTTCATAACCAGAAAGCTTGCTTAAAATTGATTTGGGGCTAGCTCAATAAAAATGCTTTTAGAGCGTTTTTCAGCGATAGATAACCGGTGCTGGTCTGAGCAAAAGGCTGGCGTCTATGAAATCTGAAATGGGTTATGGACTAAATGGGGATTCCCTCAGGATGTTGAGGGAAACAAAGCAAGCAGGCATTTGGAAGGGTCCTGAGTCACAGGACCCTGAACCCTGCTCCAGAATTTAAGAAGTCAGTCCTTGTTGATGGAAATGGAGGCCAAAAGCAGTACAGATTCCAAGTTCTATGGGAACCTAGTTCGTCACAAGTTAGTTGGGATAAGTGCTTACACCAGGGGATATAGCCACCAGATCAGCAGTGCATGGTGATGGAGCTTCAGAAATCCGTTGGAGTGATCAGACTTTAGGTTTGAGGATATGGCCAAACTGGCACCAAGGGAAATTGAATGGGGAGCTGAAGCCTGAGGGACCAGGGCTCCTTAACTCTCTAGTGAGGATGGCACTTGGGGAGGGAGGTTGAGGGGATGGAGATAGTAGCCTCAGCTATGAGGATCATGGGTGTGTGTGTGGGGGGCGTGTTTCAAAGACGAGGACCCAGGCAGCCATAGGTCAGGGGCTTTACAGTTGCAGCAAAGCAGGGTCCTTTGTGAAAATCCCGAGCAATTTTTTGACTTGCTGGGATTTAAAGCAAAAATCAATGTGTATTAGATTAGCTGTATGTCAATACAGGCCAAGCTTTCAGGCTCCACCAGTTTTAGGTAAATTGAATTGGCAATTCAGTATCCTTTCCAGGTCTGAGGGTCACGTGGCTGACTCCAGAAAAAAACAAAAAAGGACAAACAAGAAAACACACAGATCAGACAAGCTGGGGATGGAGTCAGAGGGCCGTGCCTTCAGAGGTGCGGGCCAACAGCTCCTTCAGATGGAGGCCCCCAGAGGCCACCTTGTCCAGCCCCCTGCTTCCGGAAAGGACGGACTCAGAGGGGTCCGGACAGCTGTAAAATTCAGCTGTGTTTACAGGTCACAGGAAGAGCGCTGTCCCTGGATGCTGATTCAGAAACTCCTTCATATAACAACTACTGTCAGCTTGTAGTGAGCACCTTCACTGTGTGGAGTGGTTGCTACGCTCTATGATAGATACCACTTCTCGTGAGCATCAGCGCGCATGGTAGGGACATTGTTAACACTATTACAGATGAGGAAAGCAAGGGTTAGAGAGGATAAGTATACCACTCAGGGTTACTACCCAGCCTGTAAGTGCTGAAGCAGAACCTGAGAACAGTTCTTTCGAGGCCAACCATTTATCCACATCACTCTGGCATTCGGACATGGAAGCCTGATCTCCTTTCATGTCCCCTGTAGAGACTCTTTTTTCCCTAAACCTTTCTTTCCCTCTCTTCCCATCTTTCCAGAAATCCGGGTTGGTTTGTTTTGTCTAGAAAAGAATGTATTTTACTTGGTTTAAGATTGTTTTAACTATGACGAGCAAGTATTTCCTAAACAGAATCTCTCTCTTAAAACATTGCTGCATCTCATCCATAAATCCAGGGAAAACCAGCTGAACTAATTAGAGGCCTTTGAGCAGAAATTTCTCTACAATAAATAAGAGTGTGGGTACATATCCAGTGTCTCTTTCCTCCCTTTCAGATCATCCCAAATGCTCGGGGGAGGGCAGGAATCCAACACCCAGTGAGTCCAGAGCCTTCTCCCCACACATAACTGCCTCTGAGCCCATCACCCATCCGCAGGGACGTCTCTGCCTCTATCATCAATTATTATTTCGCAGGCACCCACTGGGTGCTTGGCACATCAGAGAAGAAATGGATTGACTCCGCTGTCAACAATCATCCTACAAACAGCCAAATAATTTTGATGTTCTTCAAACATATTATAATTAAAAAATTACATGCTGGGAGAAAAATTATAAGCGTTTAATCAGAAGAGAGGGTCAAGCTGATGCAATTAGGGAGGGGAGATGTGCTGCCTTTTATCAACAGAGCCTGTATCATCGTGATCCCGGCGAAAGCGCTTGGATTGGAAGCTAAGATATTTCCATCTTGTTGGTTCAGGAATGTCTTTAACCTCCGTGCTGCCCTCTGAGGCCACTTCCCTTTTGCAAACCATTTACGTGGCCACAGCTTGCTTCTCCCTGCAGTTCGCAAGCCAATGGTGGCCTGACACGTACGTGCATTTTTAAAAAGTTAGCCCCAGTGAAAAATTACAAATGCAGAGAGGTAAGAGAAAGCTCCCAGGGGGCAGCCACCGAAGTCTGTGCGGAAAGGAAGTCTGTTGGTAAGCTGAAGTGCTTAGGAGGGAGTTGAATCATTCAATGAATCAGAAAATTGCCCAGGTCTTAGAGCCATGACAGAGACCATGGACAAACCAAAAAAGGAAAGAAAAGAAGCATTCGTGAGTTTTCTGACCTCCCTCCCCCTTAGCATCTCTCTGGGCTGGCTGTGCAGCAACTGGGTGGGTGAATCACAGGTGTTCAGAACGGTCTGCTGCTTTCTTCTCTCTGGCTCAAGCCAAACATCTCCTCCCAAAGTCCCCGAGATGGAGAGAGGCTTGATGGGCTGCTCTCTCCTTGGGGGAGGAAGCCCACTCCACCACCCAGAAACAGGAAGGCTGGGTGGGGCAGGAGAATTACATTTTTCCTACCTGCCCTGACACAAAGAGGTGCCTCGTGGCTCTCTATCAGTATAGGCAGCATGAGGGGGGGTGAGGAGGAAGCCCTGGAATGGGAGTTAGGAGACTTGAGTTCTGATCAAGCACCGTCTCAATCCCTAGAATTCGGCAATGTCTATATATATCAAAGCCAAGTGACTGGACCAATGGAATGACTGGAATGACCAGAGCGACTGGTCGCTATGACGCTCACTGCGGCGGCCAACCAGCCCAATCGGGGCTCTGATCGGCCCCCTTAACCTCCTGCGGCCCCTTCACCTGGCCAGCCCAGCCCCTGATCAGCACCCCCAACCCTGATTGGGGGTGGGGCCAGCCGGCCAACCTCCCACATCCCCTCCCCCCCACCAGACCCCATCAGGGTGGGCCAGGTGGACCCCATCAGTGCACAAATTCGTGCATCGGGCCTCTAGTGTTATATATAATAGTAATACTTTAGTGTGGACAATTTGGACCCCTTTTGATTGTATGATGCTTCATGACTTCAAAAGCTCTTTCATCTTTACTACCTTATTTGAGCCTTATCAAAAAGGCATGAGGTGGTTAGGCATATACTCTTATATATACATGTTGTTACTTAAAAGGTAGGAAAGTGATAGGTATGACTTATCACTATGTAAGAGGTAGGAATAAAAGAGGGTTGGGGCAGTAATTGACTTGCTCATGGTCAAACCCAAATCAGACCCAGCTGCCCTTTTCCAAACCCGGATGTGTTTTTAGAGGATGGTACCTGCCCGACATTACCCTTGTGAGACTCAAATGAAATCATGCCTTTGAAATGCTTTAAAGAATGTAAACTCACTGTCTAGTTTTTCAGGTTCTACAGTCCCTGATGGGTGTGAGAATGCTCTATTTCCTGTGTAGCTGGGTTCAGTAGGAACCAGGGGAATAAATTCCTGGCTCCAAGAGGCATCCTGTGCTTTTTTTCTGAAAGCAAATGCTAAGAACAAGGCATCCTCTAAAGATGAATGCACACAGAGGAAAATATAATAAAAATGACAAATAGATATTGGGCAAAGACATAAATATACGGCACAAAAGCAAATTGCTGCTGCCCTCCTCTTAACAGAGAGGAAATGCTGAACAACAAAAGAGGAGAGGTTGGAAGGATGGAGACAGATGCCAGAGACGGGACTGGAATCTCAGGCGGCTCTCTAGATTCGCACGGCTGATGTTAAACACCACAGTGAGAGAGATGATGAGCTGGAACTGTTGACAGCTGAAGGCAGCCTCTCCGAGGATTATGTTCGACAGCAGAGAAGTCTGGCTCAGGGATGACAATCCGAGGAACACAGAGGGAATCGTGTGTGTTTGTGTGTGTGTGTGTGTGTGTGTGTGTGTGTGTGTGTGTGAGCTACTGTTTGTGCACATGTGTGTTTGGGTATGTGTGTGTGCGAGCTACTCTTCTATCAATTCATGTATACATCCAGTTATTGATATCTCTTTATTCTTTTTATTCTTTCATCAGTGTGCTGGCCACCAAGCTAGGTCCTAGAGATACAAAAATTAACACAAGGGTCCCTGTCCTCCAGAAGATCTAATCTAGTGAAGGAAAAAGAAAAGAAATAAATAAGTGATCACTGCACATACATGTTCTATAAGACAGATAAAGGCAAGGTGCTATGAGTGCTCTGAGGAAGGCCATCAAAGCCACATTGGGGTGACAGGCAGGGCAGAGAGAAAGGGTAGAGCCAGGGAAAGCTCCTGTGAGGAGCACAGATTACAGGCTGGTGACTCGCAGCAGCCAGGGCTCGCTTCCTGAATCACTGCTATCACCCAAGAGCATAAATGGGGAGGTTTTTCCAACTCCACTAGGCTGATGGCTATTTGCTTCTCTTTTTTAAATACGTATTTATTGATTTCAGAGAGAAAGGGAGAGAGATAGAAACATCAATGATGAGAGATAATCATTGATTGGCTGCCTCCTGTGCGACCCCTACTGGGGATTGAGCCTGCAAACCGCTCATGTTCCCTTGACCAGAACCAGACCAGGGACTCTTCAGTCTGCAGGCTGACGCTCTATCCACTGAGCCAAACCAGCTAGGACCCATTTGCTTTTTGAGTACTACCTTATTTAAGGGTTATCAAAAAGGCATGAGGTGGTTAGGCATATACTCTTATATATACATGTTGTTACTTAAAAGGTAGGAAAGTGATAGGTATGACTTATCACTATGTAAGAGGTAGGAATAAAAGAGGGTTGGGGCAGTAATTGACTTGCTCATGGTCAAACCCAAATCAGACCCAGCTGCCCTTTTCCAAACCCAGATGTGTTTTTAGAGGATGGTACCTGCCCGACATTACCCTTGTGAGACTCAAATGAAATCATGTCTTTGAAATGCTTTAAAGAATGTAAACTCACTGTCTAGTTTTTCAGTTTCTACAGTCCCTGATGGGTGTGAGAATGCTCTATTTCCTGTGTAGCTGGGTTCAGTAGGAACCAGGGGAATAAATTCCTGGCTCCAAGAGGCATCCTGTGCTTTTTTTCTGAAAGCAAATGCTAAAAACAAGGCATCCTCTAAAGATGAATGCACACAGAGGAAAATATAATAAAAATGACAAATAGATATTGGGCAAAGACATAAATATACGGCACAAAAGCAAATTGCTGCTGCCCTCCTCTTAACAGAGAGGAAATGCTGAACAACAAAAGAGGAGAGGTTGGAAGGATGGAGACAGATGCCAGAGACGGGACTGGAATCTCAGGCGGCTCTCTAGATTCGCACGGCTGATGTTAAACACCACAGTGAGAGAGATGATGAGCTGGAACTGTTGACAGCTGAAGGCAGCCTCTCCGAGGATTATGTTCGACAGCAGAGAAGTCTGGCTCAGGGATGACAATCCGAGGAACACAGAGGGAATCGTGTGTGTTTGTGTGTGTGTGTGTGTGTGTGTATGTGTGTGTGAGCTACTGTTTGTGCACATGTATGTTTGGGTATGTGTGTGTGCGAGCTACTCTTCTATCAATTCATGTATACATCCAGTTATTGATATCTCTTTATTCTTTCATCAGTGTGCTGGCCACCGAGCTAGGTCCTAGAGATACAAAAATTAACACAAGGGTCCCTGTCCTCCAGAAGATCTAATCTAGTGAAGGAAAAAGAAAAGAAATAAATAAGTGATCACTGCACATACATGTTCTATAAGACAGATAAAGGCAAGGTGCTATGAGTGCTCTGAGGAAGGCCATCAAAGCCACATTGGGGTGACAGGCAGGGCAGAGAGAAAGGGTAGAGCCAGGGAAAGCTCCTGTGAGGAGCACAGATTACAGGCTGGTGACTCGCAGCAGCCAGGGCTCGCTTCCTGAATCAGTACTATCAACCACAAGCATAAATGGGGAGGTTTTTCCAACTCCACTCGGCTGATGGCCATTTGCTTTTCTTTTTTAAATACGTATTTATTGATTTCAGAGAGGAAGAGAGAGAGATAGAAACATCAATGATGAGAGATAATCATTGATTGGCTGCCTCCTGTGCGACCCCTACTGGGGATTGAGCCTGCAAACCGCTCATGTTCCCTTGACCGGAACCAGACCAGGGACTCTTCAGTCTGCAGGCTGACGCTCTATCCACTGAGCCAAACCAGCTAGGACCCATTTGCTTCTTGAGTAGAAACCTTTTCTCCCTTCGTTGTCCCTACCCCACAGAACTCTGCTTCACCAACAAATCAAAATAATAATAATGTTACTCAGGTGCTCTCCTTTACTATTGTCCATTAACTCAAAGGTCTTCTTTTTAAAAAAAATATTGAATTTATAGGGGTGAGATTGGTTGACAAAATTATATAGGTGTCAGGTGTACAATTCTATAATACATTTTCTGTACATTGTATTGTGTGTTCACCACGCAAAGTCACATCTTTTTCCGTCACCATTATTCCCCTTTTACCTTATTCTACCTCCCCAATCCCCCTTTCTTTCTGGTTATCACCATGTTTGTCTGTGTCTATTAGTTTTTGCTTTTTTCTTAATCCCTTCACCTTTTCCACCCAGACCCCCCATACCGCTCTCCTCTAACAGCTGTCAGTCTGTTCTCTTGATCTATGAGTCTGTTTCTATTTTGTTGGTTCCTTTGCTTATTAGATTGCACGTGTCAGTGAAATCATATGGTACCTGTCTTTCTCTGACTGGCTTATTTCCCTTAGCATAATGCTCTTCCGGGTCCATTCATGCTGTCACAAAAGGTAAGCTTTCCTGCTTTTTAATGGCTGAGTTGTATTTAATCAAAGGTCTTTTTTTTAAGACTGTGACATTTGGGGCATCTGATCCACCCACTCTGAGCCAGCCCATTTCACATCATCGTCACGGGATGGTGATGACCACTTAACATACCTGGTCTGGTCTTGAGGGAGAGAGGAGAACCCTTTCTGTTTGGGCTATGGACCACTTCCGGTCAACCTCATTCCAAATCTGCAGACACATTTCCCACCAAATAGCTACAGGCAGTGGGGTTTTAGCTCCTCGCCTGCCCCTGGTCTCTGTTCCTTGCATCTCTTATCAATGATGCTTCCTTTCCTACCCCTGTCTCCTGTCTCCGATCCAGGATATCCTGATGGGCTCTGCCTCTACATGTGCGGTTTCCTATCTAAGACTCCTTTTAGCTCTCCTGTTATCCTATTATACATTCATCCTGAAATGTTTGCTACTTTGTCCTGAACTTTACTTTTTCCTTTCATATCTTCACTTTGTTTAATTTAAAAAAAAATCTTCTCAATTCTGCCCTTATCTAGCTCAGTTGAAGGACCCCTTTTCTCCCTGGCCTACTGGTTTCACACCCTACCTCTCTACATGCAACTCATATACATCACATATTAACCTCCATTATACATTAAAAAATTAAAGCCCAATATTTGTCGTTTAAAAATGCATTACCTTCTCCTTGTAGAAATAAGATGATGAGCAGTTTGCTTAAAAGCAATTTGGCTGAAACCAGTTCTCTTGATAACCAATGTATCTAGTTTGCCTAAAATTTAACTCTTTTTTAAAAAGCCTCTTTCTATCTCCTTAAAGATCTCATTTTATAACAATACTTTTGCTACAGGTAGTAGTATTTGGAGTAATTTAAACCAATTTTCCAAAAAGGTGTTTCTAATTTAATATTTTTATAAGTATGCATTGTAGTTATATAATTGTTTTCACAATCAGATTTTAAACTTTATTGTTCAAAGTATTACATAATTTTTGAATGGTAAAATTATTTTTGAATCCTTGAGTAGAATTTTATATGGATTTCATTTTTATATATCAGAAAGCTTTTAACCAGATTTCCTAAAGACCTTAGTTTTCAAAGTGCCCCCCTCCTCCAATAAATATATACTAAATCTTCACAAAATTGATTTTACTTCACTTTTTGTGATTGATAAGCACCTGGTAAAGAACCTCTCCATCTTGCAATCATTGAGCGGGGGGGGGGGGGG
>NW_005354132.1:223225-241295 GCF_000412655.1 Myotis brandtii
TGTATAATTTTCTTCAGGTACTTATTCTCAACCCAGTTTATGTTACCAGGTGTCCACTTTACTACATGTTATATGGGGACCTGAAGCGACTTAACAAAGAGAAAGAGATTGCAGTTGATGTGAGCTGGCCCATTGGTGGATTTTGGTCAGATGGACCTGGACTAAACGTGTAAGTCATGTAGGGCTTTGCAAAGCCATGAGACTTATCGAATCTGAGTTGGAATACAAAAGAAAAAAAAAGTCTTTTTAAGAGGAATATTTTTAGATGGATTTTTAAAGCAGGTGTACAAATTCTCAGGGTTAAACTGTCATCCAAGTACGTTTTAATGGAGTCATTTGTGTCACTTGTCACAAATCAGAGGGAACTTGACATTTGCTTTACTTAAAGCTCTCTTTCATTGTGTTGCTCCTTCAAATGGTTCTCAATTTCCCTTAAAGCAGTTTCCAGATTTAGTGACCTTTCCACAGTCTCCTGTGTCTGTGTACAGGAGACTCACAAAGAACTGTGTACAGGGGACTCACAACGAACTTTCCATGGTGAGTATGTAAGTTGGTTGTAGAAATTAATCTCCTTCCATTAGAACAAGTTTGAATTAGTAAGCTTGAAGATACAGCTAAATAAATTGGCACAGTGATTCATGGAGAAATAAAGAGATGAAAAATATGAATGAGAGGTAGAAGGAGGAATAACTGAGTTAGTATAAAATCTGTGTATCAAGAAATTCCAGACAAAAAGAATGGTGGAGAGGAAATAATCTGGGAGAAATTACCAGGCTGTATAAATCTGAGAGTTTGCAGATTGAAGGAGAATTCAGAAACCAAAGTGAATAAATTAAACATCACATATCCAGGTCCATTGTTAGAGGATTTCAGAACATAAAGGAAAAAAAAAACCTCTTAAAATAAGTAGAAAGAATATTAGATTGCCTACAGAGAAATGATAATGATATTGATAGCAACATCCTATCAACAACAAAAGATGCCTGAAGACAATGAAATAGTGTCTTCTAAAGGCTGATTATCTTATCAGAGACAGAAAATCACCCACATGTACAATAAAAACTCTAGCAAACTGAGAATAAAAGGAAACTTCCTAACTTGACAAAAGTATAACAAGCAAAGATTATATTAAATGGAGAATTTTTAGACACCACATTTCCTTTGAGATCTAGGATTCATAGATCACTGCTGTTACTAATGGTCCTGGCTGATGCTATATGGAAAGACAATACATAGAACTTAAAAAAAATTAGAAAAGAAGGGCTAAAATTTTTACAGACAAGATAAGATGATTGCTTATATAGAAAAACGCATAGAAGTAACAGACACAATTTTGTAATTAAGGTGAATATAAAGCAAGATCACTGGATAAAGATCAGCTCATCATAGGATGCCTAGAAAATATTAAAATAAAATACCATTCACAATGAAATATGAAGAAATTAACAATACATACACAAGATATTGATGGATAAAATGGAACTTATATTTAAAAACATAAAGGAAGTTCTGAAAAAAATGCAGAAGTCTTTCATACTCTTGAATGAATGAGATGAAAATACTGTTAACATACTGATTCTAACTTCATTTAAACATTTAATTCAATGCCAATAAAAATTCCAACTGCATAGTTTAAGGAATTAGATACACTTATTTGGAAATCTACGAAGAGCTAAGGAATCTTTGAAAAACAGCAAGGAGAAGAGATGTTCCTTTCAAGCAATCTTGTAAGCACCCTCCAAAACCATATCAATCAAGTATAATGGGACTGAAAGAAAACCAAATGGCATGGAAGAACATAGAGCCTCATAGACCCAAGTACACATGGGAACTTGGTAGACAATGGTGGGGGCTGTGAGGGTAAAGTTGTTGGCAAACCTGGTTCACAGACGAAGAAAGAGAAAACCAATCCATACCTAAAGACGTGTATAATGAGGACTTCCAGATCAATTAAAATATTTACAAGTGAAAGGTTTATCACAATTATCTTCGTGACCTCGGAGTTACTAAAAACTATTAAAAATTTAAAGGTAAAACTTATGAAGCCAAAATTGACAGTTTTGATTACACAGATTTTAAGAAATTCTATTTAAGGTATCATGCCATGGGTGAAGTTAATAGATGATTATGAAAAAAAAGTCAAGGGATTAAATGTCTAAAACATATAAGAAATGCCTATAAATCTACTAGAAAATTACTGAAACTCAAGGGAAATGATATAAAATATGTGAACAGATAATTTTCAGAAGACATCATCATTACCAATCAGATATATGAGAATTAATGCAATTATATATCACTTTACACATATCAGAAAGGCAAATATTAAAGAGCTGGATAATCCTGAGTGTTAGCCAGGGTGTGAGAAGAAATAGGCACACATAGCCACATGGATAGGGCTTAAAAACATAGTCCTGGGAAAAATGTAGAAAACAGAATGAAGTCTAGCACATCATTTATGTTAGTTAAAAATACATGTACAAGAATTATTCATCTTTCATAAAAACACATTAAAACAATATACATCTAAGAAATTACTGTGAGAGTAGGGAATGAGAATTAGAAATGGATATAATAAATACATATATGCATCATACATATATGTGTAAAAGAATATAGAGCCTTGTATAGGCTAATGTTGATACTCTTACATAAAATAAGATGTACTAATAACACACTGGGCCTTTTTCTCCCTTTCTTCTAATGGGGTAACAACTATATGGAAAGAAACGGTGAAATTCATAACCACTATAAAAAAAGGGCTAGAATAAAAAGGGAACTAAAGAATACTTTATAAAAGGCAGAAAAGGAACGTGAAAGAACAAATTAAAAAGCCCAGTAATTTGAAAGTCCAAAATAAAATAGTAGAAATATATCAAATCAGTAAGAATAACACACATACGTGGACTAAACACTCCTGATAAAGACAGATTTTCAGAAATGAACACAAATCAAAGCATATGCTGCTTACAAGAAACATACCTAAGACTTGTGAGATATAAAATTGAAAGTAAAGGGGGGAAAAAGAGAAATATTAGGCAAAATCTCAACCAAATAAAAGTTGGTGTAAATAGTTTTTTAAACAGCTTTATTAAGATTAACTGACATACAATAAACTGCACATATTTAAAGTGTGCAATTTTATAAATTTTGACATATGTATATGCCCATTAAACTATCACCATAATCAAGATAGTGAACCTGCAAAGTTTCCTTATGCCCCATTTTAATTTCTTCTTCTAGCCCAGTGATGGCGAACCTATGACACGCATGTCAGAGGTAACACGCGAACTCATTTTTTTGGTTGATTTTTCTTTGTTAAATGACATTTAAATATGTAAAATAAATGTCAAAAATATAAATCTTTGTTTTACTATGGTTGCAAATATCAAAAAATTTCTATATGTGACACGGCACCAGAGTTAAGTTAGGGTTTTTCAAAATGCTGACACACCGAGCTCAAAAGGTTCGCCATCACTGTTCTAGCCCTTCCATCTCCAGGCAACCATTGATTGACTTGTTGCTATAGATTAACCTGTATTTTTCTAGAATTTTCTATACAATGTAAGTATATATTATGTGTTCCCTTTTTTTGTGTGGCTTCTTTCACTTGGCAGTTATTGTCAATATTCATCTATTATTATTGGAATTAATTTATTGCTAAATATTATTCCAGTATAATTTAGAGTACAATTTGTCTAGCATTTACCTGTGGATGGATATTTGGGTGTTTCCAGTTTTGGCTATTACATATAAAATTACTAAGAATATTTATGTACAACATTTTGTATGAATATATACTTCCCTATATACTTTGGGTAAATGCCCAGGAGTGGGATGGCTGGAATTTTGGTAGGTGAATGTTTAACAGTTTATGAACCTGAAACACTATTTTATAAAATGCTTGCACAACTTACATTCCCAGCAGCAGTGTATGAAAGTTACAGTTTCTCCATATTTAGTTATTTTAATCATTCTAATAAGTAGGTAGTGATATCCTACCTATTGTGGTTTTAATTTTCATTTCCCTAAGAACTAATTATGTTGAGCACTTTTTCACGTGCTTATCTGCTATCTACATATTTTCTTCGGTCAAGTGTCTCTTCAAATCTTTTGTTGTATTTTAAAAATTGAGTTGTTTTATTATTATTATTGAGTTTTGAGAGTTTGTATATATTTGGATATAAATCCTTCATGTTTTGTAAATATTTTCTCCCAGTCTGTGGCTTGTTTTTTCATTCTCTTAAGTATCTTTTTTAAAATAGATTTCGAAACATTTAATGAAGACCAATTTATCAACTTTCTTTTGTATATTATGCTTTTGGTGTTATATTTAATTCATCTCTTCCTCCCTTCCTCTCTTTCTTTCTTCATTTCCTTCCTCTCTTCCTCTCTTTTCTTTCTTCCTTTCTGCCTTCTTACCAATAGGAAAGTTTAATAGCAAATTTAATTTCTTTCATGACAGGATTATCAGAATATCTATTTCTTCTTGCAGAGCTTCAGTAAATAGTACCTTTCAAGGAAATTTTACATTTCATCTATGTTATTGAATTCATTGGCATTGAGGTGTTCATAATATTGCCTGATAATCCTTTTAATATCTGTAGAATCTGTAGTGATGTCAGCTCTGTAATTTATTTCTTATTTCTTTTTTCTTTATAAGTCTGAATAGAATTTTATCATTTTTTTTATTGATCCCAAAGAACCAGCCTTTGGCATCATTGACTTTTTTATTGTTTTTCTAATTTTATTTTATCTATTTCTGCTTTGATCTTTATTATTTTCTTCCTTCAGATTACTTTGGATTTAATATGCTCTTCTCTACTTTTTAAGTTGGAAGCTGAAGCCAATTATTTACGACTTTCCTTGTTTTTTAATATATGTTTTTAGTATTACAATTTTTCCCTAAGTATGTTTTTATTGGCATGCCATAAATGTTGATATTTTGTGTTTTTATTTCATTTAGTTCAAAATATATTCTCCTCAATTTCCTCTTGACCCATGGGTAACTCGGTGTGATTTAAATTCCAAATATTTTAGAATTATCCAAAAAGCTTTCTGTTGATGATTTCTAACTTAATTTTATTTGAGTTAGGGGACATACTTTGTATGACTTGAATCCCTTTTAATTTTATTGAGACATGTTATGTGGCCCACAACATTATTTATCTTGGCAAATGTTCTGGTACATCTGAAGAAAATATTTATTTTTCTCTTGTGGGTCATGTTGGTTGATAATGCTATTCCAATCTCCTATATCCTTTCTTATTTTTTTAAATAACTTTTTAGTGATTTGAGAGAGAGGGGGAGGGAGAGGGATACAGAGATAGAAACATTGATGAGAGACAAACATCAATAGGCTGCCTCCTGCATGCCCTCTACTGGGGATCAAGCCTGCAACCCAGGCATGTGCCCTGACCAGGAATTGAACCAGTGACCTCTTGGTTTATGGATCAATGATCAACTACTGAGACATGCTGGCTAGGCTCCTTTCTTATTTTTTATTGACTCCTAACAATTACCTTAAGAAAGTTATTGACATCTCCTACTATGTTTGTGAATTTGTATCTTTCTTTGTAATTCTACTGACTTTCTGCTTCATGTAATTTGAAGCTCTGTTAAGAGTATTGTTATGTTGTCTTAATAAATTGTGAACCATTATGAAATAAACCTCTTTATTCTGCGAATCATTATGAAATAAACCTTAATATTTTTTTCTCTGAAATCTACTTTGTTTTGTATCAATAGAGCTATTCCAGCATTCTTTTGAATAGTGTTAGCATGGTGCATCTTTTTCCATCCTTCTACTCCGTACATAAGATATTGTCACTTTAAGAGTACATTTCTACTCGGTGGAAGGGGAGAAAAGGGGGAAGGAGACATCTGCTATAATGTCAACAATAAAAAGAAAAAAAATTAAAAAGTGCATTTTTATAGGCAACTTAGAATTGTTCTTGTTTTTTTAAACTTCCCAAGTTACCACATTTATTGAATAGGGAAATAAATAGACAATAGATTATAATTTATATAAACTTTTCTTTTGTAAAAAACCCTTTAAGAAAACTCAAAGGGGAAATGCACATTTACAAAGCAGCTATTGTAGACAGAAATTTGCATCACAAAAGGTATCACTATATAGCTCAGACTCTTGCTTTTTATAATCCTGACAATCTGCCTTTAAATTGCCGTTTTTTGTACTATTTACATTTTGTGTAAATATTAATATATTTAGAGCTAAATTTATTATTGTATTAATCTTAAAATTTGTTTCATTAGTTCTTTATTTTTTATTTTCTCTTTTTACGTTCATGAGAATATAGTTTTTTTTATTATATTTTATCATTTTTGTTGGTTTCTTAACTAAAACTGCTTTGCTACTATAGTGTTTACAAAATGATTTTTAATTTAGCACAGTCTACCTTCAAATAATATTATACTACTTCATAGATAGTGCAAGAATTTCTGGTATAATAATATTAATAACATTTAAAATAAACTATAAGACCGTGTTTAAGGAAAGCATATAGGAGGTTGTTTGGAAAATGAGGTGTGTGGTGTTTGTTTGTTTTTAAGTAGTGCAATAACCATTCTGTCACCAGACTTTTCAAAAAAAATTAAAAATAAATAACAAAAATATAGTATAAGAAAAGTAAGTATTATTTAGAATAAGTAAGGTCATTACATAAAAATTAAAGAAGCAATATACCAAGAAATGCAAAATTCAAAATATCAAGGAATTGCTGCCATAGAGTATAAGTTCCACAATACAATGAATTTTAAAAATTGTTGACAAAAATAACCTCACAGAATCACCCAAAATATTGGTATGTAATCTGGGAATTTGAGGATAGAGAGAGATGTGTGAGGATCGAAAGATTAGTATTAAGGATATACAAAGAATTTGTGTAAATTGGTATTAAGACCATATAGGAAAATAGGTACAGGATTTAGCAGACAGACATTCATAAAAGCAGAAAACTAAATGACCAATAAATGTGAAAATATGCTCAGTTTCACTTTAAGTAAGAAAATATAAATTACAACAACAGGGATTCTATGGTGTACCTAGCAAATTTGACATGTGAAATATATAATTTTTTAACACCCTCTTCTATACAAAATACTTATTTTCAGTGACAATCATGAAATAAAGTTATATGTGATGTTGAAGGCACTATATATTTCAAATTAGATATAGATATTGATTTACTGTCCCTTCTTTGGTTGATTTGTTATTATTTGTTGAACTTCAAAAATTCAATTCCATTTTATGTTAATTCCCCACTTCAAATTTCTTTACAAAATTCAGAATAATTATGAATAAATAGTACTGTCATTGTTTCTAGTTCTTTCATGTTCCTGCCAGAAATAAAAGCACTACTATTCATTCTATACTTTTATATCTATATATCTTGAACTTTGATAGCAGTTTTATATAATAATATTTAATGTACATAATGGCATAAGTTAATTTAATTTTTTAATGTTTTTCTTTATTTTTATTCAGAAAGAGAGGAAGGGAAAGGAAGAGAGTGGTAGAAACATCGGTGAGAGAGAAACAGCGATTGGCTGCCTCCTGAATGCCCCCTACTGGGGATTGAGCCTGCAACCCCAGCATGTGCCCTAACCTAGGATTCAACCAGTGACCTCTTGGTTCATGGGACAATGCTCAACCAACTAAACCATGCCAGCCTGGCATAGTTAATTTTAATAAAGCCTATTTTTCTTAATCTACATTTTAGTTTTCAAACAGTTAACAATTAAATCAATAAATTTTAATGTTAAGATAGAATTCAAATTCAGTAAGTCATCCCATGTATGAATTAAAATTTGCACTTACCAAGCAAAAATATTAGACCTCATAGTTTACACTGTTTCATTGTTTTAAATAGTAATCACAAATAAATACTCTGGTCACACTGAATAACAAAACTGAAATAAGTCAAATTCTTTCTCTTTGCTATTTCTGTCACTGTGCTAGCCCTGTTTATTTCAAATATACTGTTTCAATATGAAAATATGTAGTGCCACAGGGGTTGGAAATATGGTTTGTGCAGAAGCCAGTGCAAACATTCAGGCCATTATAAACTTACTCTTGGAATGAAGGTGGGTAGCTGAATTCATGTGTATTCAGGACCAACAGTATCACCTAGACTTTTCCAATTTAACTTTCATGTAAAATACAATGTTTATTAAAAAACAAAAATGAAGAACGTGCCAATTCGAAGCTTACATCATATATCATTAAATTTCAACAGTAATTGCCACGGGATAGGTTTTCTCGCCTGGAAAGCAGGGTGGATGTTGCTAATTTACTGGCAATGATCCAAAGTTGATGATTTGCATGTCTATGGAAACCAGGAGTTAGGTTGATGGCTTGTCTCTGCAAGAAGAGTAGTTTCATCGCCAAAAGGGAAAGGCATAGCTGGCCATTGGGCTGTGGTGTCAGCGAGCACATGGCTCTGATGAGAGAATGAATGAGGCCGCTCTGGCAGCGATAGCTGTAAAGTAATTAGTGCATCTAAAAAGCTCTTCAGGCGTTTAGTTAGGTGGGGGAGACCAGCATTCTGATTCTAAAGAACACATATTTTAAGTAGATTAAGAAAGGCTTTTTTTTTTTTTTTTAAATGTAGGAAGGTATAATTAACCCTAGGACCCTGGCTGCAGCGAGATATTGTTGAGGGGGATGACTTCAAGAAACTCAAAACACAGTAGGCATATGGCTGAAAAAAACAAGGCAGGCCCATCTCCGTGGGAGTATTGCTTTGTGAATAAATTTCAATTTGTGGCGCAACAAAGCACGGTGGAGGCTATGTCCAAGCCGGAGCATGTTTTTCAGATGAGGACTTAATAAAAGCACTACCAGTGTGTGTATGCATAGGAAATAGCTATTTCTTTGCTTTAAGATATTTGAAAATAATCCTTTCTGTTTAGATACTAGAGACAGATGCCAGAGCAGGCTTTGTGAGAGCACCAGTCACAGACTTCTGTTTGAATTCTACCGCTGGGGTGTGGGAAAAAAACAGAGTAAAGGGATCCCTTTCCTGCGGAGTTTGGGGACCATCAGATTCAAGGGCTAGGCGTGGGCACGGAATTGAAGACATGTAAGGCCATGGCGGGGAGCAGAAGGGTCAGAGCACAGTGAGAGACACTGGAAGCAGAGCAAGGAAATGGACGCCAGGGAGAAGGAAGCAAACTGAGGAGCAGCTGGACGCCTGCTCCCAAGAATGAGGACACAGCTGAGTTCAGTGAAGTCCCCTTAGGGATGCAGATGTCTGAGCTGAGATACAGCTGGCCAAGGCCAACAGCATTTCGGAGAAGATGAGGAGGAGCACAAACAGACAGAAATTGGGCAGGGCCCAGGGGGCGGGGGGTAGCTTTTTCCTCTATTGATTACATTGTAGATGTTCCTTCTCCATTTTCATCTCATTGTCATCACCTGACCTGCTATTTTTATCACCTTATTTATCCAGCAAAGCAGGCAGGGATTTTTGGTCAATTTTGTTTACAGTTATATCCCCACCACGTAACAGAATAGTGCTTGACATTTGTTGTATAAATAAATAAACACTTGCTGCACTAACTGGAGATATCTAATGGCTTAGCTGGGATAGAGGTCGGCCTACTAGTAGGTCAAGGGTTAGAACAGGAAATTACAACACCCTTGCCAATGTAATTTAATATATTTGTGGTACAGATTTGGTTCATTTCCTTACAAAGCAAGCTGAGAATTGTATAGAGGTAGGTCTGGGGACTAGGCCACCACCCACTGCTGTTCCTTCTCCTTCCTGGAGATATTTCTTCAGAAAGAAAACTTGGTTTAATTCCAACAAAGTCTTCTTTTTCTTTTAGGTCTTCTGATGTGTTGGTACCCTTGGAGGATGGTTATGGGGACACCAATGAGTAAGTTCCAAACCTAAATATAATCTCACTTACTGACCTGTAATTCATTACATTAATAGGGAGTTTGTCCTCAAAAAAAAAGTAATATATAGTTGATAGATGAAAATGCAGTTCACTTCAATATAGTTCACTCCTACTTTCTCTCCTTCTTCTCCTTAAATAACAGCAGACATGGGCAGAGCCTGAATGCAGTGATCTGAGGTAACCCCAGTATTGTTTTGAGACAAACAACTAAACCAGGTTATTCCAGTCGAAATGAGAAAAACTCTTCTACAAAATGCAAGAGGCAGATTTAACAGAAATCTAAGAAAACCTAAAGAAATGCTCAGAGTTGTTTGTATTTTGCATGGCAGTGGAGGATACTTTGTTGTTTTGTCTTCTCCATATTCTTACCAAAGAATCTCAAATTAGGCAGTAAAGAGGCCAAAGGAATCATAAAGAGTTTAAGAAGTGGGGGGGAGACCATATTAGTGGCACAAGATGTTATAGGACTTGGCCATCTTGGCATCTGTATTGAAGTAGCAACTGCCTCCAGGGTAGCATGGGTTTGACTTTATTCCTTTGACTTTGAATCTTAGTCTCTTTATCTTTTTGACTGGGCAGGGTTTCCAGTATGTGCAAGCAATTGGTGCAATAATTAGAATCAGCAAGACACACACCCAGGTTCCAGCTCTGCCCACTCAATAGCTGTGTGACCCCAGGTAAGTCACATAGGCCCTCTGGGCCTCAGTTCTTTTATTTGATAATTTAAGATTTTGCACCAATTGCCCTTTAAGGCTCTCTCTTTCTCCCGTGAAGAGAACATGATCCTGTGTATACGCCCTACTTTCCTGGAAGAAAATTGAATGGTAATTTAAAGGCAGTAAGATGCAGAGCAGAAAATGGTAAACGTTGGAGTCAAAGACCTGGATTCAAATTCTGACTCTGATTCTTCCTAGCTGGGTCATCTTTATGGCTGAATAGGATGGCCATCCTATCTAAGTCACATGATGGTTGTAAGGACCGACTGAGATCAAATGCACTGTCACAAATGAAAGCACCTAGCACAGGACTGGACATAATGAAGGGGCTTCATGCATAGACAAGGACCAGGTCATCAAGGAGGTGGGGAGTTGTCTGGCAAATGCCCCCTGGGCAGAATGACTCCACTGTGACTGCTGCTCCCAAGCCAGGGGCTGGCTGATGCTGGCCTGGTTCAGGGCATATACGTGGCATGCACTGCAGGAGAGGAGCACTCCAGAGAGACTTCTCTGAGACCTCTGGCCAGGGACTATCAAAGAGTAATATGCTAATGATATGCTAAGGCTGCTCAACCGCTCACTATGACATGCACTGACCACCAGGGGGCAGTCTACCTGTCGACCAGTGTCTATGATGTGCACTGACCACCAGGGGGCAGATGCTCTGACCGGTAGGTTAGCTTGCTGCTGGGGTCTGGCTGATCGGGACTAAGTTAGATGGGTCGGACACGCCCTCGAGCCCTCCCCAGCTGGCCAACCTCCCGTGTCCCTCTCCAGCCTCCATCGTGCACCAGGCCTCTAGTCTTTAAATAACTCTCCAACATATAAGAATCGATCGTGCACCGGCCTCTAGTCTTTAAATAACTCTCCAACATATAAGAATGTGTTCTGGGGGGAGAAATGTTGGCAGGAAAAGAGAGGTAAAGGTGAAGAAGAGAGAGACAGGAAGAGCATCTTTGAGATAATATTGAATAAAGAATGGAACTCAGAGAAGTAAATTTCTATCAAAAACCATTTGAGAAACATGATGCGAATTGGCCATGTCTTGTTTTGTCTCTTGTTCAATCGAAAAGTTGATCAGATCACTGCTTCTGTCTAATGGAAAACAAGATGTATACCTGAGAAAAAGGAGCAGCCCGCTGGTGAGTGAAATGTTTTTGAATGGGGGTTTGATTTCAATTAGTTTGTCTTGCGGTGCTTCAGGGTGAGCATTTGCCTTCCCCCTACCATGGACAGGTCTCCCCTCGGCTACCCTGGCATGACTAATATCTGAGGTCAGAGTCTGGTCTGCAGAATGCTAACCCAGTTTCACGTCGGCAACTTTAAAACTTCCAGGCAAATGAATACTCATGTGCACGCAAGGGTTAGATATGCACAGGAGTGCTCCATAAATGAAGGTTAAAGCATCGTGGAAGGATTGATGTTTGTAACCTTGAAGTCAAGGGTATTCGAAGCTAAGCCCCAACGAGCAGTGGTGAGTCTCTGGGGCAGCACAGGATTAAGATGCAGGAGAGAACCCTCACCCAGGAATACAAAGTGGCACTTTCAGCCTAGGCATCCTGGGAAAAATGTATGTGGGAATGAGATGATCCCAGCTCATTCTCTCCACGCATCCCAGCAAATAGGAGATGCATTCACCCACGTAGACACTTGCTCTGGAGGTAGCAGGTAGCTGGATGCATGGAGTTGCTAGTGGAGATCATTTTTTCAGTCTTACAATTCAGGATATTGGCAAGAATAGACAATGATATTTTCTTCTCTTTTCTAGAAATGCTTTCCTTTTTAAACAAAGCCTCTATTAATCAGAACTTCAAATCACACATGGCAATCAGTTGAAGCTGTGTAGGGCATCTGCAGTAATTGATCTGCTATAAGTTCTTCCCAAGTGGATTGCACTGCACATACACATGTACTTTTCAAAGCATTCAAAAGCCATTAGGATGTTCTCAACTCCTATCTGATCATCTGAGGGCCATTGACTGGATGTGATCATCCGAAATTAGTTGGGCTAGCAGCAGGGGGACTTTTGATTAGAAATCAAGAGGTTCCTCTGAGTGAGGGCTGTGTATCCTGGAAACAGTTGTTGAGGAAGATCTGAGCAAACTTCGTCATCGTAATCAGGAAAGTTGCCACAATGTACCAGATATTTCACATACAGTCGTTATATCACTTAAGTCTCACAAAACCAAGTAAAGATTTTAATATTCTTCACTTTGAGATTGGGAGACTGAGGCTAAACAGTTAAGCGGTTTGCCCAGGGTAGTACAATAAAAGCCAGAATTATGATTTGAACCCAAGCCCAAGTCCAAAGCCCAGGTGCTCCCATCCCCACACACCGTGTCACATTGCCTCTCTGAATAGTTGGATGTCTGTTTCCCAAAAGATTTTAGGATAGGCCTGCCTGGAGGCTGGGGGAATGCAAGATAAACATTTTTGATCCTATCTACTTTGTAAGTCTCTTTCTGGATTTGATGCAAGTATCTCTGTTTGATGAAAGTATTCAGCCAAAAGCTGATAGGCCCTCCTTGAAAACAGGTGGAGAGATGGAGAAGCTGGGCAGGTGGAAACCAGATAAAGCAAAGGCACATCTAAGTGAGTGTGTATTCGAGTGGCAAGAAGAACATAAGACAGACATTTATCCAGATTTGCTCATTTCTAGGGAGAGCAGTGAGAGCCCAGGGGAAAGTCAGCTACAGGCAGTATTGGGGATACAAGTGCCTTGATTTTATTACCTCATTTTTTCCAATATTTAAACCACTCTTGGCCACCTTTGCTGGACTATTTAGAACTCCCCAGCTACGAGTTCTTGTCTTCCCCACTCAGAATCAATGCAATAGCCCTGGTGCTAATCTTTGCATTGCTGATTAATAACTCATTTAATTGAGGATCAGAAAGCATAAGTAATCACCCTTCTGTTACAACTTGGAATATAAAAAGCTGATTCAAACTCAAGGCAGCTGATGTCAGGGCCACGGTTTAGCCCAGCCGTGGGCAAACTACGACCCGTGGGCCGGATCCGGCCGTTTGAAATGAAAAAAACTAAAAAAAAAAAAAAAAGACCGTACCCTTTTATGTAATGATGTTTACTTTGAATTTATATCAGTTCACACAAACACTCCATCCATGCTTTTGTTCCGGCCCTCCGGTCCAGTTTAAGAACCCATTGTGGCCCTCGAGTCAAAAAGTTTGCCCACCCCTGGTTTAGCCACTACATCCTGGTGGTGGCTTCCTCTGCTGTGATGAGCTGGCTGTTATAAAAGACTAACACCGTACAGGGGTCAAGTCAAATCGCTCTTTCTGCCTTGGCATCTCGATCTTTAAGAGACCAATTAAAACACAAGCACGAAACTCAAAACGAACTACAGACTTAGATAGAGGAAACACAGGAGAAAATCTGTGTGACCTTGGATTAAACAAAAATTCGTTAACCTTGGCATCAAAAGCATGATCTATGGCCCTAGCTGGTGTGGCTCAGTTAATTGGAGCATCATCTTGTACACCAAGGGGTGGTGGGCTCGATTCCCAATCAGGGCACATACCCAGGTTGCAGGTTCGATCCCAGGTTGGAGCATGTGAGGAGGCAACCTATCAATGTTTATCTCTCACATCGATATTTCTCTCTCTCCTTTCCTCTCTCTCTCTCTCAAATCAATAATTTCAAAAGCTCTAGCTGGTTTGGCTCAATGGATAGAGTGTCTCAGGTTCAATTCCAGCCAAGGGAACATGCCCAGGTTGCGGGCTCGATCCCCCCAGTAGGGGGCGTACAGGAGGCAGCCAATCAATGATTCTTATCATTGAATGTTTTTATCTCTCTCCCTTCTTCTCTGAAATCAATTAAAAAATAATAATTTTTAAAAAGCATGATCTATGAAAGAAAACATTGGTAAATCGGAGACCTTATAAAAATTGAAAGCTTCTGTTCTTCATGAGATACTGTTAAAAGAATGAAAACATAATCCACAGGATAGGAAAAAATATTTGCAAAACATGAAGGTTTTTGAATCCAAGAATATATAAAATCTTTCCAACTCAATAATAAGAAGGCAAACTACCCAATAAATAATGGGTAAAACATTTTAAAACTTTACCAACAAGCTATGCAGATGGCAAATAAGCAGATAAGATGCGTCACGTTATTAGTCATTAGGGAAAATAAAATTTCAACCACAGCTGAATAACACACAACTATAAAATAATTGAAATCTAAACTGGGGGGAGAACTGACCATTTCAGGTGCTAGAGAGGATGCAGATCCCCTGGAACCCACATACATCACTGGTGGGGATGCAAACTGATACACAACCTCACAACTTCTTATGGAAGTAAACATACACTCACTGTAGGATCCGGCAAGCCCACCCTTAAGCACTTACCTAAGAAACATCAAAACTTCAGTTAACACAAAACTTGTGTGTGAACATTTATAGCAGCTTTATTCTTAATTTCCTCAATCTTGAAGGGAGTCAAACACCTTTTAACTGGTACATAAACTAGGATACATGCATGCACTAGACTACAATTCAGTACAAAAAGGAACAAACTACTGACGCATGCAACAACATGGATGAATCTCAAGTGCATCATGCTAAGAGAAAGGAGTCAAGATTGACAAGCTACATGTGGTGTAATTCTAATTATTTGCCTTTCTGGGAAAGGCAAACCTAGAGGGGCAGAGAACAGACCAGTGGTTGGTGGGCCTGGGGGGTGAGGCGTTGACTACAAAAGGGCATGGGGAAATTTTTGTTCTTATGAAACTGTTCATTATCTTGATTTTGGTGGTTACACAGCTATCTATAGATATAAAAGCCTAAGCGACCAGCTGACCAGCTGACCGGCTGGTAGCTATGACATGCACTGACCACCAGGGGGCAGACAATCAATGCAGGAGTGGAAACCACAGGCATGGAAACATGGAATAGACTGACGATCTCCAAGAGAAGGGAAGAGGGGGGAGGGCAGGAAGAGATTAACCAAAGATCTTATATGCATACTAGAGGCCCAGTGCACAGATTCATGCACTGGTGGGGTCCCTCGGCCTGGTCTGCGGGGATCAGGCTGAAACTGGCTTTCTGACATCCCCGAGGTGTCCCAGATTGCGAGAGGGTACAGGCCAGGCCGAGGGACCTCACGGGTGCACGAATCTGTGCACCGGGCCTCTAGTCATTATAAAACAGTAGACAAAAGGTTAATTTCACCTCTGTATGAGAAGAAAAAGAGAAGGAGAAGAAGGAAAAAGAGGAGGAGGAGGAGGAGAAGGAGGAGGAGGAGAGGCAGCAGCATGGAACCAAGCAGTGTTCCAAGCAGAATGAGACATCATCGCAGGTTAGATTTGGAGCTAGTCTGGTTGGCAGCTGAGCAGCATCCCACATGTATGGGGCAGGCTTCTTTTCTCACCAGGATTTCCCTTTGTTTCACCCCCAAAGCCTTAATTCATTTAGGTTGTCAATGAAGGGAATTTCAGAGAAAATGCAGAAAGAAGCCAAGCTGATTCAAGGCACAAGTGCTTCTGTCCCTGAATTAATGGCCGGTCATGGAGGGGAGAGCTACAGCCTCCCTGACAGTTGCTTTATAGGTGAAGCTGGGGTTTCTAGGACCTGCACTGGCACGAGGAAGAAATGGATGTCCGTGGGCCTGGCCTAATAGAGCCCCTATAACTTAAAGCAATAACCTCTAAGTGATCCAGCTTCTATGCTAGGCAAATTCCATTTTTTTTCCTTTATACCTTTTGCCTTTTCTACTTAAAGGACACTTGGTAGTTTTTCCTTCCCAGTTACCGTGTGAAAAGGGGACCAAGAGAGGAGATAATTCTCAGTGTTGCTGATGGGTGAGCTGAACAGACAGGAAAACATCTTTGCAGTCGTTGGAAAAGGTGCAGGCTCAGAGAAAACAAAGGGATACCCTGGGAGGTAAATGAAAAACATTTGTTTCGGAGCTAGAGGAGAAAGTGGGCTCAGGTCTACAGTAACATGGCCCGAGGATCATCGGTGCGCTAAGGCACTCTAAGGTAAAATTCCTGGATGTTCCTGCCTGGTAGGTCATTTGTCATCCTTGGGAGGGAAAAGCACAGTTTCAAAAAGGCAGCAACGTCGCTAAAAGTTGGGTCTCTGCAGTCAGAAAGAGATGAGTTCCAGTCCTGACTTCATTGCTCCCACGCTGGGTAACTGCTCTGAGCCCTGGTCTCCTCATTGCTGGACAGGGATACAAAGTATGGACATTCTAGAGCTGTGGTGGGGGAGACTTTCTGAATATAAAAATCTTACCAGAGTACCTGGCATGTGGCTAGGGTCAGTAGCCATTTCAAATATATATTTTTAAAATATATATTTTATTGATTTTTTACAGAGAGGAAGGGAGAGGGATAGAGAGTTAGAAACATCTATGAGAGAGAAACATCGACCAGCTGCCTCCTGCACACCTCCTACTGGGGATGTGCCCGCAACCAAGGTACATGCCCTTGACCGGAATCGAACCTGGGACCTTTCAGTCCGCAGGCCGACGCTCTATCCACTGGGCCAAACCGGTTAGGGCTCAAATATTTTTAATGCCTAATTTTGTCTTGCCTGTGTCTATTCCCCTGCATGAAATGTAAGGTTGCACCGTTACCCAGGTAATTCAGATCATGTACACAGCCAACCTGATTCACTTACAGAACAGCTTCCTTTTCTTTATTTTTTCTTTTCCTTTCCTTTGCTTTGCTTTCCTTTCCTTTCCTTTCTTTTCTTTTCCCTGTTCTATGCATGTTTAGGATTTAACCGTCCACATACACATTTAGAAAACACAATCTGTCTAAATTGCCAAAGTACAAGCTATCTTCTGGTTTGATGCTTCTGGGCCTGGGTAATGAAAGAAGATGTAGTAAGCTCTTCTAGTTTTCAAACCAGACTTCCCCAAGAAACTTTTCTAAAGGCCAAGTGGCTGGCTGCTCTCAGCCTTCTGAGAGATCAGGGTGGCCAGTGAGACAATGACTGCCCACTGAGGTTCTCTTGGAGGCTATGGGGAATAGGATGTTCGGATATATGTTAAGGAAATAAGACTACCAGACCCCAATTCCAAAACTCCGTGCCAAGGTGCTCTGGGGTGCTGCAGTGAACTCACAGGGGTGCCACAGATCTGTTTAGATTTCTAGGCAGATGAGGTGATTCTCAGCATCTATCAGACACTGCAAAATGATGACTTGCAATAAAGTTCCAACATGTTTAGTTCCTTTAGGTTGTATTTAATAACTAAGTACTTATTAAATCGATTTGGTAGGTATTTCTTTTGGCCCATGGGTACTGTGGAAACACTTAAGGGTATCACGAATGGCAAAAGCTTAAGGACTTCTGCTCTGAAGTATCCTATAGGTGCTGCAGACCATCGTGGCTGAGAGCTGTACCTGGCCCAATGCCTGGGAACAACTAAGTATGAGTAAGCTAGAGAACCATAGC
>NW_005354132.1:241881-243816 GCF_000412655.1 Myotis brandtii
CGATTCCTGGTCCGGGCACATGCCCAGGTTGCAAGCTCAGTCCCCAGTAGGGGGCATGCAGGAAGCAGCCGCTGAATGATTCTCTCATCATTGATGTTTTTCTCTCCCTCTCCCTTCCTCTCTCTGAAATCAATAAAAACATTAAAAAATAAAACCATCCAGGTTAGCACCTTCACTTCACAAGGAGACAACCTGAGACCTTGAGAGGACTTGTGCAATCCTATTTTTCTTGTGTCTGTATTGCAGGGGGAGGGAGTAGGGAAGAGCAGATGTGTATGAAGGGGGCAGTGGTGGAGCGGTATAATCCCTAAGGAATCAAGCAGCTGACTCAACAACAAGAGGTACATTGACCCATGAAAACCACCTCCTCCCTCCCCTCCACCATTTGGGTGGGTGGGCAGTGGACAAAGCATAGCTTAAGGGAGCTTTCAGGGTGTCTTAACGGAGACACTCCTTAATTCTTCACAAGAGATAGAGGAAGGCACGGCGGCAGCAGGAATCTGGCTTGTGGAGACTACACGGCTGTGTTCCAGGATCTGTCTCCAAGGGCCTCTTGCCTTGTTTGTTCCTCAAGGTTGGGTTGGAACATCCGTATTGCCAGAAATCATCTCTATCTAAATTAAATCTCCCCCAGTCTCAGAAAGGCAGGGCTGGGACCTGGGAGGGGAGTGGTTTGGGCTTTGTATTCCTGCGAGCTTCGCATTAAGTTAGTATCAGCATCATCAGTGCCTCCCTGAACACAAGTGAGGAAGGGGAGGTGAGCGGGTGCGTGACAAGCAAGGTAAAGGATTCCGAGCCCTGGGACGGGTGGTCCAGCTCAGGTGTGGAGGTTCTGCGATTTACCTACATGTTATAAGACGGACTACCTTTCAGACAATGCAAACTCAACATCTGAAGGGATTCTGGAGGTCCACTGAGCTCGGGCTGGTTAACTGTTTGCAAGATACAAAGCAACATCCAGATAAATGACTAATGAGAGGGAGCTATGAGCGCTCTCCCCAGCCACCTAGAGACGGGTTCATGGAAAAGAAGCACTTAGGGAAGTTCAGGGCTTAAAGGAGGCAGCCTGGGGTGGTGGGAATAGTGCTGGATTAGGAGGTAGGTATCAGGGTGTTAGTCCTGCTGGGCTGTTAATTAGCTGTGTGACCTCTGCTAACTCACTTTGCTTTTCCTCTCATCCGCCCACCCACAGGGCTGCTGAGAGGCCTGGGTGACATAATAAATGCAACCATTTATCAAGTGCTTTCTAGGTTCCAAGAACTGTTCTAAACACCGCACATCTATATATATAAAAGGCTAAGTGTCCATCCATCTGACCGGTAGCTATGATGCGCACTGACCACCATGGGACAGATGCTCAACACAGGAGCTGCCATGACGCGCACTAGCCACTTAAAAATAATTGGCACCATGGACCTAGCACTGACAAACCAACACCCCGCACCCCAGAGCGACACCCTACCAAATGGCAGTCAATACTGCCAAGACCCCATGGCACAAAATGTGGCCCACAGCCCAGCCCAGCCCGGAAATGGTCATTGTGGGCACCAGGTAATGAGGTGACGTAACAACACCCGGCTTCCTTTCCCTAGCAACTAGCCTCCTTGGAGTTTCTTCAGCCCAGGAACCTGACTTGCTTTATAGCCAGGTACAAACATTTTACAGTTTAACCAAATGTTTGTTAAGCATTTTCCCGTGCCTCATCTCATTTGATCCTCACAGAAGTCCTGGAGTAGGTAGATACGAGACATGGTAGAACCCTATTTTCTTTTCATTAGCCGGAAAACAGAGATTTAGAAAGTTTAGAAACTTGACCCAACTGAAAAGAAGTAAGAAATGGTGGACGTTGAAAATGACTTCAAGTTTTCTCACTGTGCAGAATATAGTCAAACACTGCTACAGTTAAATATTTTACCCTTTGTTCTCCCTGTGTGA
>NW_005354132.1:249400-251885 GCF_000412655.1 Myotis brandtii
CTCTCTCTCTCTCTCTCTCTCTCTCTCTCTCTCTCTCTCTCTTTTCCTCTATGAAATCAATAAAATACATTTTTTTTAAAAACCTGCTTCAACTTCCCTTTGATTAGTGATTTCACTGTATATCTGTTACCATGCTTTTACTTTTTAAAAATATGTTGTTGTTTTTTTTATTGATTTCAGAGAGAGAAAAGGAGAGAAAGAGAGGATAGAAACATCAATGATGAGAAACATCCATCGGCTGCCTCCTGTGCGCCCCCTGCTGGGGATCGAGCCCACAACTCCGGCACGTGCCCTGACCCAGAATCTAAGCAGCGACCTCCTGGTGCTCGGGATGATGCACAACCAACTGAGCAACACAGGCCAGGCTCCTTTCACTTGTCACACATCTATGTCTGTATATTTGATGTGGGTTTCTTGTAAGTAGCATATGTTTAGGTCTCTACCTTTTATCCAATCTGACAATTTCTGTCTTTCCGTGGAGGTTTTAGTCTTGCTAATTGTTTTCTATTTGTTTCTGTTGTTACTTCCCACGCCCTCTATTTTTCTAATTTTGAATTGAGTAATTATTATAACTTCATTTTATTTCCATTATTGGCTTTTTAGTTATGTGTGTGTGTGTGTGTGTGTTTAAATTTAGTGGTTGCTTAAGGATTTATAATGTATCTTTAGCTTCTCACAGTCTTTCTTAAAATAATATTGTAACACTTCACATATAATTAATATCTTTTCAAAAGTCTATTTTCTCTCTCCAACCCTTTGTCCTATTGTTTTCATAGTTTGCTTCTATATATGTTATAACCAATGAATAGACACTATTTTTTGCTTCACACTATCAATTTTCTTTTAAAGTGATTAAATAACTAAAATACAGCCGTTCATCTTTACTTTTATTTTTACCACTTCTAAAAATCTTCATTTATTTGTGCAGATTCAAAATTTCCATTTGATATCATGATCCTTCTGTGGAAGAAATTATTTTAAATTTCTTGTAGGGCAGTTCTGCTTTCAAGGCATTTTCTCTGTTTTCGTTTGCCTGAAAAAGTCTATTTTGCATTAATTTTTAAAAGATGTTTTTGCTGGATATATAATTCTGCACTGATTATTTTGGTTAGTTGTTCAGTTCATTACTGAGAAAATGTTAAAGTTTTTAATGATTGTGAGCTCGTCTATTTCTATTTAATCCTGCCAATTCTTTTGTTTCATGTTTTCGCACAATCTGTGTCTTATAATACGTTGACCCCATTTATATTTTAAAGTTGCTAATAGAGTAGTTCCTAAAAGCTCTCATCAACTCTTTACTCTCTTCATATTAGGTTATATCCTCTTGCTTTCTGTGCAGCTTATAATGTTATTTTTTTAAATTTTGAAATAATTTCAAATGTACAGAGAGTTACAATGGTAGTATAGAGAGCCTCAGTATACCCTTCACCCAGATTTCCCTAATGTTAACATCGTCAGTAACCATGCAGCACAATGATCAAAACTAAGAAAGTAACAATGATGTCATGATATTCATCAAACTATAGTTTTCACTCAGGTTTCCCTAGTTTTTCTACTAATATCGTTTTTCTGTTCCAGGATCCAATACCACAGTCCATTTAGTTGCCATGTCTCCTAGTCTCCTCCAATCTGGGAAAGTTCCTAAATCTTTCTTTGTCTTTTACAACCTTGACATTTTGTCTTATGGGTTTTGATTGAATGTCAAATGTTGTGGCTAAAAATATGGTAGAAGTTGAAGTAAATAATTTTTACTTCAGTAATAGGACATCTTTTTCTGCCAGGCGTCTGGTTTGTGGCGATGAGTAAATCCAGCTTGTAGCTGAGCTGAGTCAGGGTTTGGTTGTTGCTCTCATTACATACACTTTGTCACAGTTTCAAATTATTTGCGGCCAGGATTAGAACTTTCCCTTTAGCATGGCTTCAGGTCTGAATTCCTGGAGGGTTTGTCTCAATTTTCCTGTTCTTAGGTTTCAGCAGATTTTATGACTGCTTTATAAGAAAACTTTCCCACCCTTCCCCTCATTATTCCTGATATTCTGCATGAACCCTAACAAAAGACAATGGAAAGGAGTTACTCGGTGGGTTGAGACTTTTATTTCTAGGGATCCTACAGACTCTCAACCATCATTCCTATCTGACTTTGACCCTTACAAATTCATTAACATTTTAGCTATTTTCTTCTTACATGGGTCTGTGGTGGTTTCCGCCTTTCTCCACTATTCTATAACTAGAGGCCCGATGCACGAAATTCGTGCAAGGGGCTGGCCCTCGCAGCCCCAGCTTCCTCTGGAAGGCTGTCCAGATGGTTGTTCTGCTGTTTGGTCTAATTAGCATATTAGCTCTTTATTATATAGGAATAGAGGCCCGGTGCACAAAATTCATGCAGGGAGTGGGGGGGGGGGCTCAGCCTGGCTTGCACCCTTTCCAATCTGGGACCCCTACACCTTTTTCTTATCTAGCTAACCTCTTCACATTTAAATATTAT
>NW_005354132.1:253139-253838 GCF_000412655.1 Myotis brandtii
TCGCTCTAATAAGATTGTGAATTATTTAAGGGCAGAGATCATGACTTGAGCTTGTGTTTCTCTGTCATGGTGCCTAGATAAATACTCAAATGCCATCCAGTCCCAATGACTGTGATGAGAGGGGCCCACCGGATCAGTTGCTAGAGACCTCTGATTTTTATTTAAGGGGCCTCACTTGTTCTGTGCCTTTACAGAGGGGTGAGTAGTGGCTGAGGGAATTTGGGGAAACCCAGACAGAATTCTCCTCCTGAAAGATTTTGCTAAGCTGGCGCCGGGACCACGGGCGGCTTTTTCGCCTGAGACCACTGGGCATTTGTCCAATTAAAACCCAGACACACGGCAATAACAAAGGCACTGGTCTCCTGCGGTTAATGCCTGGGGATCAAACCCCAGCCTGCAGGAACTCACCCCCAAGGTCAGGGCCGGCTATGGGTGGGGGCCTGGGCTGGTGTTCCTGACTCTGGGGAGAGGGAGACTTCCCGAGACCCGGGAAACTACTATCAACCGAAAAATCAGAGACGCACAGAGGATGATTCCAAAGCACGAAAGACAACGCTGGCGATTCCTTCAATCTCTGGGGTAAAAACAAAGCAAAACAAAACCCTGAACTTGTACACGCACGCGCGGAAAAAAACGTTACTCAAGGGAAAAGCCATTCAGACCCAGGCCGGAGGGCTGCGGAGAGGCCCCGGAGCCACA
>NW_005354132.1:253858-288995 GCF_000412655.1 Myotis brandtii
AGGCCTCCACCAGCCCACCCGCCTGCCCCCTTCTCCTCGCTGGCAGGGCGGCCCCTCACTTACCCGCAGCGAGCACCTGGGCTCCGGCAGGTCCCCAAACAGGTCCATGGCGGAGGCTGGTCGGCGGAGCGGCTTCCTCGCCTGGACTGCAGGCGGCTTCTCTTGGCCCGGCCACAGCCGCAGGCACCAGGGCCTGGCTTTGTCAGGAAGGACGTCTGGATGGTCCTCTGGAATACATCCGGTCTAATTAGCATACTACCCTTCGATTAGAATAATGAAAAGCATCACTAGTCTATTCTGTCCTAGGAGGATTAAGAAATTTTCAAAGTTTTAGTTCATTCGTTTGTGTGTGGGGGGGCATCTTTGGCTCTTTGACTTAAAATAATTATGATTGTGTAGGTTACCCAGCTTGTTCTTATTGTTAGAGTGATAGCAACATTTTCTTGTTACTTTCTGCATCTTATATAGATTTGAAGTCAACCTTTACTGTTTTAAGGCTCTGAATTTTTTAACCCCACAATTACCTGGAATATCTTGATTCAAAATTTTAGTTCATTCGTTTGTGTGTGGGGGGGGGGCATCTTTGGCTCTTTGACTTAAAAATAATTATGATTGTGTAGGTTACCCAGCTTGTTCTTATTGTTAGAGTTATAGCAACATTTTCTTGTTACTTTCTGCATCTTATATAGATTTGAAGTCAACCTTTACTGTTTTAAGGCTCTGAATTTTTTAACCCCACAATTACCTGGAATATCTTGAATAATGCATTGGAGGTTACACTTTTTGGTCATCCATACTTTTAACTCCTTGATCCACAAACCTAATTTCTCCTCTTTATCATACCAACAGAAAGAAATTACTGGTTTCCTTAATAAATCAACTCACATCAAACGTTTAATAGAACTTCACTAATATATTAAGTGGTCATTGGGAAGAGGGTCATTTTATAGGACTTTGTTCTATTACTGTCGTTCCTTCTCCATTCTCCTTTGAGCCTCTCTCTGTTCTTCATCTCATTCCTCTTTACCTCACCATTGTGTGACCTATTTTTTTCTTTACTATACTGAAAAATCTGTCATTTCACCTTCCCATACTTACATCCTAACATATTCAGTAAAACAAAATATATTCCATAGGACAGGATCTAGCCTCTTAATTAAGCAGTTGGGTTTATAATCACAAAATATTGTCCTATCATAATAGAAATGGATGTCTGTATGGCATAAGGGATTAGATTAAATGACTCTTAAGATTCCTTCAACTCTGAGGGCCATAGAAAAAAGATAGAAGTGGGGCAAGGAAAGATGAGAGTTAAAAAGAAAACCAATATTTTCTGCATGCCTACCACATATTTCATGATAATGACAATAGTAATATTCCTGGATACTTATTTAATGTTTGTTATTTTCCAGGCACTCTACCTAGCATTTACATAAGTTATGTAATTTAATCCTACCTATGAGATTTTATAGATGAGGAAAGCAAGGCTTGGAAAGGTTAGGTTACTTGGTCAAAGTCATCCACCCAGTAATTGATAGAGTGTTGAGCAAGAACTGAGCTCTGGCATGGCTGGTGTGGCTCAGGGGTTGAGCATCGACCTAGGAACCAGGAGGTCAGTGTTCGATTCCTGGTCAAGGCACATGCTCAGGTTGCGGGCTCGATCCCCAGTGGGGGGCGTGCAGGAGGCAGCTGATCAATGATTCCCTCTCATCATTGATGTTTCTATCTCTTTCTCCCTCTCCCTTCCTCTCTGATAAATACACACACACACACACACACACACACACACACACACACACACACACACTGAGCTCTGGATGGTCTGACTCAAGGACCTCAGTGCTTATCACTACACAAAATGCCCACAGCTTTTATATACTCTTTCACAATTCTAATGACCCTGCAAGGTAGGTATTTTTACCTTCTTATTTTACAACTGAAAGCTCAGAGATGGTAAAGCTGATTTGCCTTTGGTCATACATCCAGTGAGTGGCAGGGAGCCAGGATGAATATGAGACCTAATTACGTGTGACTCTGAGGTTCTGCTCTTTCTACCCTGGGCACTCCAGCTGGGTGACACTGCCTAGCCAGGAGGGAAAGCAGTTAACCAGGAAATTGTGCCATGAGGAGGAAAACGATCAGAGATTCTTCCCTAGAACCCACTTCTGTGGCTTCCCCGTTCCTGCAATTTTAATTCCCCTCAAAACAGCAGTTTCCCTCCCATATCTTAAAGCTGTCTGGCAGTTCTCACTTCCTTGTGCCTCCCTCGGGGGGTATCATTTGTCGACAGTGGCCTTGGCCGCAGGTGAAGGAGCAGGAGACATAAGAGCAGTGACTAAGTCAATACCAGGCGTGTTTAGGCTAATGTAACCCTGAACCAGACCAGTGACTGTGGAATCCACGGCTGAGTCTGCAGCAATGGTAGCTGGAGGAACAGATGTACCTTGACTGGAGTCAGCACAACATCTGGCGAACCTGGCCCATTGCTTCATCATTAATCTTGGTGCCGAATCTAATGACACCATGGGATTGAGGAATTGAGCGATTTGATTGGACACATTTTGATAGTTTAATTTTCAATAACACATGGTCAGAGCTTGTTCGCATAATTACTAAATAGATTAATATGCCAATATCTCTGGCCAGCTGGAAGGGAAAGACTTAGGCCTTCAAAGATCTTTGACGGGCCTTTAAATGAAAGTTGATGTTCTGGAGAGAATGTGGAGGTGCAGGCCTCCTGAGACTCTAAAGTCAAATCAGGGTTAGTGATGAAGGCCCTGGAAACAGCAATTTCATCATTACCCTGAAAAATAAACCCTTCGTGAGTCGGCTGCCTGTGCAATGTCAAGTTGTTTGCAGAAACACTGTTCCATGAGTTGCAAGACCACTGGGAAACCTGTCATCCCTCCCTACGGCGTTTGAAGTTGCTAATACTATTCTTACAACAGAGGTCAAGGAAAGTCATACAAATGAATCAACAAGTGCATAGAACATGGAATGCACCAATTTCCCTCTGAGCCTTGCGGTCTTTCCTTTCAGGCTGAGTGTCCCAGACACAGTCCAGTTGCAGGTGTCTACGAAAGTCAAATCAGGGTTAGTGATGAAGGCCCTGGAAACAGCAATTTCATCATTACCCTGAAAAATAAACCCTTCATGAGTCGGCTGCCTGTGGAATGTCAAGCTGTTTGCAGAAACACTGTTCCATGAGCTGCAAGACCACTGGGAAACCTGTCATCCCTCCCTACAGTGTTTGAAGTTGCTAGTACTATTCTTACAACAGAGGTCAAGAAAAGTCATACAAATGAATCAACAAGTGCATAGAACATGGAATGCACCAATTTCCCCCTGAGCCTTGCGGTCTTTCCTTTCAGGCTGAGTGTCCCAGACACAGTCCAGTTGCAGGTGTCTACGAGAACGGGAAGGAGGAAGCTAAGTGTCTCCACACTTAACAATCTGCGGTCTGTGATTTGTAGCACACAGGAGTCTGGACGCTGGTGTTATTTTCCCTTGTGGAAAAAACAGAGAGAAGATTTTTCCCTGAGAGGGTTTGGAACCAGAACCAAGGCAGGTTCGGTGAGACAGAAAAGCAAGCAAGTGGATTCTTCAGCGAGATGGCCAGGGTTCATGATAAGTAGGAATGATTTATTTAAGAATGATGAGCCTTAGTCTTCTCATCTATAAAATGGGATACTGCAGTACCTATGTCCTAGATAAGGCCCATAAAATGCTTAGAGTAGCAAGTGGTACACAAAACTCCTTAATAAATGCTAAGCAGTTTAAAGAGACACAATCCAGGAGAGCTATGGACTATTTTGGTTTATGGACTAAGGAAAGGTTGGGGTGATGTATTTTTTGGAGGAGATGGAATCAGATGGTATGTATGTGTCAGCATGGATTTATTTCAGAGAAACTGAGAGAACTTGCCTACTTGCCATTGTTCACGGTTGTGTAATTAACACTCAGTCCCTCCAACTTAAGTTGGAGCATCTGTTCATTGACATTTCCAGTCAGTGGATCTCACTAGAGCAAGGAGAGGCGTTGGACTCCTTGAAGATAGAATGGGCTGTAGTGACTGAGACACAGCATTATATCAATGACTCCTGGTTGGATGAATGAGACTCACTGACTTTATTCCCCTTTTCTTTTCATTGGACGGTGGAGCCAGCCCCAGCCATTGCCTAATGAATGATCATCATTTGTTTAGACAAATAGACTGCGTGAGCATCACTGCTGGGCATGATCTGCAGGCCTGGTGGCTCTCTGCACCCAAAAGCATGAATGTGAAGAATCCAGCCTTAGGGAAAAAGGTTCCTGCTTCGACTGGGTAGTACCTGCTGGCATCATGGGGGAGAGTGAGGATGTCCCAGAGTGCATGGCCACGCTGGAGGTCCGGGAGGAGGGCTGAAGAGCCCTCTCCCACCGAGGTCAAACTGTCTGTAGAAGAGGAGGAAGACTGTTTTTCTCTGCCCTTTTCCTCTGGGCCCTCCCGGCTGAAACGGCTCAGCACTCAGAGTGTTGTAGACACTTCAAAAAGCTTTCAGGGGAAAATAGCAAAAAGTGGAAACAAAATTAGATGGAAAATGAGGCTCCCAAAAAAGAAAGATACGCAACACCAGCCACCGCTGCTTGCAGCCTCCCCCTGCCTTCCTCCTCCTCTCCCACTAGCCTCCCCTTCTCTGGCTTTCTCACATATGCTTCGGAAATCAGGGACTGTCATCAAGGCCATTAGCAACATCTATTCTGGGGATGCTGTACAAAGCTTAGACCTGGTATTTACTGCTGACTGACAAGCGAAGCGTTTTAGCTGTCACTGGGTGGGGGTGTGGCAGAGGCTGGAGAAAGTCTGCTCCTGTTCTTCCATTTGTTAATTTAAAAAAAAAATGTTTTAAGTGAACTTGGTGTTTGGGGGAAGGGGTGTGATTGGCATCCCATGGGGGTTCCCCCTTTGAAAGAGATGATGCTGAAGTGGGGGCTGTCTCTTAAGAACCACTTATTGTCTGCCAGGTCTTTCATTTCTGCATCACCTGTTCAAGGCCTTGGCAGCCGTATAATAATAATAACAATAATGATGGGGAGAGTGATATCCAGTGTCTGCCTCCGAGGTTATCAGGCTGCTCGGGTTGTCCCCCTCTGGGGAAAGGGTTATTTTGTGAATTTCCATCTATCTATGAGAAGAGGGCAAAGTCATTTTCTTTCCCTGGTAGAAAATTCAATCTAATTGAACAAACATTTATTGATTTATTGAGCACCTACTATGTGAGAGGCTGTCCCCCAAGCTAAGACAATGGGAGGGCTCTGTCCAAGCCATGGAGATGTGGCCCCAAACCTAGAAAACGTGTAGGAAGGAAGCAAAAGGGAGAAATGTGCTGAACAGGAGTACAGGGGAGTGTTGGACTTTAGAATCAAGGGAGTCCTGAGTCTGAATCCCATTTTGCTATTCACCAGACATGACACGTGGGCACATTGTTTTCTCCAAGCCTCAGGCTCCTCAGCGAGGAATGGACATTGTAATAGCTACTTGGTAGAGATAATATATATGCAGCATCTGCACAGAGTCGTTGCTCAGCAAATGGGGTGCGGTTGTTGTGTAGACCACATGCCAGTGCCAACTCACCCCTGAGAGTTGGCTAGGAAATCTGGCCTTCTGCTCAACGAGGCCCTGTCCTGCAGCTTGGGGAGGTCTCCAAGTGCTGCCGCCGGACATGTGGGTGAGTGACCCCGTCTCGGAGGTCCCCCCCCTCTGCTCCATGAAATATTCAGGGTCGATGTTATCTGCTGACAGAGTCATTAGCTCTGCCGCGCGTTCCTCTCACCGCAGAGAGGAGGCGATTCATTAATATTTATTCATCTTGATTTGCTTTGTTTTCTTTTTTTTAAAACCCCATTTCAGGATTTATGGGATGATTTTGTAGAGTGCTTCACACATTCTCTGTGGATCTGCACAACTAGATTGGCTGAAACGAAATCCTTCAGGGGTGTCCTGGGTCAGCGTTACCACATGCCCATCCAGTCTCTGTTTCATCAAACCCCTTTGCAAAGGCGGTTAAGGAAATCTTTGGCCCTTTGCATTGTGAACCTCCGTGTTCTCTCACTGGGAATAAGCAACCTGTCCCGGGCCCCCCATTCTCACAAAGCATGTTCCTGGGTACCAAAGCCCCTGACGGAGTCACAGCAAGCCCTTGGTCATACGGGACACGAGCAGCCTCCTTAGGCTCTGCTGGCTTCCAGGAGCTGAGGCATCTGTGCCGAATTGGAGACGCTGGGCCTGCAGGGACCAGTTCCTGTTGCATTCTGCCTGCAAACAGCATCCGTGCAGCCAGGTGGGCAAGCACATGAGGACATGGTCCCAGCCTCTGGGGTAGCGCTTTCCTCTCTCCTGTAGCCTGTGGAGAGCTCCGGGACCTCTGACCTTCCTGCAAGGCCAACCCCAGGCGCACAGACATGGGGCCCATCCTTCTCTGGGGTTGACGCGTCCACATGGGCGGCGGCGTGTCTGGCTCTGCTGCGCTGTGCTGCATCCTAAGTTAGGCGAGAAAGAGTCGGATCTGGGACATGGAGAGCACACCAAGAGTTAACTGGACAGGTGTCTCCAACCGACTTCTGCTCCTTCCTGGGCGCCGACGTGGAGCCTGGGTGAGGACCGTCTGAGGGATGTCAGAGTGAAGTCTGTCAGCACGCACAGAAGGATGGAGAGAGATTTGGTGCTTCCACAGCAATTACGGGGGGTGGGGGGAAGAAGATTGCTGATGGAAATGAAACCCTAAATGTGCCCCTGACGTGCCACTGCTTTCTTCTCTGCTCTCAGGTGGGAAAGGGAGACACCGCTCTGTGTGTTATGGAGGGTTTTTGAAAAGGGTTTTTGAAGCTGACAGACAGGCAAAGAAGACACCGTGAGACACAGAAAGAGACTTGGAGTTCAAAAAGAGAAAAAGGATTCCACATGGGCAATGGTCCCAGAGGCTGCCGATTTTTTTAAAACTTATTCTAGGGAGTTTGCAATCTAGCAGTCGGCTACCTCTCCGCCCCTCACTGGATGGGAATGTAGCTGGACCAGGGGGTCCCCTGGCATGGCTCATCTTCTCTCCTAACAAGTAAAACCACTGGAGCCCTGGGAAAGGGTCCTGCGGGCGGTGCCCCTGAGGGCAACACACTGGAAATGCTCCCCCAGGAGGAGCGCCACAGGGGCGCCAGGTGGGAGCCAGGTGAGGATGGAAACCAGGTGAGGATGCTGCACCCAGCTGGTGTTCTTACAGCTGGTAGGCACACAGGAGGCAGACCCCAATGTCTGCTTTAAATGTCCCGTATTCTGTCAGCAGGTCCTCGTGAAGTATTTCCCCTGATGTGTTAAATACTCTGTGAGCCACAGGGAAGGACAAGGTATACTTCTGCTCTTAAGGGAATTTTCTGGTGAGTAGTATTATCAGTCTCTAAATAAGCTTACGGATGCAGTAGAATTTGAGCTGGGCGGCCAGGAGGAAGGCTGCAGTGTGCGCAAAAGGCTTCGCAGAGGGAGTGGGGCTGGGTTTGGGCTGTGGAGGGTGGACAGAACCTAGAAAGGCACGAAAACACTCCAAGGAAAGAAACAGCATGTGCGAGGGCGGCCAGGCAGGAATGACCGGGTGAATTACTGAGACGGGGGGAGGGAATTACTCATTGTGGGAAAAGCATTGTTGAGAGGTAGGATGGCCTAAAGGAGTGTTTCCTAACTGTTCCCTGAGACCCCAGGCTGGCACACTGCACGGTGAGGGAGGAAAGGCATTCCACATTTTAATAAGCTCCACCCTTCTTTCTGAGATTCACAATTCATACCGGCATTTTCAGGGCTCTGAAAAGTCCTGCAAGAAGAAAACCTTTTCACTTAATTTATTCTAGAATTGTTTTAAACATATATCATGCAGATTTTTTTTTTATATCTGTTACCAAACTTGGGAACTAGGACCCACACTGGGAGACACAGCACAGAAGCCAGCGTCTTGGGCTTTGAGATCAGATCAACTGTGTTCCCAACTTGGCACTTGCTAGCTGCTGACAATGGTCCAGTCACTTAAGCCATGGAGGTGGACGGCTTCTTGTTCTGGAGACGGAGCAGAGAGCGAGATGGGTCTACAAGGTCTTCCTACAGAGCAAGCTGGCTGCTCTGTGCCTCCAAGGACTGCGAGGCAGGTAGAGTGGCTTCCGCCTGACCAATAGGAACCAGGAGGCTGCAGAACAGTCTTAACCAAGGGAGCCACACCGTGAAGCAGCTGTTGACAGATGTGTCTAGCACAGTGGTTCTCAACCTTCTGGCCCTTTAAATACAGTTCCTCATGTTGTGACCCCCAACCATAAAATTATTTTCGTTGCTACTTCATAACTGTAATATTGCTACTGTTAGGAATCATAATGTAAATATCTGATATGCAGGGTGGTCTTAGGCGACCCCTGTGAAAGGGTCGTTCCACCGCCAAAGGGGTCGTGACCCACAGGTTGAGAACCGCTGTTCTAACTGAAGTGGCAGGATGGGTTGGGGGAGTGAGGGAGACCTTTTTATGGCTGGACCCCAGGCTCATGATGATAAAAACATCTCCTCCACTGGCATACTCTCCACTCTTTCTCAGGGTCCTCAGCTGAACACAGTTGGGGGCTCAGTGCTATAGGTGGAGACCTTAGGATGCAGCCAACCTGTGCACTGATCTTTCCAAAGTGGAGGCAGGAGAGGCCGAGGGCCTGGAAAGACTCACCTCCCAGCCCCCAGCAGGCAAGGCAATTATGGTGCAGCTGCTCCCGACTCCATGGGGCTGGGGAAGTGTGACTCTGACAGGACGAGAGCTCAGCTCCCCAGGGGCTGGCGCATTAAGATCCAGCACAGATTGGCGCTGTCTGGGCTCTCACACATCATCAACTTGGGGTGTGATTGACATCCACTTGGGGAATGATTGACAGGGACTAAAGGGCAGGCATGCCTGCCTATCTTGTCATGCTCTGCCCCGCCTCCCCAGTCCCCTTTCTATATTGCTGCCCATCCCTACTCCATTTGAGGGGCTACAGGTATATGAGCCAGCTAGGTAGAAGTGGGGGGGGGTGTCTCTCTTCACCAGAGCTCATGCATATTCTCTCTCTCTCTCTCTCTCTCTCTCTCTCTCTCTTTATCTTATTGACTTTCAAATTCAAAAACAACACACATTTATGGAGCACTTGCTTTACAGTAGTCACTCTGCTAGCTGCTTTATATATTTAGCAAGTGCTTATGTAGCAATTGCAGTATTCCGGAAACTATTCTGAATACTCTTCAAATATTAATTCAATCCCCTTGCAATGCTTGAAGTATTACTACTATAATTTCCATTTTACAGATAAAGAAACTTCAGTGCGGGGAGGTTAAGTAACTTTGCCCAATGTCACTTTATTCTAGGCCCTGGCTTTGCAGCTTATGCTTCTCACCACGTGAGCTTGTATCATTCACATCTTAGCACAGGTATATTTTTTACAATGAGGAAAACTGCACTCAGAGAGGCGATGACTTGTCTAAGGCCGCACAGCAGCGAAGTCATGGATTTGAAAGCAGGTCCTTTCACTTCAAGCCCAGGGCGAATTCCCCTCCGTGAGGCCGGGTTCCTTCCCCACAGCCCATTCTCTCCCACAGCCCTGGATCTGGAAGCTGGTTGTGTGATGAGGCTGGTCCTGGAGGAGGAGGTTAGCTGCCCCGGAAGTCACCCCTTCCAGAGTGGAACCCCACTTCCCAAGCCAGTGAGAATGGGAGAGAAGGGGCAGTGGAGCCAGCAGGGGGAGGCAGGACCAGGACTGTGAGGCGCTGAGATTTCCTGAGCAGCAGTGAGAACCGTGAAGTCTCTGGTCAGGACCTCTCTCTCCATCAGGCTGGGAGGGCAGAGGGGAAGACAGGCCTGGAGCCTGGAGGAGGAATCTGGGGGTCTGCCTGTGCTCCAACTTGAATACGCATGCAAATCTCCTGGCTCTTTTTTTTTTTGATCCTTACCTGAGGACATTTTTTCCCCATTGATTTTTAGAGAGAGTGGAAGAGAGAGGGAAAGACAGCGAGAAATATCGATGTAAGAGAAACACATTGATTGGTGGCCTCCTGCACGAGCCCTGACTAGGCCCGAGCCTGCAACCGAGGTACATGCCCTTGACCAGAATTGAACCTGGGACCTTTTGGTCCTCAGGCAGACACTCTATCCACTGAGCCAAACCGGCGAGGGCTCCTGGCTCTTCTTTAAGCAGGTCCTGATTCAGTACATCCGGAGTGCGACCTGAAGTTCTGTTTCTAATAAGCTTGCTGATTCTGTCCACACTGCTATTGGGGACCACGTTGACCAGGTCTTTTGGGGCTGCATTGTCTGTGGGTTCCAGGCCTGTGTTTGTGGAAAGTAAGAGCTTGTGGCTTCCAGGGGTCTTGGGTGGCACCACTTCCTGTTCATTCTGGGAAGGTGAGGAGGAAGTGTAGGGAATGGGTCTGAGACGAAGCAAAGGCTTAGCTCTGCCAACTTCCTAGGACACCTTCTCCCTCTGCCGCATTGGAGGCCTCGGTGCCTTGCAAGGCTTGCCTGAGACTCCCCTCCACAGGCCCTTTCTGACTAGGAAGCCTCAGCATCCCTTCTTGCTAAAAACTGACTTAATTTGTTCTCTAATGGCCTCATACGTATGTCCTTCCTCTCTAACTGCAAAGCATGAGCTCTTTACTCTTCTATCCTCAGGCCTAATACATCACCTGATGTCTAGGATGTGCTCCAAAATATTATATAAATGAATGAATGAAGTGTGACCACTTTCAAAATTTGTATTTCTATTGAGACTCCCTTGGAGGGATGTTGAACAATCACTTCAAGTGTTAGGTAAACATTCTTAATCTGCCTCATATTTCAGAGGTCTGTCCCAGTGGCCTACATGTGGGGAAAGAAGGCAGAGAGGGCTGGCTGGAAAAACTTCATGGGGTGCAGAGAGCAGCAAAGGAGGCTTGCGAATTTACCCAGTTAATCAGAGAGTGAAAAGTATGAAACCAGGACGCATTCCTCCGCCAGACCTGAGCCCCACAGCCTGCTCTCCCCTTAGCTTTTCACGGGTCGTATTTCAGCCTCAACAAATTCCTCCACCTCCTGCTCACACTCCCCTTTTCCTCGAAGCCTGTGATCTCAGATTCCCAAGAGCGTGTACCAAATCCATGAAAATGTCCTCCTCCTGTCCCCTGAGGGGGACTTCACTAGGGGGAAATTGGGGAGCTCATAAGCTTTCTTGCTGCTTAATCCATCGCCCGAGGCAAACACTGGCTCCCAGATCACATGGCAAGAGAGGCTGGCCGGGGAGCTGCTCACAGCAGAGCCGGTGCTCAGAATGCAATGGGCAGATTGTATTCCGTTTGCTTGCTGTCCCTGGCAGTGTTTCTCCAGGACTCCTGGGGACGCAGGGGGCTCTAGCTCTGTACCCAGGAAAGAGACTCAGACCTTGGGCGGGGGGGTGCTAGGCTTTCTTAGACCCTCCTCCTTTTCCCAGCGCCCATGTCATCTTTCCCCAAGAGCAGAGGCAGGGGCATCAGCAAGAATGTTGCACATTCTACACGTTTATCAGACTTACAGTTCCAGTTTTGTGCTGCAATTAGGAAAACCTGGGGTCACCATGGTAAAGGGGTGTGGGGAATGGTCACTCCTTTCTGGGCTGACATTTGGTTGCAAGAAATGCTCACTATCCTATTCTAAAGCACAGAACATGGGGCTTGAAAGTGCATGTCCCATCCCTGCCCTTCCTTTGGACCTTGCAGACCCCTGCCCCACTTCCCTGAGCCCTGCCGTTGGCCAGCTTCCTCACTGCCAGCCAGCCCACACTGGATCCCTATCTGAGCTCATGTGTGGCTTTTGAACAGCCTCCTTGCATTCATCTCCTTCCAGATTTCCAGCCTGATGAAGGCTCAGATGAAGAGTTCCAGAGAACAGATGGGAGGCTGTCATGACATGTTACCGATACACAGAGCTGCTTCAGCCTCACGCATGCCAGTGTGCTCAACCAAACTCGTAATTCTTCCTCTGTTCCCCAGCCTGAGCCAGGAGCCCAGCCAGCGTTGGCAAGGAGTGAAAATGTGAGCTTCCTAGGGGCATGTATATAGAACATGTTAGGATTGATGATGAACCAGGAAACAAAATCTTTCTTCTCTCATTGGGGGAGAAAATACTATTTTCCTCCAATTCCCTCGCGAAAACTAAAATCAGAGGGTGAAAATTTTGCTAGCCCAACTTGGTGCCATTGGAGTTGGTTTATGTAAGAACCTTCTGGAGATGTGCTTCTTTGTCTGGTCAGAGAGCTCCCCAATGACCACTAGAACACTAGTAGCTCCAACAAAGCCACAGGCCTGTGAAAATAAAAGAGAGCCCCAGGGAATCTTATATTTCAACTTCTTCTATGTGACACAGGAACGCATACATTGGCTACGGATGACAAAGACTAGGTAATGACTACTTAGTGGAAAAACTGGAAAGTGAGCTCCAGTCTAGTTCGATGCTTTTTCAGAAGAGGACAAAGACCCCAGATTGTAAAGTGGAAAATGCTTGTTTAGAGGTAAGTGAATGAGGAGGGCTTCTTTACAAATTTTATATGAAGGTCCCAAAATTTTCTCCAAGCCCAGCATGGTTTAATAATCTCACATTAGGATAAGCCCTAACCGGTTGGCTCAGTGGATAAAGCGTCGGCCTGTGGACCAAAGTGTCCCAGGTTTGATTCCGGTCAAGGGCATGTACCTTGGTTGCAGGCTCTTCCCCAGCCCGGGCCCACGTCGGGGTGTGTGCAGGAGGCAACTAATCGATGTGTTTCTCTCTCATAGATCTTTCTCTCTGTCTTTCCCTCTGTCTTCCACTCTCCCTAAAAATCAATGGAAAACTATCCTCGGGTAAGGATTAACAACAACAAAAAACAACAACAAACAAACAAGCAGGTGCACGCGCACACACACACACAAACTAAAAAAGGATAATTCACCAGTTATCTTCTAAACAATCTAATTCTTTTAATAAAAAATTTACTTTGCCTTTTCAAGTGGTCTGAAGATAGAGGAAACAAGAAATGCTTTTTCTTAAGCTTCATTCTCTTTTTTGTTTTGTTTTGAAAATATGTTTTATTGATTTCTGAGGGGAAGGGAAAGGGAGAGATAGAAACATCAATGATGAAAGAGAATCATAACTCCTGTTCAACATAGTCCTGGAAGTATTAGCCATTGCAATTAGACAGGAAGAAGAAATAAAAGGCATCCAAATTGGAAAAGAGGAAATAAAACTCTCCTTATTTGCAGACGACATGATATTATACATACAAAACCCTAGAGACTCCATCAAAAAACTACTAGACTTAATACATGAATTTGGCAATGTAGCAGGATACAAAATTAACCCCAAGAAATCTGAGGCATTTCTATACACCAATAGTGAACTTTCAGAAAGAGAGATTAGAAAAACAATCCCATTTACCATCGCACCAAAAAAATTAAGATACCTAGGAATAAACTTAACTAAAGAGGTAAAAGACCTCTACTCAGAAAACTACAGGACATTGAAAAAAGAGATAGAGGAAGACATAAACAGATGGAAGAACATACCGTGTTCATGGATTGGTAGAATCAACATCATTAAAATGTCCATACTACCCAAAGCAATCTATAAATTCAACGCACTTCCCATTAAAATACCAACGGCATACTTCACAGATCTAGAACGAACTCTCCAAAAATTCATCTGGAATAAAAAAAGACCCCGAATAGCTGCAGCAATCCTGAGAAAGAACAAAGTAGGTGGGATCTCAATGCCAGATATCAAGCTGTATTACAAAGCCACCGTTCTCAAAACTGCCTGGTACTGGCACAAGAACAGACATATAGATCAGTGGAATAGAATAGAGAGTCCAGAAATCGGCCCGAACCAATATGCTCAATTAATATTTGACAAAGGAGGCAAGAACATACAATGGAGCCAAGATAGTCTCTTCAATAAATGGTGTTGGGAAAATTGGACAGATATATGCAAGAAAATGAAACTAGACCACCAACTTACACCATACACAAAAATAAACTCAAAATGGATAAAGGACTTAAATGTACGACAGGAAACCATAAAAATTCTAGAAGAATCCAAAGGCAACAAAATCTCAGACATATGCCAAAGCAATTTCTTCACTGATACAGCTCCTAGGGCAGTTGAAACTAAAGAGAAAATGAACAAATGGGACTACATCAAAATAAAAAGCTTCTGCACAGCAAAAGAAACCATCAACAAAACAACAAGAAAACCCACTGCGTGGGAAAACATATTTGCCAACGTCATATCTGATAAGGGCCTAATCTCCAAAATTTATAGGGAACTCATACAACTTAACAAAAAGAAGATAAACAATCCAATCAAAAAATGGGCAAAGGATCTAAATAGACACCTTTCAAAAGAGGACATTCAGAAAGCCAAGAGACATATGAAAACATGCTCAAAGTCACTAATCATCCGAGAGATGCAAATCAAAACAACAATGAGGTACCATCTCACACCTGTCAGAATGGCTATCATCAACAAATCAACAAACGACAAGTGCTGGAGAGGATGTGGAGAAAAAGGAACACTTGTGCACTGCTGGTGGGAATGCAGACTGGTGCAGCCACTATGGAAGACAGTATGGAGTTTCCTCAAAAAGCTGGAAATGGAACTCCCATTTGACCCTGTGATCCCACTTCTAGGAATATATCCCAAGAAACCAGAAACACCAATCAGAAAGGATATGTGCACCCATATGTTCATAGCAGCACAATTCACCATAGCTAAGATCTGGAAACAGCCTAAGTGCCCATCAGTAGATGAATGGATTAGAAAACTGTGGTACATCTACACGATGGAATACTATGCTGCTGTAAAAAAGAAGGAACTCTTACCATTTGCAACAGCATGGATGGAACTGGAGAGCATTATGCTAAGTGAAATAAGCCAGTCAATGAAGGAAAAATACCACATGATCTCACACATTCATGGATAATAGAGACCATTATAAACTTTTGAACAATAATAGATACAGAGGCAGAGCTGCCTCAAACAGATTGTCAAACTGCAGCGGGAAGGCTGGGGAGGGTTGGGGGGCAGGAGGGAAGGGGGTAAGAGATCAACCGAAGGACTTGTATGCATGCATATAAGCAAAACCAATGGACATAAGACACTGGGGGGTAGGGGAGGCCAGATTAAAAAAAAGAAAAGCCTTTAAAAAAAAACAAAAAAAAAACCAACGAAAAAAGAAAGAGAATCATAGATAGGATGCCTCCTGCACGACCCGTACTGGGGATCCAGCCCACAACCCGGACATGTGCTCTGACCAGGAATCCAACCGTGACCTCTGGTTCATGGGTTGATGCTCAACAACTGAGCCACACTGGCTGGGCTTAAGCTTCCTTCTTGTATGAAACTTGGTCCTCAGACCTTTGAAACCTTGATAGAAACAATAAGCTTGAATTCCTCACTTGAAAGCTGGCCCAGTCTGGGTTTTTCCTTTTCCTCTCCTGTGAGAAGTAGACTTGTACATACAGTCTTCCAGGAAATCCACCACCTGCAGGGAAATCTGAAACCCATGCTCTGATCTGCATGTGGATGATGGAGAAGTGTTAGCTTGAAGGAGCGAGGCTGTTCTCCATGACCTTAGTAAGAAGTGTGCCTGCGTGGTAAGCAGAGCTGAGGCTCCTCGGACTCTTTGCTTTGAAGGAATGTTTCTTCCCTAAGTATGAATCTAGACTCAACTCTGCCCACAAACCACTGCTTGTTGTCTGTGTTCCCTTTTGAAGTGATGCTCATAGGAGATGGGGAGCTCAGGCCTGGGAGACAACAGAAGGCAGCTGCAGGCACCGCCTTCACCGGAGGCTGGAGTCCACGGGAAACGATTAGGAACTGGGAAACTCCGCCTGCACTGTTTTGGCCTTTGTCCACCACAGCACGACAGGGATTTGAACAAACTAAACTTTAAGAAAGATTGAGGATGAAGGGCAGCAGGTAAAAGAGATCAAAGACTGTTGCAGATTTCCAGGCCTTCACTGAGGAGGGCCTGGGATGGGCAAGACTGAAGGCAGCAAATGATGACCAGGATGGAGATGATTTCCAGGGAAGAACATGTTGGATCTGGTGGCAGACAACAGTTAGGGGCGTAAGAAAAGGGGGGGATTGAGACTGTCTCTGAGAGTTGGAGCCTGCTTTGCTGTAGACCTGTGGTGCCATTAGCTGGATACAGAAAGTCTGTGAAGAGCATCATTTGGGGTCTCAACAGCCACAGAAACCCTCCTTCCAAACTTGCAATAGTCAGTTCAGTAGGTTGTCACGCCCTCCTCCAAACGCATGAAGGCAGGTACTAACTGATTCACTGTCTCAGGGATCTTATATATTTTCCTGAGTTTACCTTTGATTTTCTAAGGAATTCTACATTTTTTTAAAGTATCCATGCAGAGACAAATTATATAGACTGGTGTGTAGAGGGGGAAAAATGTAATGAGAAGATAAGAGCTGACAGTCTCTATGCCAAAAACAAGAGAATGAGAGACATACTTCTCTTTCTGGAGCAGATATCTTCTTGATAAATTACATAAGTTGATGTTTTTAAAGTTTGAAACCTTTCTTCCCATTATTCTTATTTTCCTTTCCAATCAATGGATGCATCTCAGTTTGATTTTCCATAATTAGTGCCTTGCCATAAGCATTTTATGGCCATTTAAAGACCTAAACAAACACTTTAATGCACTCAGGGGATTGGGTGCTTGAAGGTATCCTTTGACAACACATGTGATCAACTTTTTACAGGGTTCCTTTTTCATGTAAACAAGTCTTTCTAAATTGTGCTATTCCTCAAGTGGAAGACTGATCCTTCTGGAAGCCCCAGTCAGCCCCAGGCTTGGGTACTGGGTACTAGGCTGGTTAGGCTTTGCCTCAGTGGCATCTGGACAACAATGGGCTCTCTTCTCACTGGGCACTGATCAGCATCCGAGAACAATGAACTCAGAGCCATCAGCCAGTGTCAGGAGTCACTCAGTTTTCCCTTTGACCTTGTCTTTCAAAAGCTGACCCTTATTAACCACCAGGACGGGGTGGGGAGGAGCTGAGACAACCCTCAGTAGCAGGGTGACCTCGGAGCTGTGTCTGCGCTGAGACAATATAACCCCAGAGCTCCGGGGCTGTGAGGGTAGTGATTTAACAAATCATATGTTTAAACAACATGAAAGCACACTGCTGTTTGAGGGGCCTTGGAAACACATTTCTAAATAATGGGGGAAATAATGAACACCTCTCACATGTGTATTTAAATGACATGCATTAGGAGGTGGTAGTGGTGGGGGCGCTTCTATTCCTGCGTAGGAAACCTTTTTTCCTGTTCTTTTGTCCTGTTTTCACTTCATGCTTCATAACATGGTCACTGAATGAGCAGACCTCTGGGAAAAAGGTAGCTGATCGCCCATCACCAGCCTTTCAGAGAGCTCAAGCAGATGCCCTGACACAGGGAGGCAGGGGGTGGTGGGGGAGAGCGTTTCTCTCTACAGAGGAGGTGGCACAGCAAGCTGTCCACGGGCAGTAACACTCGGGCACATATTATGTTCTAAGGAAAATATTAGCTGGGAGACAATGGGCACAGGATTGGCAAGTTTTGATTTAGATTAATTGATTAATTGAGGGCATGGAAGGGAATAGTCTCTCCGTGTCATGGTGCTGTAGGTCCCTGGCTGTTGGAACCTTGGGTGCGTATCTTTCCATTTCAGTGCAGGAAAAAGGGGAAGAGAGTTAGAATAACAAAAACCGACCAGAGCCCGCCTGAACCAGGATGGCCCTGAATCTGATTTCCAGGAGACCCTGAACCTCTCACACCCTGATTATAATACACTAGCGGCCTGATGCATGAAAATTCGTGCAAGAGTAGGCCTTCCTTCCCCCAGCTGCAGGCACCGGCTTCTGGGACCCAAGCTGGCTTCCCCCCAGCCCCGGCTGCGTCAGGAAGGATGTCTGGAATGACATCCGGAAGATGTCCAGTCTAATTAGCATATTACCCTTTTATTATTATAGATTAGGATGCTAAATGACACACCTGCCCCAGCCAAGACAGAGCCCACTCAGACCATATAAGGGAAAGGGAGGTGGTGCCCCAATTCTGGGAAGAGATTGGCTCCTTCCTCAAAAATTAGTGCATATGCCTCTCCCTCATTATGGTGCTCCCATAATAATTCCCCAGATTTGTCTAGGAGAAGGTTTGTGAGTTAGACCCGTGCTTCTGGATTCCCTGGCCATTGAGTTAAAGCTGGTGCTGCTGAACGCTCAGCTTCGGTTCTGTTCTGGGCTTGGTAACGAGGAACAGAGGAAGGACCCTTGGAAGGACAGAGAGCCTAGACGTTCAAAATTTGTAATAACAGGACTAACTCCAGGTCCTTATATAGTGCATCAGGCTCTCTCAACCACATCTCTGCCGTCACTGCTCATGGTCTATAAGGTGTTCCCTGGCAACACTGCGTTGCTGGTGATGACAGGGGCTTACGCGGGTCTCTCTACTAGCAGGTCCACTCCACTCCTCCCGTATTTCCTTGTTATCTTCTACTCCACCCTGAAGTCACCTCATCTGGGCAGGACCACCTTAGGGCCTTCATTGGCCCTGAACAATATGGTCTCTGTGAGGGGTTCTTCCAAAAAAAATAATTATAAATTTTATTTTACACTATGATACTATAAAGGCTAAATTCAATTACATGTCCATTATAATTATATTCATCTTTTCTTCTGATTTCAAAAGAACTTAAAATGTTTTATGGGTTCCTGAAAGTATCGTGGGCCCTGGCATGAGCCTCCTGGGCCTAATGGATGGGTCGGCCCTGCCTACATCCAGGATGCGTTTTCTGCTTCCCTAGCCGGTTAGGCAACCTTTCTCTGTCGACCCCATAAACTTCCCTCTAAAAACTGCCACCCCTCGAAACTGGCTGATACTTGAGAAGGTGGATCCCACACACATCGCAGGGCCTCCCCAACATGTCCCCACTCCTTCCATTCACATTGAGCTGGGTCGCTGAGGAAGACAGGGTTGTGGGGTGCTGTCCTGAGGGGTCGGCCACAGCAAAGAAGGGATTGGTCAGCACGGGTCTGCAGAGAGGGTGCCTGTAGGGTGAGTGGGTGGGAGGTTTTGTAGGTTTGCCTGGCCTGTTCCATCCATTTGCTGAAGGCCTGCTTTGCCCACAGGTGCAGTGGTCAGGGCTGCCAGGGATCTAGTCAGACGGAAGGCTCAGTGGAGGTGGGTTCAGTGCCCTAAAGGAAGCCTCCTTTCTGAACACAGGCAAGCACCCTGCCTGTTGGGAGGGCTCTGTGTGTTCCCAGAAAACACAAGCAGAAACAACACAATAAATAAACTTGAGCGCTTCGTAAGTATGGTTTGAGGTCAGTGTGGCTGGAGGGGAGATTTTAATTGCAAAGCTCCTATGTCTTAACTGCCTGAGGCTGGAAATTGGAGCGGGAAGGCTGGGAGCCTGAAATGTCGATTATAAGCAGGAATTGACAGTTGAGAGGGTAGGAAGGCCTGCCGAGGACTGGCGTTGAAATGATGGGGATGAAGGCCCTTTAAGTGAGTGCTTTGAATTTAGGTTTCAGCTTTGAATGGCCCCAAACTGAAGGTGAGTGATGATCTGCATTGCATTGCAAAATTTGTTCTTACAAAAACTAAAAGCCCAATAGGGTATTGTGCTAGCAACCTCCTAGAATCCTGTTTGGTATAAAAGAAAAAGAAGTTTAAGATATGGTCCTTCCTGTCAAATAGCTTGCAAACCAAACTGGGCAAGACAGGTCATGTGTGAATCTTTCATTGGAGATGACAGAGCAGAGTCAAAAAACAGGTCGGCATTGCAAGGGCACAAAGCAGATGAGCAAGAGAAGAGAGGGAATGCAGGCCCTACTGTGTGCATGGGCTGATGCTGGAGCCTCTTCCCCAGCTGACCTCACCTCAGGGTGCAAAGCTGGGCCTGTCTAAGGCAGTGGTTCTCAACCTTCTGGCCCTTTAAATACAGTTCCTCATGTTGTGACCCAACCATAAAATCATTTTCGTTGCTACTTCATCACTGTAATGTTGCTACTGTTAGGAATCGTAATGTAAATATCTGATATGCAGGATGGTCTTAGGCGACTCCTGTGAAAGGGTTGTTCGACCGCCAAAGGGGTCGCGACCCACAGGTTGAGAACCGCTGGTCTAAGGGATGATTCCTAAATCTGCACCTTAAGAACTTGTCTCATTTCTGAGCCCCAAATCAATTTCAATCAAACATTGGGCCCAACCAGTGTGGCTCAGTGGTTGAGTGTCAACCTATGAACTAGGACAGTGATGGCGAACCTATGACACACGTGTCAGAGGTGACACGTGAACTCATTTTTTTTGGTTGATTTTTCTTTGTTACATGGCATTTAAATATATAAAATAAATATCAAAAATATAAGTCTTTGTTTTACTATGGTTGCAAATATCAAAAAATTTCTATATGTGACATGGCACCAGAGTTAAGTTAGGGTTTTTCAAAATGCTGACACGCCGAGCTCAAAAGGTTCGGCATCACTGAACTAGGTCATAGTTCAATTCCTGGTCAGTGCACATGCCCAGATTGCAGACTTGATCCCCAGTGTGGGGTGTGTGCAGGAGGCAGCTGATCCATGATTCTCTCTCATCGATGTTTCTATTTCTCTATCCCTCTCCTTTCCTCTCTCTCTAAAAAAAAAAAAATCAATAAAACATATTTTAAAAACATTGGTATATGATTTTCATAAAAGGCCTTAAATTCTGTCACCCAGACAGACCCCACCATTTCCCTGCCACTTCCTACCGATGTCCCTACAGCTATCAATGGCACCATCATTATTCAATCAGCACCAACACTTTAGCCTTCCTCAAGACTCCATCCTTTCCCTTGTGCTCTGGTTTAGTTGGTTCTGTGGCTTCACAGATTCTTTCTTCACGGTCTCCCTTGGGTTAGATCTTGTCTTGTCTTTTCTACTCATGGGCCACCCCCTTAATTTCATCCTCTATCGCCTTTTTATGGACCATTGAAATGTTCTCCTAATTGTTTCTTCTTAGAATCATTTCAACATATGTACTGGCATGGGAATAATTTCCCCTACACTGTCCTGCCCCAGTATCGCCGGAAGCTTTTCCTTGTCTCCTGAATAAAGAGCCTTCACTCAGGCATTCTAGGGAAGTGGTTAAGAAGAAAGGGCTTTGGTGTCACACAGACCTAGTTTGAGCCCTGGTTCTCTCATTTATGAACTATGTGACATTTGCTGAGTTAACACTCTAACCCTGATCATTAAATATGGGTAATAATTGTGTCTACCTCACGGTGTTGCTGAACAGTCATAGACACAAAGCATAGTGCCTGGCACAAACAAGTGCTCACTAAGGGAACTACAGTGGGGCCTTGACTTACGAGTGTCCCGACTAACGAGTTTTTTGAGATACCAGCTGTCTCTCGGCCGATTTTTTGCATTGAGTTGATAGAGTAATTTGAGTTAACGAGCTCCTTAAGGAGCTCCTTAACGAGCTCGGCCTCGGAATGAATTAAACTCGTAAGTCAAGGCCCCACTGTATTATTACAAGCAAGTATGATATTTTTGTTTCTCATCAATTTGACCACATCTATCTTAAAAAGTAGCTGACATACATTCCCCTATGCTTGCCTATGTGTCTAGCAAGAGGGATTTCTTCACTTGGATCTTGCAAGGTTCTGCTGTCATGGGCCTGGCATCCAGGATGGGGGGTAAGCAGTATCAACTGCCCCCTGAGTACAACCTGCCTGTGCTCACCCCACATTTCCCCAGCCGCGGATTCAGGATGCTGCTTCGGCCCCTGGGTAGCTCTGATTCTTCAGCACCTGGCCCTCTCCTGAGTCCCTATCAGATGGGATGCTCTTGAAAACCTTCTTCACTGCTGACCTGGGGTTTTCTCTGCTCCCCATAAAAAGGACCATCCAACTGGGACATGGCCTCCTGCCAAATTCTGAGTATGAGGCAACACATTAGAGCGGTCAAGATCATGGTAACTGCTACCAGATAAACTTTGGTCCCATTTCTGACTCCACTGTGGTCTTATACAACTTATTTAACCTCTTACTTCTTTGTCTATAAAATAAGGATAGCCATATTGTCTGATCCTGCATTCCCCTGTAAGTAGTGCCTACTAGATATACAGGAAGTCTAACTACTCTAGGCAGAAGGAATGCCTGACACAGGGAGCAAGTCACGGTAGAGGAGACAAGGAGGAACTTGGAGGTGGATACTGTGCAAGAGGCTGGTGCTCAATCCCACTGGAATTTCAAAAGAGAATGACAAAATCCAAATCAGAACTGGCTGTTGAGGGGAACAGTAAGAGAATCATGTATCCATCGCTTTTCGTTACCTTTGGGTCAAGGGCAATCCCACTGGGTGTACTCTGCTGGCACTCATGGATGCCAAACTAGGAACCAGAAAAGCTCTGGGCGAGAAGTGAGAGGCGCATGGTGAAGCTAAGATGCAGGGCTGTTAGGCTGCACCTGGGAGAAGCTGGGCAGGCTGTTGTGAGGCTGGTCCTGCAGAAGGGGCCTGGAGTAAGAGGTGGACCCCAAAGATGCTCCTGTACACATGCCTGTGTCCCAGAGGTGTAACTTCCCATGAGAAAAAGCATATAAAGGTTAAGCTCCCTCATGTACATAATAAGGTTTCTGTCCTCAAACCTTTCCCATGGCTTTTCATCAAATTAGAATAAAATTCAAGGTCCCTGACCTTGGCCACCAAGTCTCTACATGATCTGGCCCTGGGCTGCCTTGCAGACTTCATTTACCCCACTCTCACGTTGGCTCATTCCTCCCCCGCCACACCCTGCATGCTGGTCCTGGCTCTTCTATGCACTCTCTAAAATAAAAACTCTGAGCTCATCTAGGCCTCAGGGCCTTTGCACTTCCCATCGCCTCTGCCTAGAGTGTTCTTTCCTGAGATATTTTCATGGATTCCCCTTCCCTTTAGTCAAGGTGAATTCTGTTCAAATATCACCCCCCTTGTAGAGGCCTTCTCTGATCACCCCAGCAAAAACAGCACCCCTAGTGCTGTGATTACACTGTACTTCTTCACCATTGCCCATACCATTCACTATTTCTAATACTATAGTATATTTAATTTATTTCCTATTATCCATGTCCCTTTTTAGAATATACACTCTCTAAAGAAAAGAACTTTGTTTTATTCACTGCTCCATGTCCAATGCCTAGAACAATATCTGCTACATAATAAATGTTTGTTATGCTAATGAACAAAGAAATAAATGAAGGAGTGATAAGTACTATCATCACCTAATCTCCCTTTGGATATGGCCATATGCACAAATGACCGTGGTCTCCTGACCCTGCAGGGGCCAGTTCCACAGACACTCATCCTCCAGCTCCCACTGCAGACCCTGCCCTGACCAGACTTGCTCCCTGTGCTGCCGAAGACCCACAATACCTGTCAGCAGATTTGGGTGAATTATAACAGGTGCTGCAGAGAGAGGCCACCTTCCATCTTGCTGTGTCACACGTATAAGTTTCCCTTTACAGACAAAGTTCATTTGAAACAGTACATCCCTCCACGCTGCTGGGGAAAAGTGACTATTATTCAATTTGTATAGGCAAGTATGTAATAACCTAAGCAGAACCAAATGGTGCTACAGGCAATGGTTCTCACACGTGCTCCAGTGAATGCATGAGCTTAGGTACATGCTCACGTGCTCATGTGTGTACACACAAACACACACACATGCCTGCTCAGCTCTCCTCACCCTCAACTGCCCTCATCTATCAGTTTTCTTTTGTTCTGTCTGGCCTGTCAATGCACAACAGTTTTTAAAGCAAATATTTTATGGAATGTTGGGTGATTTGATACCGGATTCATGGAGTGGTCTTGTCTTTAGAAAGTTGATGTGATTTTCTGACTAGTGGGGCAATATACATCCCAAGGTCATCCTCCCCTTTCAGCTGGGGTGTGGAGGGGGTACTATGGTATGAATGTTTGTGTCCCTCCCAAAATTTATATGTTGAAATCTTAACCTGCAATGATGATGGTGTTAGGAGGTATAGCCTTTGGGAGGTGATTGGGTCATGGGGTGGAGCCTTCATGAACAGGCATTAGTGCCCAAATAAAACAGGTCCAGAGAAAGCCTCAGCCCCTCCTACCATGTGAGGGCACAGCAAAAAGGCACTGGCGATGAACCAGGAAGAGGACTCTTACCAAACCATGCAGGTCCTTGATCTTGGACTTTCCAGCCTATAGAAATGTAACAAATATATTTTTTTGTTGTTCAAAGCTACCCAATCTGTGGCATCTTGTTACAGCAGCCTCAAAGGACTAAGACAGGGGCTTCCTTCTCATCCTATTGGCCAGGTAGTTTCAAATGTGATCTATTCTGAGTCATGATGTGAGGACTCAATAAGAAAATTTGGCTTATTTTTAATAGTTAAAGTATAAAAACCTGGGGACTGTGTTCTAATTTCCTCTATTCCTATACTCTCCCACCATTCAATTTGCTTTGGAGGACTTGTCTAATCTTTTGGGTTGATAATTGTGGAAGTGATGGGAGGTAGTGGTGATGGAGGTAGAGGTGGAGGTGGTGGAGGTAGAGGTGGAGGTTGTAGAGGTAGATGTTGGAGATGGTGGTTGAGGTGATGATGGTAAAAGTGATGGAGTTGATAGTGGTGGTGGAGGTGGAGGTGGTGGTAGAGATAGATATGGTAATTCTGTCATTCAAGAGATGGGTTATCAACATGGTCACAATGGAAACTCCAAAAATATTCTCTTACCCACTAAAAAATAGCTGTTCCTTCTATATCAACTGGGAATTTCCTGAATATCAAAATTTTACTATTCTAGTTATCAATTAGTTTTTCCACCCTAACACTTGCCTACTCTTTCATTCTATGATGTTATATTTAAAAAACACTGTTTGGAAATGTGACATTTTGATAAGCAATTATAGTTTTAATAAGGTTTATGCTTTCTGTTTATATATAAACAATGCAGGATCATTTTAAAAATTTTGGAGAAACATAAGATTATAAAGAAGAAAATAAATAAATAAACAAGTAGGCAGAACTACTCAGATATCACCACCATTTGTTTACATGTTACTGCAATATTTTCCCATTAGTTCATGTTCCCTCCTTGCTTTCTTCCTTTCTGTATTCTATCATGTTTCTATCTTTCTATTATTATATTGAAATTACATATCATACTTATCTAAAAATCATAGATATAAAGCACGTTTACATAGTGACATTTTCCCATGTCACTAAAAATCCCTTCAAAATGTTTTTAAGGTCCGAATAACGTTACATCACAAGGATAGCCCATAATGTATTTATAAGGTTGAGTATTGAGGTTATTTCCAATTTATTTTTCTTACAGAAAGGTCATTTTTCCCGGGGCCATGTGAGAGCTGTACTTCAGGCAGAGACGCACACATTTCTCCAGCCAGTTCTGTGCACGTAATTATGCATATGCGATCAGAGGGGGCGAAAATGGAAAGCAGAATCTCTGCCTTTGGGGAATTTTTATCCAGTTCAGCAGAGAGATTGAAATGAAGTCACAACATTTATAAACTAACATATCATCAAGTGAGAACTCCTGTGCGGTGGAGCCATATTATAAAGCTGGCACCTGGGGGAGGATCAAGATCAAAGTTAGTGGCTAACTCTTAGGCATCTAGGAGGGATGCCAGGGATCATGGTTTATCCCACAAATATCCAAGGCCAGGCACAAGCTGAGGTGTAATTGACTGTGACTGGATATGTATAGAGGAAGAAGTAATTTTAAGCTAAACTTTGAAGGGCAATGAGGGGCATGGGTTAGCAGAGAGGAAGGGAGAGAATATTTTAGATCCGGGGCATGATATATAAAATAAAATCAGATGCAGGGCCTGAGAAGCCAATAAGCGTGGCTGCAGTGGAGGGGGCTGTGAGGAACAAGAAGGTGTGGGATTGGTGAGGTAGGGGCAGGAGGGGACCTGAGACATCGTAGAACCTTGAGATGGGAGAGGATGTGACACAAACATGGCAGCTGTGCTGGATGTATTGGAGTTGGCAGACCCTGGAGACAGGGACATCTGCGTGGACGGTGCTGAATTAAATCAGGCATGAGCTGACAAGGGCTGGAGATAGAATGGTGGCAGTGGAACTAAAATAGAAAGGGAAAACAAGAGACACATTTTAGCAGAAAAGAAGGCTCAGTGTGTAATGAACTGATTAGGTAATTGGAAGTGAAAGAAAAAATACTTAAAATGGGTTCCATTGGGTTGAGCCTATGGGACAGAGCCCTGTTAGTTGGAGGAGGTGAGAAGATTCATTCCTTTGCCTCTCCTGCTACTTGAGTTCTCTACATCTCACAGGCTCTATGACCCCGTGATGGAGATGATGGGATAGCTGTGCAAACCACAGTCAGGTGCTGGTGAAAACCCCTCACAGGACAGCCAGAGAGTTAAAATCTTCAAAACACACACACACACACACACACACACACACACACACACACACACACACACACACACACACACACACACACACACACACACACACACACACACACACACACACACACACACACACACACACACACACACACACATTTTTATTCTGACCTGCCTGTCTGCTCTTCCTAGGACAAAAAGGCAAAACTCATTTGTTGTTGTTGTCTGTGCTCATGTTCCTGACCTTCACTTTGGACTATTGGCCTGAACTCACTTCTGATTTCTCTTGCTGCTAGATGATATGTCTGGTGCTCCTGAACCAGGACGATGGCTGAGGTGGGACTTATGAGATGGCTACACATCCACAGGAAGGGTTTAAACCTCCTCCTCCCCGAGCTCATGGATGATGACAATAATCAATTTAGTACTATCATTTTTCCTAACTTTTGAGAAAAGTTTACATTCCCAGCTACTAGATGCATTAATTTTCATCTTCAATGTTAAGGTTATATTTTCTATTTTAGGGAAACAAAACAGTGATTCAGGGGAGTGAAGTATATACAGTATTCATCTGAGATCACACAACCGGTAAGAGTAGGAGCTGGACATTGGTAGTTAATCAGTCAGATAACAGTCTTGTTTTTTTTGTTTTTGTTTTAATTACATCACAGGGCCTTTAAAAGTTGGCCAAGTCTATACTGGAAAAAATACCAGGGGTCCCAGGATGTTGTTAACTTAGCTAAGCGGCTGTGACCAGTTCATGTCACTAATACAGTTCTTTGCTGCCCTATTCATAAGTCCTGGAATTGGGAGGCACTCTGAACACAGGCTGAAAACTTTGGATACTGCCTCTCCCCCTTCCTGTGTCAGAACCAGGATTCAGATCTTGATCTCCAAATCTAAATGGTTTCAGATTTTTAGAATGGCTTCCTTTTGTTCCATGTGCTACACCAGCTAATTGCTTTAGGAAATCTTGGCAAAATCCTGCATTTTCATCATCTACGGTATATTTAACTGGCCTCCTTTCTGATGTGCAAAATGAGGACACTTGGAATCTTCAAAACACAAGGTCCAGAATCAGAGTGGTTTCATGGGATGCCAAAGCAGGTGAGTCCTGAGAGGGACTAACACCAGCAGCTTTCCCTCAGGCCTCCATTATTAATGAAATGTGTGTTGTCATGGTGATGGGAGAGCAAGTGCAATTGGGACAGGACTTGAGACAATATTGTAACACCGGGAGCTATAAAGTCTGTGTGACAGTGTGTATCTTGTGAGGTTTGGGACATCACATTGCTGTCTCCCATGGCATGCCTCAGACTTTATAAGGTCAACATAAAGTCCTAGGATTATTTGAACCAGATGGCTCTCTGCCTCCCCTTCATTGCTTGGACCCTGAGAGGCCACAGTCGGGGCAATGGATTCTGATTCCTGTTATTGGTAAGAGCCAAAATCTATGTAAATTATCTACAAAATCCAAATAGGAGGCACATTGAAGAATCCTAGGTGGGAATATTTATGACCATACACCCTTTGTTTCTTTGCTTTTATACAATGTGCTCTTATAATACCTTTGTCCCCCTCCCTACAGAGAAAAAAGAAAAGTGTAGACATAGTAAGTATATATAGACATAGATCACAAGGTTTAGTTGGATGATGACCATATGCCTTGGTTTGTTCAAGATAGGGCTGATATTCCTGATGTCCTGGTATAATTGTGAAGAGTGACTTCTTTCAGTAAAACAAGTGTCCAGATTTGGATGCTATATGGTTACCCTTGTTGAACTGGTGTTGTGGTTATAGGATGTGCCTGGGAATGTTTGATGCATCAGCAAGAAAGGGTACTGTTGAAGGCCCTTCATGAGTGTGCAGCACTTATGGCAAAGTGCAGCCACGTGGCCAATAGGAGATAACCTGATGGCTTTAACTCTGCATGACTCCAGGGACCCAAGAAGCCATAAACACCTAGGGGCTAAATACAACTTTTTTCGTCTATTTTTTATTGTTGACTGTATTATAGATGTCCCCTATTTCTCTCCCTCCCCCTCACTTCCCCAAAAGATGCTAATGATTCCAGGGGATCGGGGCTTGGAAAAAGGCCATTCCCAGTAGAGGGAAAAACATAGGCAATTGTATGATGGTTAGAACATTTGAAACTATTAGTGTCTAGTAAGCTTGTCTCTAGAATAGGATAGAGATATCCTATTAGATGTACTAAGGATTGACTTTAGAAATCTATATTATGGCCAGAGTGTGGAAGTCCATGAATGGAAGGTGAGAACTTAAAATTTATTTCCATACCTTTGGGGGAACCATTTAAGCTATTTTAAGGAGGCGAAAGATGCAAGTTGCATATTTGGAGGATTAATCAAAAGCAAAAGATATGGACTGCAACTACTTGACTATTGCTCCTGAGATAATAAGATCAAAAATAGCTTTAAATGTTGTCATTATTAAATAGAAAGTCAACACAAAAGAATAAACAAATTAAACAGCCAACTCAACAAATTAGAAACAAACCCAATTAAAAGAAAGAATGAAAGATAAAGATGAAACCAATAAATATAAGATAAACAGTAAATTTATAAATATATTCAAGAGATATTTTGAGAAAAATAAGTTGAACATTTTTTACATTTATAAGTAAGAAATGAAAAAATACAAGTATACGAAGTTTGCCATGAGAAGAGGAATATAAGATCAGTGTAAAGTACATTTTAAAATCAATCAACCAAAGCTATACTTGTCAATGGTAATAAACTAGAAGTTACTAATGAAATTGATGATATGCTGCTGGAGAAAATATATACACTAAATGTAGTTTAAAATAAAAAGAAAAACTAATAACCCACCTTAAGAGTTCTTCCCCACCCCCCAAAAAAACAACAATAATCAGCTGTAGATTATTTTAGAGTTGTCTTCTGTCAATTTTTTCAAGCAACCATTTCCACAGTGTACAATTGATTAGTCTGCCTGGGAAAACATAGAAACCTTCTGAATTCATTTTAAGAAGCAAGCATTACCATGATACTAAAACTTGACAGAGTGCCACCCCCACAAAACGAAACAGAGCAGAATGCTGGCAGGACAGTCTCCGTTATAAATATTGATGTAGAATTCCAAACAAAAGATCAGCAACTCACATTCAGAAGTATATAAAAGGAAGTATGGTATCATATAAAGAAGTGCAATTTATCTCAAGATTGAAACACAATAAATATGACAAGTCAAGGGCCTAAGCCTTAATAGAACTCATTTGAATTAATAAGCCCCTAAAATCTCAGTAGGAAAATGGGCAGGATATGAATGGACAATTCACATAAAAAATAAAAATGGCTAATAAGCATATGAAAAAGTATTAACCCTGTTAGTTATCAAAGAAATGCAAATGAGGCATTACTTTTTGTAAATCAAATTAGCAAAGCTTAAAAATAAATAATAGTAACACAAATGCCAATAAACATGAAAATATGTTCAACCTCATTAAATCGGGAAAATGCAAATTAAAACCACCATGAAATGCCATTTTACACCCACTAGCTTGGCAAAAATGGAAAACTCCAGCAACCCTCAGTGTATGGGAGGATGTTTAGCAGTTAGGGCCCCTGTAGCTCTGATGGGACTGGACAACTTAAAAAAACAAGATAATATATTCTAGGAGTACTGAAGATGTGTTCACTATTTGATGCAACAATCCCACACCAGGGTGTATGCCCTCAATTAGAGGTTGTCAAATGTTTTCACTTGCATGCCTAAAAGAATTCTGAAAAGCTCTACACTGCTTGCACAATTCTAAATTGTCATCTAAACTTTTCACTGGCAGCAAATATAATTTTTTGTGTATTGACTTTAAGTTAAAAAATATATATATAATCAAGTTCTTCATTAACGGCTTCAGATTTTAATCATTTCTTTTTCTCCTTAGACCTGTATTTTTTAGACCATGTCTTCCTACATAACTTTATCCAAATTCAATAGTTTTATGCTTGAAATACTTTAATTGATCACCCTACCATGCATCTTAAGAGCAAAAATATGTGCATATATTGAATTCTTCAAAGATTTTCTATATGACCATAGGGTTCTAAGTATCAAAAATTTCTTCTGGAATGAGTTATTATTATGGTTAGTAGTAATACGCAATTAATTAAAACAATATAGATAAGTTACAAATTTTGTTAGATAAGTACTAATTATGAAACTAAAATTCTATTGGAAATGTATGTTTTATTGAAATACTTTTTTCAGTTGGTTTCATACATCTCAGGATAAATATTATTTACAGCTTTAATGAGACAGAATATGGCATCAGTTTTATTCCTATTGACTATTTTTATAGGTACCAGTGGTTTGAATCCTTATTTTTATAAGCTGAGGAATAGGAGTTTTGTTTAGCAGTGTGATGCAATTCTCTAAATTCATATCCAGCTATATGCCAAATATCGCCTAGTGATTTATGATTAATGATTTTATCACAGGAAACTATTGTTAATAATATAGCAGCTGTAAACTTGTTTTTGTTTTTTTTTTAGACAACAAAGAATTGGAATGCAGCTGACTTACAAAATGATTTGTTATCCATTCATTAAAGTCATTTGCTGTTTCAACATCATCATAAAATTTTAAAATGTTCCTTTGTTTGTCATCCTGGGTTTTTTTAGACTCTAATTTAATGCTCCAGAATAAGAATCTGGATGAGTGAGAGGTACACATTTCTTTTGTAAAGTGGGAGAAGAGCTATTGAATATGAAAGGTTAGAAAGGATTGTCTTGGGGAAAATGTATGAACAGAAATTGCTGATTTGTAAACCAATTCTCTGAAAACTGTCTATGCCTGTGAGCCTTTGAAGCCTCATGATTCCCCAGGGCCACACATACTCCTGTGTGTACATCACTGCCTGGGAGAAGCAGCCCCCAAGGATGGGAACAGAAGGCACAGAGAACCTTTACAGCAGCTTTGTCCATAAGTAGACCCAAACTAGAAACACCCAAATACCCATCAACAGGAGAGAGGATAAACCATTATACTTTCACACAATAAAATACTATATAGCAGTGAAATAAATGAGTAAAAGAAGCAAGTTGCGCCCTAGCTGGTTTGCCTCAGTGGATAGAACATGCGCCTGCAGACTGGAAGGTCCCGGGTTCGATTCTGGTCAAGGGCACATGCTCAGGTTGCGGGCTCGATCCCCAGTAGGGGGCGTGCAGGAGGCAGCTGATCAATGATACTCTCTCGTCATAGATGTTTCTATTTCTCTCTCCCTCTCCCTTCCTCCCTGAAATTAATAACAATATATATTTTTTTTAAAAAATCAAGTTGCTGAAAATACATATAGTACATATTTATAAAGTTCAAGACCAAGTTAAGTTACATTGCAGATGATTTAGGTTATGTACACACATGGCAAAACTATTTTTTTAAAAACTGACAAAACATTCAATGTCATGTGACTTCTTGGAGGTAGGGAGGCTGGGGGGAGGTGAGGAAGAAGTGCATAGGGAGCTTAACACTCTTGTTAACACTCTTGTACACCTGCCCCTTGTTAGCCTGGGTGGCAGGTTTTGACATGTTTCTTTACGCTTTAAAACTTTCATAAATTACTTTAATATTGTATGAATATTTTATAACTGCAAAGAATAATATAGTCTGTTGTATGTATGAACTTGTTTAAAATTTTAAATGAAAAATAAAAGCGCGTACAGTAGTCCATGTTTGAGATGGTTTCAGTGAAACCAGTACTTTTTTTTTTGCACTGCTTCTAAAAATAAGAATGGGTAGTGTGTTTCTGGAAAGCAATTTAAAACTATTTATAAAGAGTCTTAAACTACTCATACTTGGTGATTCAATAATACCACTTCTATAAATATATCTTAAAGTCATTAGGAATGTTATCAAAGATGAATATTAAAGAGTATTTATCACAGTACTATTTGTAATAGAGAAAAAGTGGAAATAATATAAACATGCAATACTAGGAGAGTGTTTGAATATATTGTGGCAAAGCAATCTGATAGCTTATTCAGCCATTAAATTATATTTTAAAATAATATTTAATTATCAGCATAGCCCCAAAGCTCAGGCTTTATTAAAGGAATACAATTGAAAACTCTATGTACATCACGATTCCAATTATTATTGTGCATGTGTGTGTTTGAGTGTGCAGTTGGGTTGCTTTTATATTACACAACAATTGAGACCAAGAAATGCCACTTTTCTTTATCTCACTAAGAGTCTGCTGTATCCTCCCCTACCTAATGGAGAGGAAATCCACTCTCGGCTGAATTCTCTCTTCCATCCGCTGGAGTGTATGATCTCTCAGAACCTGACTTACTTGGAACCTGGGAGTGTGTGAAGCCCTCGTGCCACAGTGCAGGTGGTGCAAGGAGGAAAAAAGGCTACTTGAAACCCAGTCCTCACTGTTTAATGATCACAATCATCACTAATAAATAATGGGTCTTCTTCTTGCTTGGAATGGCTTTCCTAACCTACTGCTATCTATATTCTACCCAATTTCCAGGTCCATAGGTCCCCACTCTTCCTCTGAGGACCTGTTTTTACTTTGTCCAATCCTCAGGACTCCTCCCCGACTCTTATCTGCAGCCCTACTGCCCCACACAAATTTTAAAGCGATAGTAGGTATGCCAGTGTTCACAAATTACTTTCGCTCATCTGTACTAATAGACTGTTCTCTTTTAAAAAAAAAAATACATTTTTAGGCTTAGAGTGACCCAAGTATTTAGTATAGAGCTGGAAACCTAGTGTTGCCAACCACTTAGAGGTTAGTTGATTCATTGATTGAATAATAAGTTAAATGTAGCTTACATGTGACCTTGGTATTAGATTTAAAATCCAGATCCTTAAACATCTGCTTCCCCTTCTGCCTTCTGAAATGGTCCCATCTTTTCAATCCGAGTTTGGGCTAAAGACAGTTCAGGTACTGAGGAGGGCAAATAAAAAGCAGAGGGAGTTAGGTCCTTTGATGTGCTTGCTGCACAGAGAACTAAAGAAAAATGCAAATGTTCCCTGCAACTGAGAGAAGCTTATCCATATTAAGAAGTACATGGAAAAGAAGAAAGAGAGAAGAAAAACATACAACACTTAACAAGAGGATAATTTAGTTTGTTGGCAAGCGCTTAGGAGTCTGGTTCATGAAAAATTACTCACACAAGTGCATAGCAGGTTTCTCTGGGCTTTTGTGCATGGATCATGGTATTGATTTCATGGAAATGATCGCATTTTGTTGGGTGTCTGGCTGTGGAAGAATGGGGTAGAGATGGAGGGGTAGTTGAGAGAAAAATCAAAGAGGTTGGGGGAAGAGAAGCTTGTTGCTCTCCCAGCCCTTGCTGCAATGACCCAGCCACTGGTGCACACACACCGCCAAGTAAGTGAGAGAAGTACTTCCTCCTGCTTCTGTTTTCAAGGGTGGCTCCAGAGAGACACTTGCCAAATAGAGCCTTTTATTTTCCTGCTTGGGTTGGGATTGAATTATTGGAAGGAAGAAGAAAGGAAGATTGTGGACATACCTTGGGGAAAAAAATAAACTTGATTTTCATGAAAAAAAAAAACAAAAAAAAAAAAACCCAACAACCGATGTCTATAGCCACGGCAAAAATGTGCTAGGGACTTTTTGGCTGAGAAAATCTACTAGTTTCTTTGCCAGCTGGCCTGTTGTGGTGTCTTTCCAGAAGTGTGGAGGTTTGTCTTTCAAATTAAAAAATGAAACAGAAATAGCTTGTCTCTCAGGTACTAGAGAGGAACATCTAGGAGAGCTCAGAGTGAGATAATGAGGTGACGAGAGCAAAAGAGTTCAGATTTATTGGGTGTTTGCCATTTGCCATGCACTGTTCTAAGCACTTCACATATTTTCATTCCCGTAATTCTCATCCCGATCCTATGAGGTAAGGAGTTAACCAATGAGGAAATGTTCATATTCCGGCATTACCAGGCATGGAGGCCACAGAGCTCACTTCTGCTCATATGTCTCTTGGCAGCAGAAGGTTGCTCATGGCTCTAATCACAGGTGAGAAGGCAGGACATCAGCATAGGATAAGGATCGCCAATAGTTGAAGTTGAGGAGGAGCTGAGGATGGGACCCAAGCGTGAAAGTCCCCAAAGGAACCAAAGAGAGAGAGAGAGAGAAAAGAAGCATCGTGTTCGGAAGTCATGGGCCAAGAGTCCCAGACCCCAAGTCCCAGACTCTGCTGAGACTCGGAGTGGGACAGCCCAACTCAGCAGGGGACGCAACTCTGCAGGGCACAGGTGGAGCTCTGGAGACCACTGTGAGCCCCGACACTCAGCACCAGGCCCGGAAGTGGATGCTGTGTCACCACTTACAAGTCTAAGCACCACACTGAATGAGGCCAACAAAAAGCCCTTTGATGGAATCAAACGTTTTGGCCCCTACTGAGATGATTGTGGGGCTCCTTAAGTCTCTAGTTACAGGGGAATCAAAACAGAACATAAGAGAGGGGTGCCCTTTTCTTAAGTCTGCTGGTTGTCAGTTCAGAGAGGGTAGAGATGCCTGCTTGTCTGAGATGGGGCTATTGCTCAGAATAAAGAAATAAGTGTGATTCGCTTTCCCAAGAACCCCTGCTATTTGGCTACAGGCTCTTCTATTTCATTTTGGGGATAAGTTGTTAAAATCAAAGATAAACTCTTCTCTCCTTTTACCTGTGTTTGCCAATGCTACTCA
>NW_005354132.1:289025-299788 GCF_000412655.1 Myotis brandtii
CACCTCTGGGCCTCTTAGAAAGTGATTTCCTTATGATTTTTTAATGGGCAGTGTTTTGAAGATAGACTAACTCGAGCAGCCAGTCCAAGTCTCTTCACCTGCACTGTTTGGCTGGGGAAGAAGGAGCTGGCTTGACGAGGCTGCTGCAGACTTCCTTCGGACTTTGAACAAATTGCTCCAATATAAGAAGTCACCACTCCACTTCTCAGTGTCATTAAGGAGCCCCGATGTGAAGGAACAGTATCAGTTTTCACTTAGAGAGCTAGGGCCACCAACAACTGGAGAAAAGAAAACTGAAATGTGTTAATGGGCCAATTTGGTGGCTCAACTGGCAACCCAAACATTTTGCCTCCTCTCAAGCTCCCTTGAAGTTGTATGATAGAGAAACAGACCCAGAAAAGACTCAGAGGGCTTGGCAAGAAGAATAGTTCAATGCATTTGTTCATTCCCTTAAAGAGAGAGAGAAAAAAGGCATTGCTTCCATTTCTTTCTTTCAAAACCAATTCCTCTACCTCATGGGCATGAGAATCATGTAGCACCACCTCCTGCTCAGAAAGCTGGAAAGTGTCCCAGCAGGGAAAGGTCAAGTTTTATGTAAGGGAATTTGAACCAATAATCAGCCTTTCACCTCTATGATGTCTGTTGTATTTAAAACTTCATAAATATTAATTACAATGTTAAAGCTAATCTCATTTCATTTTACAGATCTAACTCACTTGAAGCTTTTTTAAAGCTGTCGGAAAAAAAGGATGATTTTTCTTTTATAAGAAATCCTGTAATATGAGCTGGCTTTCAATTTATTTTGTGTTTTCTTTCTAATTCTGAAGTTACAACAAAATTTGACTACATTTTAATAGCTACCTGAATTGGTTTATTTTTATCATGGGCAATGAATGAAGGCACATCTGATAGGGAGGCAGAGCACATGCAAAGAATGGAATTCTGCCCAGAGCTAATAATATCTTCTCTCATCATAGAGGAACAGGAAAAACCACTTATTAACCAACATTTCATCTTCAATTGTCCACCCTTGAACTCACTTCCTTTTCTCCAGAGTCCTCAGCGTTACCATATAGTGATAAATGTGGAATTGCATTCTACAATGGGCATTTATTGTTTATACTGTCCAGCATCCATTCTCCTCTTTTCTAAAAACAAACCCATAATTTACATGAAGAAAACCCCTTGCTCAGTCTTAGTTCCTGTCATTTGACTGGTGGCACCAGGAGTAGGCCAATGACCCAGGCCTGTGTGGTCAGAGCATCAGATGTCCTCACCTACTGACAGACTCAGGAATGGATGTGGGAACCAGCCAGTCAGCACAATCCCTATTTAGTAGACCATGATGAGCAGTTTAAGGATGAGCATACAATTAGGTTAGCTCAATAATAATAAAAAAAATTGCCAGGGTCATCATTTTAAAGAGAATTTTTCTCTCTCTGATAGGTTCAGAGAGACCTCACAGACAGGTCTTGCCTAAGAGTTAAGCTGACATGAAGGAGTATAGAGTCAACTATGAGAGTGGGAAACCTAGTTCTGATGAGCCCCTCGCCTAATTATGTCCTGAACCAATTTTATAACTTCTAGATGTTAGTCCCTCTTTATCCACCAGTTTTTGTTGAGTTTTTGTCACTTACAGATATTTAATACAGAATCCTCTTCCAAAATATGATTAATGTATTCAATAAGCATTCATTTTTTTGTATCTCTTATTTCCACTTGACTATTACACTTGATTATTTGGGGACTTTAACAAGATCTGGCTTATTAAGTTGTTTAATATGTATTTAGGGAAATAAGATATGGGACAACTGGAATATATATGGCAAAAAAAGCATATGCATAAACATATGAGTGTCTTGATAAATGTGCTGAGAGAACTCCAACTCAGAGACTACGGAAAGGAAGAGGTGATCTGGAAAAGCTTCAGTTGGGTAATGAGGTTTGAATTAGACTTATAAAGAAGTATGGAATTTGGATTGGTGGAGAGTAAGAGGAAGTCACTCAAGTGAGAGAAACAGCATTGGTGGATACCTGAGAAGTGGAAAGGTGTGAATGGCTGAAGCACTGTATGGAGATAAGCATGTCTGGAGAGATAAAGGATAAAATTGGGTCTAAAGAAGAGAGACTTTTAAATTTGGATGTTACCCAATTGGTGATGAGGATGCTGTGGGCTCTTGAACAAGGATTCGGATGCTAAAATGATATTTTGCGGAGCCTTGTGCCAATGATGTAGAAATTGGAGTGGAAAATGTGAGACAACTGCTTAGAGAAAAAACAAGGAATATATGGCACAAATCTAGAGATATATTGATCAGGCTAGGTTGGCTGAGGGATTGGTGAACAAGAGAAACTCTGAGACTTTGGAGCAAGACTGGCAGTCCTTAGGGGTTGATGGGAAATGCTGAAAGAGAGAAATAACATGGTGATGTCACGGTTTTAATAAATTTTGGATGTGAGAAATAAAAGATGAAAAATCATTTTGAAAGAAAACTTATTAGTCTTGATTTTAGACAGTAACTTTGGGGCAAATTTCAGTTAAAAATAATTGTGTGTGTAGCTGGAAATGTAAACCACAGGTGAGGGGTTAGGTTTAATGTTAAAATGGAGATCTGAGGACCATTATCACGTTGTCTTTGACCGAAGTCCTGGGAAGGGAAGATTCTCTAAGGAAATTATTAAGGCAAAAAGGAACCCAGAGTAAGCCTTGAATCTCAGGTGTACACTCAGGCAGGACTGAGAAGAAGAAAGAGAAAAGACTTGAGTTGGAGGAAGGAAGGTTAAATATGACATTATTTCTAAAATTTGCACTGAAAGTCTTCTCAAGATAGAGGAGACTAAGGTGTGATTACACACCAAAGAAATGTATACAAGTGAGACAGGGCGAGTAAAATCAGTGAGATAGGATTAAGTTACTGTGAAAAATGCTTTTCCTTGGGAGAACAGCCACACATGTATGCAGGAAAGAATTTATATGGGAAAAAGAAAAAAGAAACCCAAATCGGTTAGATTGTATAGGACACCATGCTTAAAATATACTTCCTCCCAAACAGAGCATATATACTAGTATAAATAGCACACTTACAATTTTATAGTTTGTAGACATGTATAGCCACACAGACACAATGCATTAGGAGGGTGTCTGTGTGGCGAACAGAGGGAAAGTGATGCTATAAAAGCAATCTAGACAGAATTACTCTGCATAAATGACAGCATGTATGGCACCTTGCCATTGCAGCACAATGTGTATTGAAAACCAAATCAAATTTTCGGTTTTCTTATCTCTGATCTCACAAGAAACACTGAGAAACCTGCGTTTCTCACTCAAACACACCCCAAGACATCCACTGAGACCTCTAAGGAGAAACAGAGTTTGTCTGAGCTTCGAGCCTCAAAGGTAGCCTTGTGGTTTCTGAAGAGGGAGATATAAGGCATAGAAGTTGATCTTAAACTTTCGTTGAGGGATGACTTCACAGAATTTTAGAAGGCTAAAAACATCTAGACACATATCCACATACACTGCCTACTCATACACACATGGAAGGAGTCAAGTTTAATAAGATCCAGACCGATTTGACTTTAAAAATATATCTGGGCTTTTAAAATAATCCATGCTGGCTTTAGTTCAACCCTTCATATAGTAACTAAAGGCAGCCAGCCCATCTTCCATATGCATCTGTTTTGTGCCCTGAAATAGAGTCCTTCAGTCTCCTACAATAGAAGGGTAAAGCTAACGCTGTGGGATACAGTTTCCTGCATCTTGGCAAAAATTATCTAATTAGAAAAGTGCTTGAGTTCCCTATCTTCTTCCGTGTGGCCTGTCCCAGCAGCCCTGGCTCAAGGAGGCCAGTGAAAGACCACATTGCTTTCCATTGACTTAGGTACAGTAAGTCTCTGAGCCAAAACCGGAGTAGATATGATTCTGAGACCCTGGGGTGTGCTAAGAGGACTTTTGGATTCCAGCCCACACTTTACAAGAAAGAATCTTAATGCTTTTTGTGCCCCCTTCCTGCCAAGACTCAACTAAATGAAAATGGACTCTAAGAAATAAGCCAGAAGATGAGAGAGAGAGAGAGAGAGAGAGAGAGAGAGAGAGAGAGAGAGAAGGAAGACAAGTGAGAAAAAGGAGAAGCATAGGAAGGGAGAGAGAGAACTGTGGGATTAAAAGGAGGAAAGAAGGAAGTCAAGAAGAAAATAAGGATTTCATGAGACAAAGAGAAACAGAGAGCCTGAAATTGAGGAAGGGGGAGGAGAGCTTGTCTGGAGTCGCTCATCTGAACAAAATCAGACTTCCCACAAGCAGCCACTCTGGTGACCCAATCCATCATTCACATCTGAGGCTCTCAGGATCAATGGGCAAGTCAGTCATTTGACCATCCTTGTAACATCAAAATCATTATGAACCAAGCAGCAGAGACCAGCTCGTTGAACTGCATTAACTGTTTGCAGCAGAGATAAGGGATGCTGACCCAATAGGCTCCACAAGTGACCCTTCAGGGGGTGTGCCCTCGGTTTTGGATTGGGTCACTTGGCGAGGAGGCTCTAAAAAGTCCTAAGACACATCGGGTTCTGAAGAGATGACTATTATCTCGTCATTACCCTGCTGGAAAGAGCGATGTCAATTACTTCCCATGGTAGGTCAAGTCAAGTCCGGAACCTACATCAAGACATCATGCCTTTCCTTAACCTGCCCCCAGTGATATAATTGCAGATTCAGTCGGCACTTCTCCGGTTTTATCTGTCTTGCATTTGATGCTGATGATCATTCTTTCTCTGTGGAACTTCCCTTCTTTGGGCTTTAGGTAAGTATGCACACCTGGTTCTCTTCATCATAGTGACCAATGGGCCTGGTTTGCCCAGGGCTGAGGGGTTTCTGGAACTTAGGACTTTTAGTGCTAAAATCAGAAAGTGTCAGACAAACTGGTACAGGTTGGTCACCCCAGCCCACCTCACCAATCTTCTCTGCCCAGCACCCCATATGACTCCTCTTTGTTCCCCAGCCTTTGGAGGTGAAGTTCTAAGCCCCTCTCCCTAGACCAGTGATGGCGAACCCTTTGAGCTCGGTGTGTCAGCATTTTGAAAAACCCTAACTTAACTCTGGTGCCGTGTCACATATAGAAATTTTTTGATATTTGCAACCATAGTAAAACAAAGACTTATATTTTTGATATTTATTTTATATATTTAAATGCCATTTAACAAAGAAAAATCAACCAAAAAAAATGAGTTCGCGTGTCACCTCTGACAAGCGTGTCATAGGTTCGCCATCACTGAACTAGGAAGTCATGGTTCAATTCCAGGTCAGGGCACATGCCCGGGTTGCAGGCTTGATCCCCAGTGATGGGCATGCAGGAAGCAGCCAACCAATAATTCTCTCTCATCATTGATGTTTCTCTCTTTCTCTCTCCCTCTCCCTTCCTCTCTGAAATCAATAAAAATATATTTTAAAAAAATCAAGATGGTTTAGGCAGAGGGAGCAACAAATTGTCTGGAAGTTGGGACTGTGGTTGGCCTATTTGCAAAATCGGAATGAGGCCAGTGAGGTTGGAAGGGTGACACAGAGGATTGTGGAGGACTGAGCTTGGAAAGGAGGCCTAGTGGGGTTTCTCACCTTGAAGCCTGTGGTCCGGGGTTAGGGTTTTGTTCCGGGTGCCATGGGAACCGTAGGAAGATGATAGGTCAGTGATGGCGAACCTTTTGAGCTCGGCGTGTCAGCATTTTGAAAAACCCTAACTTAACTCTGGTGCCGTGTCACATATAGAAATTTTTTGATATTTGCAACCATAGTAAAACAAAGACTTATATTTTTGATATTTATTTTATATATTTAAATGCCATTTAACAAAGAAAAATCAACCAAAAAAATGAGTTCGCGTGTCACCTCTGACAAGCGTGTCATAGGTTCGCCATCACTGCCTTATATGATAAAGAACCAACTAGAAATTAAGCATACACGGACTGAAATAAAGAATATTATACAGACACCCAATAGCAGACCAGAGGAGCGCAAGAATCAAGTCAAAGATTTGAAATGCGAAGAAGCAAAAAACACCCAACCGGAAAAGCAAAATGAAAAAAGAATCCGAAAATACGAAGATAGTGTAAGGAGCCTCTGGGACAGCTTCAAGCGTACCAACATCAGAATAATAGGGGTGCCAGAAGATGAGAGAGAGCAAGAAATTGAAAACCTATTTGAAGAAATAATGGCAGAAAACTTCCCCCACCTGGTGAAAGAAATGGACTTACAGGTCCAAGAAGCGCAGAGAACCCCAAACAAAAGGAATCCAAAGAGGACCACACCAAGACACATCATAATTAAAATGCCAAGAGCAAAAGACAAAGAGAGAATCTTAAAAGCAGCAAGAGAAAGAGACTCAATTACCTACAAGGGAATACCCATACGACTGTCAGCTGATTTCTCAACAGAAACTTTGCAGGCCAGAAGGGAATGGCAAGAAATATTCAAAGTGATGAATAGCAAGAACCTACAACCAAGATTACTTTATCCAGCAAAGCTATCATTCAGAATTGAAGGTCAGATAAAGAGCTTCACAGATAAGGAAAAGCTAAAGGAGTTCATCACCACCAAACCAGTATTATATGAAATGCTGAAAGGTATCCTTTAAGAGGAGGAAGAAGAAAAAGGTAAAGATACAAATTGTGAACAACAAACATGCATCTATCAACAAGTGAATCTAAGAATCAAGTGAATAAATAATCTGATGTACAGAATGAACTGGTGATTATAATGAATCAGGGACATAGAAAGGGAATGGACTGACTATTCTTGGGGGGGAAAGGGGAATGGGAGATGCGGGAAGAGACTGGACAAAAATCGTGCACCTATGGATGAGGACAGTGGGTGGGGAGTGAGGGCGGAGGGTGGGGCGGGAACTGGGAGGAGGGGAGTTATAGGGGGGAAAAAAAGAGGAACAAATGTAACCTGAACAATAAAGATTTAATTAAAAAAAAAATAAAAAAAAATAAATGCCATGTAACAAAGAAAAATCAACCAAAAAAATGAGTTCGTGTGTCACCTCTGACACGTGTCTCATAGGTTCACCATCACTGCCCTAGACAGTACATTTTCTGGTGTATCTTATTCAATGGGTGTCCACCTCTTCCTCTGAATTGATGTGCACCTCGGATTCAACAGTCCCTCACAGGGTCCCGTCTTTTTGTGATATTTTCCTATACGCTGTTCTCCCAATGCCTTTCTCAGTTGTCCTGCTTACTGTTTCAGGTCTGACCTAAGTTTGATCTCGCCATATATAGTAAGTCCTCACCTAATGCCATCAATAGATTCTGAGACTTTAAGCAAAATGATATAAAACAACCCAAATTTTACCAGGAATTGATATAAATAAGACTTAAGTTTCTAGGTCATCTAATCAATGTTATAGTAAAATGACCTTGACTGAAACAATGTTATTCAAGAACCTGCTATAGTGTCATTTCTGGTTCCTCTCTACTCAGACTGGCTTTAATAGAGACTACACTATATGCCCTAACACTTAATTATGCACTGTCCTAAAATGTTATCTGATTTTCTACACAGATTATGTCTTTGAAAGTATGGTGTTAGAGACAAAGAGATCTGGGTTTTGAGTCTGAGGTCTACCAATAATTGCCTAACACTTATTGAGCACTTACTATGGGGAGCCAATATTTCAATGGCTTTACACTGTGTCTCATTTACAGTTAGTGTGCCACCTCATGCCCTCATTATATAGATGAGCAAGATGTGACTCAGACATTGAAAAAAATGCCTATGGAAACAGTAGGTAGGGTTACACTTTAGCTGTCCAAGCCCAGAACCATGTGCTTAGTTACTAATTGTTGTTGGTTTCAGTAAAACAAGATTAAATATGCTGTGACCATTTTCAAGCAAGTCTCCTAAGACCGTATTCTATATGACTAGTGAGCAAATCTTTCCATAAATTCTCTTACTCTCTCATAATCATCCCGGAACATCTGAACAAAAGCCCCTCTAGCTTTCAGAGATACCAGACCCATTAAAGCCAAGTGCTAATGTACCCTATCACTCCTGCCCTATGCCACACTCTTAAACTCCCCCCTTTGCCTCAAACCCTGTGTAACCAGCCCCCGCCCCCAGTAAATATTTTATCTTCACAAACAGCTGGAAAGAGAAGGGTGTGCTAGCAGCAGGCTCGGTCAATCCTGTTTAAATATTGATCACAAACATCGATAAAATAAAAGTCTATCGACTCAGCTGGTGACTTTGCAGCTTCAACACTTTGCAGAATGCAATTTTCCATGTGCGGCGACTCCAAGCAACTTGCTTGAGTTATGATGTTAATAAGCGAGGCACCTCCTTCCTTCGGGAGAGCTCTGGTGTCCTGGAGACAGCTGCAGAAAGGAATCGGCCTTCGGTTGAAAGCAATTACAAAGCCCTTCCCCTTATTTTCCCTACAGGTCAGTGTCCCGGATGCTAGCTTTCCACCTTTGGAATCTGAGGTGGCGTGCTTATAGGAGTTACAAGTGTGTGTCTTTTGTGGCCTTAGAAACACAAGGGTAGCATGATGGGAAGGGGGTTGTAAACGATCTGGATAAATTGGATTGAGGCTGTTTTCCTTCACATTTTACCTTCTACCGGAATCGCCTGGAGGACTTGTGAAAACACAGACCGATGGGGGCCCACACCCAGGGTTTCTGATTCAGTAGATCTGGGGTGGGGCTCAAGAATTTGTACTTTCAACCAGTTCCCATTTGAGGTGATGCTACTTGTTCAGGGACCACACTTTGAGAACGGAACCATCGCCCACACCTGTGCAAAGATAGCAGCCAGTCACAAGACCAGCATGCGCTCAAGGGCTAGGAATCTTCAAAATGTTCACCTTAAAGCTCGTCATCTAGCCCAGTGGCTTTCAAACTCTTTTAATGGAACTCCTTATAAATAAAAATCCCATGGGGAGATTCCAGATTAAGAGTGATAGGCAGCTGTACACTGCTTGAAGCGAGCAGAAGGCCAAGAGTCCCCAGCAGAGCCCTGTGGCTCTGAGGAGCATGGTTTGCTTCAAATGCCCTCATTTTACAAATGAGGCAACTGAGACCCCAGATGAAGACATGAGTCCTCTGTGAAGAGCCAGGACTGGAGCCTAAATTTCTTTTTTTCCCAGAACAGCCACTACCTCTCCTAGGAGAATGGTGACAGGGGAGGAAGGTGCCATTGAGGGGAAATTTCATCTAGTGATCACTCTTATGGGAGAATCTGTATCTTTCACAATCACTGGGTAGACTTTTAGGGCCTGAGTTTTTGAAAGTCTTTCCAAGGGGCCTGGTTGTGGGAATTATGTCAGTTTCAAGAGTGCACATCTGGAATAAAGAAAGACCCCAAATAGCTGTAGCAATCCTGAGAAACAAGAACAAAATTGGAGGGATCTCAATACCAGATATCAAGCTGTATTACAAAGCCACTGTTCTCAAAACTGCCTGGTACTGGCACAAGAACAGACATATAGACCAATGGAATAGGTTAGAGAACCTAGAAATCGACCCAGACCACTATGCTCAATTAATATTTGACAAAGGAGGCAAAAGCATACAATGGAGTGAAGACAGTCTCTTCAATAAATGGTGCTGGGAAAATTGGACAGATACATGCAAAAAAAATGAAACTAGACCACCAACTTACACCATACACAAAAATAAACTTAAAATAGATAAAGGACTTAAACATAAGACAGGAAACCATAAAAATCTTAGTGGACTCCACAGGCAGCAAAATCTCAGACATATGCTGAAGCAATATCTTCACCGATACAGCTCCTAGGGCAATGGAAACTAAAGAGAAAATAAACAAATGGGACTACACCAAAATAAAAAGCTTCTGCACAGCAAAAGAAACCATCAATAAAACAACAAGAAAGCCCACTGCACGGGAGAACATATTTGCCAATGTTATCTCCAATAAGGGTTTAATCTCCAACATTTACAGGGAACTCATACAACTTAACAAAAGGAAGATAAACAACCCAATCAAAAAATGGGCAAAGGACCTAAATAAATACTTTTTGAAAGAGGACATACAGAAGGCCAAGAGACATATGAAAACATGCTCAAAGTCACTAATCACCTGAGAGATGCAAATCAAAACGACAATGAGGTACCATCTCACACCTGTCAGAATGGCTATCATCAACAAATCAACAAATGACAAGTGCTAGCGAGGATGCAGAGAAAAAGGAACCCTCATGCACTGCTGGTGGGAATGCAGACTGGTGCAGCCACTGTGGAGAACAGTATGGAGTTTCCTCAAAAAACTAAAAATGGAGCTCCCTGTGGCTGCACGACCAAGGGTGATCCCGAGTGGGGGGGTGAAAGGATTAAGGAAAAGACAGACAAGAGAATAATATCTGGGTCTCGTGGGACACTGCCTCCCTGATGAGGAGATAACGACAGCGCCCACAAGCCGTGTCTTTATTTTATAGCAGATGCCACGAGGCAAAGTAGGGGCGTGATCACGTTGTTTACAGCATTCTCGTGAGTTTCAACCCTACTCAACTACATGCACCTGAACTCTAGCACAAGGCACGTGGGGCCACGTGTTTGGACCATAGGTTCAAGCTTACAACCACAGCCGTTGGCTATAATTGTGCTGGAAGGGCCCTGCCCTCCAGCTGGGACTTGCACGTGGCAATAAGAGGACCCTGTCCTTTCATTAGTCCGAGGTTTGAACCTGGCCAAAACACCGTTAACTGCGCCCCACAGCTCCCATTTGACCCAGTGATCCCACTTCTAGG
>NW_005354132.1:299925-374963 GCF_000412655.1 Myotis brandtii
TGCTGTAAAAAGGAAGGAACTCCTACCATTTGCAACAGCATAAATGGAGCTGGAGAGCATTATGCTAAGTGAAATAAGTCAGTCAGAGAAAGATAAATATCACATGATCTCACTTATTTGTGGAATATAATGAACAACATAAACTGATGAACAGATTCAGAGACAGAGAAGCACCAATCAGACCGTTAAACCTCACAGGGAAGGGAGGGGAGGGTGAGGGGAAGGGGGAGAGATCAACCAAAGGACTTGTATGCATGCATATAAGTATAACCAATGGACACAGACACTAGGGGGGGTGAGGCCACAAGCAGGGGTGTGTGTGGGGGGGGCAATGGGGGGGATAAAGACACATATGTAATACCTTAATCAATAAAGAAAAAAAAAGAGTGTGCCCAGCTTACCCATGACTCGGAACTCTACACAGACAGAGACTATGGCAAAGGGATAACTGAATGGCAGAGTAAAGAGGGGTTGATAAGAAAACAGGTGTATCATACTCAGAGCACAAAGTCCTAATTGACAGAAATGTGACAAGAGAGAGAGTCTAACACGCTGCTCTGCTTTTCAAACCCTGCTATGTGGAAATCTAGGTAAGTGGGCAGATTGGCTGGGAGCATTTACTCTTTTTAGAGGAATTCAACAGAGCAGCCAAGAGGAGAGCCTCTTTCTATCTCCTCTTCTCGTTCTGGTCTGTTCCACCTTTCCCGACCCCTTGGAGCCCTGGCAAACCCAGGGATGCTGAGTAAGCACCTCAGCCAGTTGCCTTTGAGGTTCCCAAGAGGAAGAGTAAATAGAATCTTATGCATGACAGTTTCCATCTAAAAGGGACATGAAGACAATGGAAGGGTCCCTATTACTAGTTTAACATCAAAGCAACCACAAGGAACTTGTGAAACTGTTTCCATCCTCTGGTGCCAGGTGGCACTGAGCTGGGGGCTCAGATGGCAGAGCAAAGCAAGGGGAGCCCGAGCTTCATGTACATGCGCTCTGGGAGGCGAAGCTGACTGTTCGTGGAGCTCTCACTCCCATATGCAGACAGGGATGAGCGGTGCCAGTGAATTTCCATTATCTGGTTGGATCGGGGTCTGCATATGAAAACAGCTCTATATGTCCCACCTCCCCCCACCCCCTCAAACCCAGCAAAGCCTATCTATTTTGTTCCCTTCCCGTTCCCATTCTACAGCCAACTCTTTCACGGTGGCAATTTTGGGGAGTCCTGTGGTGTGGTGAGCAGGCCTTCCGTGTCTCCTTTTACCACAGCATTGAAAGGACCAACCACTCCTCCCTTAACTCTGAAGATAAACAGAAAGCATTGAGGCCTCAGGAGGTCTGATTGGGATAAACAGTCCCAAATGCTCTTTCAGAGTTCGGGGCCTTATTTAAAACAGCTGCCATGCTGGGCTCAGCCGGCGTGGACTGGAAATGCCATTCCCCTCGAATGCAAAGTTTATGTTGCTGCTATGTTACCCATGAAAGCGAATAAATAATAGTTAAAAGACTAAAGCTCTTTCAGGAAGACCGAAAATGCGGGTGAGGATCTTGAGAAAACCTTTAGTGTGGACAGAGGTGAGGGTGAGTTGTCTTCACACATGCCAAGCACATCCTTGCTCAGGGCCTTTGCACTTATTTTCATTTCAGAACAATTTCCCCCTAAATCCATATATATTACTCCTTTTCTTCATTAAAATCTCTGTTCAAATGCCAATGCATCATAAAGCCCTTTCCTAACCATCCTTTCTAAACCGGCACCCCACAGTTACTCCCTGTAGTCTAGTGTCTATAATTATTTTATTTTCCTCATAGCACCTGACAATCTATTTTCATGTTTTTTAAGTCTTTCTAGACTTTCTCTTAGGGATAGTTAAGTTCCATAAAGACAGGGTTTCTTGCTGTTTTTCTATACGATATCCCGAGGGCCTTGATGGTGAACTGCATGTGGTGGATGTTCAGTAAGGGTTGTCGAGTGAATGAATTCTAGAGTTGTTGCTGCCAACTCCACTATTAGACACCTTCAGAGAAAAATGACCCACCTTTGTAAACTGTAAAGTGCCATGCGGATGCATATTATTACTAATGTATTAATCTCCATTTGCAAACCCTCTGTGTGGAAAAGTATTCTCCATTAACTTCAAATCTTCCCCTGAAAATTAGGCTTTTCATTTCATAGGAGGAACCAAGAGTGGCTTTTAGTCGCCTTCTTCAAAGAAAGAAAAACACGCTCCCATTTTCTTATGAGAGTTGGCACATTCGCTAGCGTGTGTGGAGGGAGAGAGAAGAGAGGCATATTTCCCCAAACATCTCCAGAATTACCAGTCATTGAAAAGTTCTAGTTCCATTGTGCCTAATTATCTATTAGACACCATGTGGCCTGTTTTCCATTTTGTGTGATTCATCGTGTGCTGGAAATGCTCTCATTCCATTTGTGTATTACCAAGTGATCCTATTTCCTCGGAATTTTTCAGGGAGGACTTCATGTGAGCTTCTAACAGCTCTGAGAGAGGGACTGTTATTGTCCTTATTTCCTAGGGGAGAAAATAGGCTCAGATGGCTGAAGCGAGTTGCCTGGGGTCGCAGAGTGTTGACAACTAGAAACAGAACCAGTTCCTGGAACCAAGTAGGCTGCAGACTCAGAAGTTCAGGCCCCAAGTCCAATGTGCTTTCTTCTCAGCCGCAGGGCCTCCTCTGGAGAACATAGATTTTCTTCTACGCTTCCTACCTGGACACTCATCTAAGTCCCGTGCCTTTTGTAGCGCCCTTGGGATAATGAACCAAGTAAACATTTTCGTCTCCCCGCACCAGCCTCTGCAGCCGAGTTCCAACAGTCCAGAAGGAAAAAGGCATCCCGAAATGAATCACAGCATTAACAGACTGTGCTTTTAATGGTCTAACAACAAACAGTAAATCCTCCGTTCAGCCCAGACTCGCTCGCTGGCCCAGCAGGGTCGCTGCCTGAGGGGAGATGGGAGGCAGGGAGCAGTGGTCCTGGGAAGAAAGTCAGGCACAACCTCAGAGGACCCAACAGCAAGAGGGATGCCTCTCAGGCAAAGGTGCCCTTCCAGCCCCGTGTGCTTCCTGCGGGGAGAGAGTGAATTAACAGGTGAGGAGCGCAGGCTTCATCTCAGCTCTGCCGGGCGCAAAGCTGCTGCCCTGTAATTGCCTGACTCAGGGCTTGTGGCCAAGGAGGAGGTCAGGGGCCCCGGGCCTTCTGGAGCTGAAAAGCACAGTTATCGCAGACAGCTGCTTCTTTCCTGGTGGGTGATACTCCTCTTAGGAAATGGTTTTCTGGTGATACCCCAAACAGTCAGCGGGGTGCTGCTATTCCACTCCTGGTCTCCGATATTAATCAGGCAGGTGAAGCTGGGTGATGATGGCTCAGACCCCAGAAGAGACCCACGGGATTCCAGTAGGCGGCAGACTAATTTACCCAGGAGGCTGTGGTGTGATGAAGGTAAAATCCACAAGGTGGAAAGAAAGTGAACACCATGTCTTTTGAATGAGGATCAGTGAGTTAAGCCCTTCTGAAGACCTCTTAGGAGGTCCAGGAAGAGGCACTACATACTATGGGGGCCACAAATAAGGATGTAACAGGTTCCTGCCCTCAGGGAGCAGAAACACTAGGTGGAGAGAGACACTGAAAACCATATGTAAACCAAGTAGAATGGAGCTAAGAGCCGTATTGCATAGCAATGGGTCAAGTTGACATTGAGTAAGTAGACACTGGGCACATTTAATAAGTGCCAACAGGATTTAAGGAATGCTCCGGGAAAGGATGCTTCATGTGCAAGATGAATCCTGAGCTGTGCACCTTGAAGCATCATCAATGATGTTTGACTAGAAGCAGGGAGGTGGAGAGCATTCAGGGGAGGGGAAGGCAAAATAGGAAATGAAACAGAAGCCATTAATAAATATTTCTAGCTTGCCTGTGTGGCTCAATGGTTCCACATCGACCAGGAGGTCACAGTTTGATTCCCGGTTAGGGCACCGGCCCAAGTTGCAGGCTCGAGCCCTAGTAGAGGGTGTGCAGGAGGCAACTGATCGATGATTCTCTCTCATCACTGATGTTTCTCTCTCTCCCTCTCCCAAATCAATAAAAACATATTTTTAAAAATAAATATTTCTTTGGCTTTTCATAGTTTATAATGAACTTTATATAGTTAGCTCTTATAACTAAATCTGAGATAAGCTGGTTTGATTAAATGAGAAGTCTAACGCTCAGACAGTTTAGGAAAAAAAACCCAAAGACAATTAATATTATTCCATTGATAGGTATCAGATCTCGGGCAAGAATCCAGGTCCATGCCTTTTCTTTTAGAAACCAGAGAACTTGCAAGCCTTTTTTACTACAACCCAGAGCAAGACATACATTTTCATCCCATGGTATTGTTTCATAACACAGTGCTTATCCCCAGATGTTTCCAGAGCCATCCTATTCTATACCAGATCATTTCAGTTGTATAACAGACAATCCCAAAACTTAATGGCTTAAAACAACAACCATTTATTTTGCTCATGATTTTGTTGGGTGATTTTTTAGATCAGTGGTTCTCAACTGGGGTATTTTTGCCCGTTGGGGGATATGTGGGCACATCTGAAGAAATTTTTGTTTTTATAACTGGGGTGATGGTGCTACTGGCATCTAGTGGGTAGAAGCCAGGCATTCTACAATGCATAGAGCAGCCCAAAGAATTATCTGGCTCTGAATGTCAATAATGCCAAGGTTAGGAAACCCTATTGTGGGCTGGGCTAGGCTCAGCTGACATCAGCAGGCACACTCCAGTATCTGTGGTCAACTGGTGACTTGGCTTTGGGGGTAGAATGGTTCTCAGTGGGCTTCCTTCACACACCTGGAGGCCAATTTTCAGTCTGGGGTACAGAAAATTCAGTCCTGCATCTTTCTTCTTCCATAGGCTTGTCCAGGTTCATTCACATGGTGATGGTCTCAGAGCTCCCAGCAGCCACAAGAGAGGGCAAGTCTCAATGTTCAAGTATTTTTGAAGTCCTCACTTGCTATTGTTCCATTACCCAGTGAGTCATACTGAGGCAAGAAGAAGCTGAGGGCCATGACTGCAGCAATCTACCACAATTGTATTAAATGGAAATGCTGGTCATGGCCTACTAAGTTTATCTCATCGTCTCCCTACAACTGAATGATACTACTTTATACCAAGTCCTTTGCAAGCTATGCAATGGGATTGTTCTTTTATTCCCAGAATATTGGACAATGTCATATGCATGATCGTTTTTATGAATGGGCATGAGACATTGGAGGTGCCAATAAAGAAACTTGTCTGACCTGCAATGGACACTCTAGAAGAGAAGTTTGGCTGGTTGACATGGAGCCAGGGTTGGGCACCTCTAAAATGCCAAGCAAAGAAAGTTTTAATTCAGACATTAGGGAACATACTGAAGCCACCCGGTTCTCAGTCAGGACTACTGCTCCAGATTTGTAGGCTCGCATAGCAGCCTTTCCCCTCTAGGTGCTTCATTCATTATTGACTAAGTTAACACTCCTCAGCCTTCCCTACCCAATGAGACAGAAAGGAAGCTGTACTCTATAGTGCTTAAAGATGGGTGGGAGGGAAAAACAGCATGGGACAAGAAGCTGCGAGCCCGTCAATCTTCTGTTAAGTTTTGCTTCTACTTGGAGAAAACATGAAAGCCACATGGGCCTGAAAACGAAGAATGCTTTTTTAATACAAGTCCGGAAAAGTTAGTTTTGGGTTCATGGAATTAAGCTGTGTACTTGGTTGCCATTAAGAAGTCAAGAGACTCTCGGAAGGTGAGAGAAGGGGAAACCAGGCTGCTTCACTCTGGTCCAGCCTGACCTGCTGTGTCCTCTAGGACAGGACACTATCCCTCTCTGGGCCTCAGTTTCCTCCTCTGTAAAGTGAAGTGGGGGGAGTGAATGAGCATGAAGCTCCCTTCCGGAGGGCAAGTTTAGATAGCCAGCTGTGTTTCTTGTGGCGGCGAGAATTTCTGACCCACCTCCTCCCTGACTGCATTCTTTCAGGGACCGTCCATCCTGCCTTAAAAACAGAATCAACTCTTGATGTCAATCACAGGGTGACAGAATGGGAGCCTGGCTGTCTGTCCCCTGCGGGAAATTGCAGGCAGAAAATTAATCTCCATCTTCACACCAGATCCCCCTCCAAGCAACATCTGACAGGGAAGGCCTCTCGCTTCCCTTCTGGCTCCCACATGTCACGGAACCTGTTGCCTCACGATTCAATCCCCGTTCCCATTAAAGTTAACCGTCCCCTTGAAAATGAATGCACCGTTAACAAAGTGATAAGTTGATGCTTAAACTTTAAACAGATTGCTTTCAGCTAATCTCAGTTAAGTGGCAGACGAAATCATAGGCACTCTCAGCTTTATATAAGCCCCAGCACCCAAGAACATGACTGGGCTCCTCCGGGGAAATTCTTGCTATGTTTCCTTTTCCAGAAGCTGAAATGGAGCGGGCAGGGGGTGGAGTACAGAAATAGAAGACTAGGAATGGATGTTCTGCTACACTGAGGACAAAGTTAGCTGGGCATCCTTAGGAATATCACTTAACCACTCTGAGAGTCAGTGTTCCTTGTGGCAAGCCGGCACACCCATGCATACTCAGCCCCAGGGCGCCCTATGTGTCGCGCCAGCTCAGCCAGGTTCGATGACCCTGAGAGGGGGCGGTGAAGGATTGAGAAAGGACAGACAAGAGAAGAAAGCTGGGTCTGGGTAGGATGCTGCCCTCTCTGATGGAGAGCCTCTCTGATGGAGAGCTAGCGACAGCGCCACGGACTACACGCCGTGTCTTTATTTTAGAGCCAGATTCCACGAGGCAAAGTAAGGGCGTGGTCAAGATGTTTACAACATTCTCATGGGTTTCGATCCTACTCAACTACATGCACCTGAACTCTATCAAGCCCACATCACTCAGGCACGTGGGGCCACGTGCTCAGACCATAGGTTCAAGCTTACAACTATGTATAGTTTTTGGCTATAATTGTGCTGGGAGGACTTTGCCCTCCAAGCTGGCATTTGCACGTGGCCATGAGAGGACTGTGCCCTCTCATTAGTCCGAGGCTTGAACCTGTCCAAACACTGTGGCCGCTCTCCACAGTTCCTCTCAGTAAATGGGAGCAATGATACAGCTCAGTTACAGGACTCTTGTAAAGAAGTAGCGAGCATATGAGTAAAGTGACTCACCCAGTCCTTGCACATCTGAAGATCGTGATAATAAGGAGTGGGCAGCGCTGGAATGTGCCCAGTCAGTGCCTTCTCATCAGTGGAGATGTAAGAGCAGACTCCTCCCCCGACAACGGCTGCTGAAGATCTTCCTACCTGGATATTAACCCGGAGAGGAGGCTGAGGCTTATTTGTGCTTTGGGGGAAAGGGCGGGGGTGAGGGCTGAATTGTTTAGTTGTCTGAAAATTCCTTTTAAATATACAAATTGTCATCGTTTTTGTGCCCAGCAAAAGATAGAAAAACTATGTTCTTATTCCTTTCAGATCACCAGAGCAGAATGGCACTTTCCCATCATCCCAAATGAAAACTCTGTAACAATTTAGAAAAAACAATTCCCCATCTCCCCTCCCTCCAAGTCCTGGCAACCACCATTGTACTTTCTGTTTCTATGAATGTGACTAGTGTGGGTGCCTCACAGAAGCAGAGTTATGCAATAGTTGCCCTTTTTGCGTCTGGTTTATTTCACTTGGCATTACGTCTTCAAGGTTTATCCATGTTGCAGCCTGTGTCAGAATTTCCTTCCTTTTTAAGGATGAATAATATTCCATTGTATGCAGATACCACACTTTGCTTATCTACTCACCTGGGCTGGCTCCACATTTTGGCTATTGTGAATAATGTTACTCTGAGCATTGTATACAAATATCTGTTTGAATCTCTGCTTTCAATTCTTTTGGGTCTATACCCAGACGTGAAATTGCTGAATTATATGGTAATTCTATGTTTAGTATTTTTGAGGAACCACAGTAGTGTGTTCTGCAGCGGCTGCTCTGTTTTGCACTCCCACCAGCTTTTGGTAGTTACTGATAAAAAGCAAGAGCTACATTAAAACCCACATGGAACTGGAAATGAGAGGGGCAGTGTTCAACCTGATTTCAAGGTTTGTGTATCCCATTTGTAAGGCATTGTGTTTATTTTAGAATAAAATACAAATCTTTTCCCTTTCAATTAATGTTTATTATTATTTTCTCAAATGGCTGGTAGGTTGTTAGGACATAAACATCATTATGCATTTAACCTAGTTTTAGCTAGGCATGTATTTAGCATAACTATTTAACAAATGGAACAACTAGGTGTTTCCTTTGGCTTAAGGACATACTTAATACCATGACTGAGACAGGAGGGGTGCCATAAACTGAGAAATTCTAGAATCTTCTGGCCCAGAGGATGAGTGTCAAGGACAGAGTTTTAGAAACCCCGGGCTTTCTTCACTCTTGTTTCGATGGTTTCTGAGCAGGTACTGCTGCCAGAACCTCCCAAAATAGAGATGGTTTCTTTCCCATTTCTTTCACTTTTCCCAAAGTGGTACACAATTGAGCAATGGTTTACTCAACCTCAAATCAGGGTTGGGTAACTCAGTATTTTTTATTTATTAATTAGGTTGTGTGAGTTAATAATAAATATCAAATTAGCTAACAGTGTGGGCAAGTGCATCTTACAACCATACAGTCTCCGGGTTAGTAACACTAGCTTTAAGTATCTCAGTAGCTCAGACTTGCTCAGAAATAGTGTCTGTCTTCCCAAAATAAAGTGTCTAATTAAACGAATAAAATGCAATTCAGAAGTCACTTCCTCTGTGGCCCAGTCCCTCACTCTCTCAGTGGAGATGGCTGCTTCTTTAATCGTGGTCCCACAGATTTTGCTCACGCTCCTTTAAATTAAAACATTTTCCTGACTGCATTTTATTTATTTGTCTGTGATTATTTATTTCTTTTTCCTCTAGAATATAAACTCCTGAGGACAGAGACTTTAACTTAATTACTACTGAGGGCCTAGTTCGAGAAAGTATTAGTTTGATTACCTGATGGGGAAAAAAAAAAACCACAGTAAAAAATTAGTAATTTAAGACCCAGGGATTCCATTTTTTAATTTTATCACAAGAAAATGAGAATAAGCACATAAAAGTTTTATGGACAAAGATGTTCTTAGCAGCATGATTTCTAATCCAAAAAAAAACTGTACATAACTTTTAAGTGTTTGACCATAGGGAAAAGTTTAATTAAGCTTTCATACATCCGTTTAATGATCAGGGGGCTATTAAAATAATGTTTACAAAATACTTTATAATCATAAGAAAATGTTTATGTCAATATACAGTTTTAAAAAGGAAAATTAAAAAAATTGTGCATACAATATAATCTCATTTTTGAAAACACACACACCAATATTTAGAAAGAAGGGAAAAAAACCCTTGGGAGAATATAGATTTAGACTATTTTAATAATTACTGTGTCTGAATAACTAATGCATTTCTTCCACTCTTGTTATATTTTCCATGATTTGTCTATGTTTAGCTTATGCAATGTTCCCCTTGGGACAGCTGATTCTTGGGCCAGCACACATCCTAGTTTTTCCATGTCTTTCCATCTACTGCTCTGATCTCCTATAGCTTTCATACAATAACGTTTTGAGCTTTAAAAACAAAAATAAAAAGGTCTGAATCTGGAAGCAGAGTGCCCAAATTTGAAACTCGATCCTACCTCTTATCCCCTGAGTGACCTTGCATGAATTATTCTCTCAGTGCTTCCGTTTCTTTATCTGTAAAATAGAGTCTTATCTTGTCTCTAGAGATAAGCTTCTTAGAGGGAGAGACCATGTCTTATCCTAAGACTTTGCTACATAGAAAATAAAAACACGAAGTTCGTTTAATTACATGCGATTTACGTTGGGAACATCATAACATTGGCGGTAGACATAGTCACAGACACAAACTACTTTGCAATAAAGTAGATCAGTAGTAAGTGTTACTGACTGTACTTGGTATGGTCTTATATTTTAAAGGCTATTACTTTTTTATTTACCTATTGCAACTCATAGAATCCCAGGGAAGGCTCATTTGCTTATTTCCTGGACAAACTTTTCATTGAATTCACATTGCGTGACAGTCACTGTTCTAGAGTGGGGGTCCAAAACAGTATTTGCTTTCAAGGAACTTTTAAAATGTGGTGGCTGTGGTGGTGGTGGGTATAGACGAGACAACATAATTATAATACAGTGTGATAGGATGCTGTAAAACTAGGTTAAAAGGTACATTGGATGCACACAGGTGAGACAGCTGGTAAGTCTCTAAGGGAAGCAAGAAAGAACAAAACCCTTCCAGAGGAGTTGATGCCAGGACTGAGTCTCAGAGAAAGATGAGGGATTATCCAGGGGGAAAGGAGGCTGAAAATGCCATTCAAGGAAAAGAAAACACAAGTTCGAAGGCCTGCCATTTATTTTTCCTGTGACACTCCATTTTGGGAAGACAACTGTTATTTCTAGTTGAATCAAAGCCATTAAGATATTTAATGATAGTGGCTACTGACCCAGAAGAAGGGGGCTCAGAGATTGTATATATTGAAGATTGATTCTCATTGTGAAATGGAAGGTAATTCAAAATGTCTAGAACATAAATTACAGTGGAAAGCGGAGGGCAAGCTGAACCTGCAGAGGTGTGCACGGGTGCCATGTTGGAGCCAGGAGCTGGAGAGGTGAGCATGTGCCCTGTGCTAGGAGGACTGATGCCAGGGAGGAGAGCATGTGACCTACACGATGGCTCCTCAGATTGAGGATATGAGCTTGAGTACCACACTAAGGGGCCTAAGGCTGGAGAGGTGACCACGTATGCCATGCTAAGGGGGCCTGAATCCATCCTCGCAATGAGAACCAGCCTGGGAAAATTTTTTAAAAAGCAGGTGACATTTTTTGAAGGAATAGATCGGAGAAAGGGAAACTTACCAGGAGGCCTTGCGGTGATAAAGGCAGGCGGCTTGGGAAAGTGAGTGAAGTGGTGACTTCAGCAAAATGAAAATGCAGGTGATTTGTCTGCTCTAGAAGGAAAAGGAAAAGCATGACTTTGAATGTCGTCTTTTTTTATGATTAATTTAAACATTTTAATTACAGTTTACAGTCAATATATTTTGTATTAGTTTCAGGTGTACAACATAGTCATTAGACAACCATATACTTTCAAAGTATTCCCTTGATATTTCCAGTACCCACCTGGCACCATACACAGTTATTAGAATATTACTGATATTTCCTACGTACTTTACATCCCTGTAACTACTCTGTAACTACCAATTTGTACTTCTTAATCCCTTCACTTTTTCAACCTGTCCCCTAACCCTCTGGCACCATCAGTCTTTTTTCTGTATCTAGGAGTCTGTTTCTGTTTTGTTTGTTTGTTGTTCTTTAGATTCCACATAGAAGTGAAATCATATGGTATTTGTGTTTCTCTGACTGACTTATTTCACTGAGAATAATACCCTCTAGGTCCATCCATGCTATTGCAAATGATATAATTTTGTTCTTTTTTATGGCTGAGTAATATTGCATTGTATATATGTACCACATCTTTTCCATCCACTCGTCTACTGATGGGCACTTGGGTTGCTTCCATAGCTTGGCAACTGTAAATAATGCTGCAATGAACATAGGGGTGCATATATTCTTTCAAACTATTGTTTCGAGTTTCTTTGGATCAATTCCCAGAATGTAGTCTCGAACTTGAGTTTTTGTGAGAGTACCTAGTAGACAGCTAGATATTTGGGATGCGGAGCTTAGGAAAGGTATCTAAAACATATTTCAGAGAGCTAATGTTAAAATAAGGCTTTAATAATAGAAGTAGAAAACAAAAATCACACACTCACACAAAAAAAAGTAAAAATTCTAATAATTATTGAAGTTGAATATTTAATTTAGCTTGGAGCTCCCAGGAAGTCTGGACAAAATAGAAGCTGTTATCCTGTCCACATTAGGTGTCCATTTGTTAGAACTGATGAAAACTGTGACTTTGCTCAATAGAATATATCAGAAAGTTGGGAAGAATGGCAGAGTGCTAATAATACCCTGTGAAGTAAAAAGTTAGAAGATACAATTTAAGGACTCTGCATTTACGCCATAGGCCCTGAAAAACTTTCCCATTAAGAGGACAAATATTTGACGCTGTCCGAAGCCATAGAGAAACATATCAATGCGTTGTTTAAATATTTGTGAGGCTTTGATGTCCTAGGGGGAAAAAAGCAATTTCTTAAGAAAAGTCTTATCAACTATCAGTTGGAATAACCCTTGTAAATCTCAGAAGATTGGTTGCCTTAACCTATTGGGGATGTATCTGGAACCCAATGAGGGCACCCAGGTTCACCTACCATGTCCTCCCCTTTTTCAGACATCCTTTCTATGCCAGATGCTGGGAATCATAGTCACAACTGAAGTCTACCCCCAGCAAAGTGTTCCTGTGGAAGAAACACTTGGCCCATATCGCCGCCATCATGTGGTTGGGTATATTTTTTAACCCCTAGAGTACCGGGGAGGCAATCGCGCTCCTCCTGCAGTGTCACTATTAGATGCTAGTAGTTCACTCTTTATTGACAGATGGCACCTAAGTGCAGAAAACAAATGTAGTAAAGGTTTCCTTAAGTTTTTGAATATGTAACTTCATTTACTTGCGATTCATAATTTTTTTTCCTAAACTGCTGTAAAATCAGCAAAAATGCCTTGGCGATTTTAGCATAGTTCCTAGGATATTGGTTGGCACTCAAAGGGTTAAAGATATTTGGCCACTTCAACTGCTGGAAATGTATGCCATCTCCCTTATCCTAATTTGGATGGAGATGAGTGTTTTCCCCAATGAATACAGCATATTTCAGAGAGGAAGGGAGAGGGAGAGAGAGAGAGAGAGAGACATCAATGATGACAGAGAATCATTCATCAGCTGTCTCCAGCCCACCCTCCCTCCCCAGCCCCTCCATGGGGATTTAGCCCACAACTGGGCTTGTGCCCTGACCAGGAATCGAACTGTGAACTCCTGGTTCATAGGTCAACAAAACCGCTGAGCCACACCAGCCAGGCTAGACAGCTCATCTTTAGAGTTGCACTTTCAAAACCTTCTTTTTAAAACATGGTTTACTTTGAGTTCAAGAAAAAATAAAATAAACGTATCAGGAGTCTCAGCAGATCTTATTACAACCTTCTTAAATAGAGCCCAGCTTTGATACCAACTGTTTACTGAGTTCCAGCTAACACCAGGCCCTTGTCAGAGCTGATATAGGGGACTGCCAGGCGATTAGTTTTCCAAAGATGCTGTAACAAAGCACCTCAAATGGGTGGTTTAATCAACAGAATTTGTTGCCTCACAGTTCTGGAGCCTACAAGTCCTAGATCGATCTGTCGACAGGGTGGGTTCCCAATGTGGGATGCGAGGGAGGATCTGTTTAACCTCTTCCTATTTTCCAGTGGTTTGCTGGTAATCTCTGGCTTGTAGATGCATCCACCTGACCTCTGTCTCCATCTTCCCATAGCACGTTACCTAGTGCCTGTCTCTCCCTATCTCTGTGTCCAAATTTCCCCTTTTAATAAGGACACCTGTCATATTGGGTTGGTGCCCATCCTAATGACCTCGTTTTAACTTGGTGACCTTTACAAAGACCCCCCCCCCACACACACACACACACTCCATTCCAAACAAGGTCGTATTTGAAGTACTGGGAGTTCGGAATTCAACATACCTTTTGGGATGAGACACAATCTAACCCATGACTTTCTAAGAAAGGGGTTGCCACACTTTGATATGCACTAGACTCACCTGAGGACAAGTTCTTGGACCCTCCTCTTTCTTCACACCACTATTCTTCATAAAACAGCCAAGAATGGTATGAATAATTTCTTATTTTTCTATATAGAAACATTTCCCCAAGTGTGCTCTGCAACTTCAGTCATGCAAGATAATCTGCAGTAAAAGATTCCACAGTCAATTTAGTACCGGAAAGATAGTCACGGATTCCACAATTACAACAACAACAACTCTTTAACTTTATTGCTATTTTTATTTTTTTTGACTTGAAAATCTCACTCGCATCCCATGGAAATAATATCTACAGAGAACATTATGGGGAATGCTAGTTTAATGTTTTACCATTTACAAAACATATTCACAGTTATTATCTCATTTGGTTCTCCAAACAGGCTCTGGTGGAGGCGGAGTGGTTATTACAGTTTTATTGTGAAAAAACCTTGGTTTCTAGAGGCCCGGTCATTGGCCAGGAGCAGGAGCAGGGGGTCAAAGCCACAGCGATAGAGCTTGCACCTACGCCTCTTGATTTTAAGTCCAGTGCTATTTCCCTGGCACTAAGTTTCTCCATTGGAACAGTGTTACATAATCTCTCCCTCCCTCCTTTTCTGCTATGACAGTTGAATTCAAGGCAATGCTTTAACCTTTACTGAGAAGCAACACATCCACTTCTGGGTGAGGGTGAGAAGAAAGATGAAGCCGGGAGTAGAGAGCAGCCCACACCAAGAGCCCCCTGCCTCCTGCTGCCTGTCTCCTCCTCTTCCCACTTTTTGTTTAAAATTCAGCCGTTGCTGTCTCTCTCCCTGTAGTTTCCCTCTGCCCTTTTGGGAGACGCTCTATGGGATTTCTACAGAACCTGCCTTCAAACTCAGCTCCTGTCTCCCTACTCCAGGGCCACCCCTCCCTCTCCAACTCCCACCCCACTTCTTTAAGAGGCCCTACTTTATTGATTCCTGAGATGCTAGTGACATTTGGAACACACCTTTCATCCCTGGGATGCTGTCTGTTGCCATAGAAATTTGTCCAAAAGGAGTCTTCAGTTGCTGGAACATGCTTTGTGGGGACCACAAAAGCTCCCAGGCACTGATGGGGCTGCTAGTCCCTGACCCATGATCCCCTGACTTATGGATGGGGAAACGGTCCACCACTCTGCCCACAGCCCTGGGAGGGCCACGGCTGAAAGGCAGGGTGAGGGACGGAGGCTCCTGTGCTAGGAGGAAAGGGGATTTAACTGGAAGAACATCTGTGGGTGCTCCATACTTAAGGGGCTTGAGGGATGATTCCCAACCATTTGGGGAGAGAAAGGGGAGTTTAGGCGACAGAAGTTGCTGTGAGGATACATTCTGTGCAAGGGACCATGGGAACTGCACAGGAAGTTACACTCACTCAGAGGTGGAACTCGCATCTGACCATGGTGTGAAAGCTGTGGCTGACCTCGGTAACAACCTCAGCATCATTGCTGCGGGGAGAGGGGCTCAGCAGGAAGCCATCCTGGGGAAGGATGGGGAGCTGGGGCTGAGTCCCGTTGCAGGTGGTGAGATGTCCTGTGGGAAGAAGCAAGTGCTGCAAAACTCAGTCTCCAAGGGGGTCTGTGCACTCAAGCCCACTGGGCCATGCCAGAATGAAGGGTGTTCAGGGAAGTGGGTATGTGGGGCAGTAGGACTGTAGACAGTGAGAAAGACCCAATGTCTGGCCGCAGTGCCTGGGGGATTCATCTGTTAATAGGAGGGCGCTGTCTGGGGTCCCTGGGAAAGGGATTATGGTGATTAGGGACCGTCACACTTTGGCTCCTGCTCCCTCCTGCTTCCCCCTGCTCTGCCTTCTTTCTGGCACATTATTTCCATACTGTATTACTCACTGTTGAGAGCAGGCTTTCTCGACCTCAGGACTATTGATATTTGGGGCTGGGTGTTCTTTGTTGGGGGTCTGTCCTCTGCCCGGTAGGATGGTTAGCAACATCCTCAGCCTCGATGCTAGTAGCACCTCCCTCCTCAAATTGTGTCAACCAAAAAAGTCTCCAAACATTTCCTAGTGTCCCCTGGGGCAGGGGAGGAATTACCCCCACCCTCGCCACCGCCCTAGTTGACAGTTACTGCTCCAGAGGAGAGAACTTCAGGGGAGGTGGACAGGACTGATAGGAGCTAGGCCCTAAGCAAACAGCCTGGGGTGGAGGGCTGCCCTCCAGTCAGACGGGGATATGATGCTGGAGAGGAACCTGGGGCTCTCAGAGCTCAGTCATCCAAGTGACATCGATGCAGAAGGGACTCATGGGGCCCTAGCTTGGGGCACAGCTGGTAGATGGGCCTGTGGGGCTCGGGCACACTGGGCACACTATGCACTGAGCTCACAACACTGTGTTTCCCAGGCCTTTGCCACTACTCATTTTCTCTCTGTCTCATCCATTTCTAAAAATCCCCAGGTAACCCCAATGGCACATGGGGCCTACTTGGTTTTCTCAGCCTCAGTTTTGGGGTGGGCAAAGAGTGCTTCAGGTTTGGGGAGCATTTCACTCTTGGTCTGACCCCATAAAAAGACTAAAACAAACAGTCGGGCTCTTGTCCTCCTGAAATGTGGCCGATGGGTTTCCCTCTGGAGTTCCTGGCCTCCCTTCCCTGCTGCCTTCACTCTGCAAGGTCAGTGACAGCATTGTCCTCAGTTGGAGGATCTGTTTCCCATTTTCTTACCAACCTCCCCTCCAAACCACGTCTCTCTCTGTGCGGGTAATCCCTCCTAAGCACTGTGCCCTTGGGGGTCCCAGCGCCTCCCCGCCTCCCCGGGATCTCTCCTCTGACTCTGACTCTGACAGAGGAGATGCCCAGGGGTGGATACCCCGAGAGGCAGGCAGGTTGAAGACTTTATCTGCTCTTTGCAGCTGCATCTTTTGTGAGTTGCATTCTCCGGCTCGTCAATACCATTTCCCATTAAATTAAATAGCTTATTGACTGGTGTGCCACCCGGCAATGGGGCTGATGGGATTCACCGAGACTCCTCACTCCTCCTGCCCTCCCCCCAACAATCACAGGTCACTGCTCAGTAAATCAGCTGGTAATGGAGTTTGAACTTTGAGAATCAGCTCGGTGTACCCTTTTTATTTGTTTTTAATTTGTATCAATGGTAATTCTGTCTGTTTCAATTTATGTCATGGTACAGGCTGGAGAGCCGAGAAAATGTCCTTTTTTACCCCGTTAACCACAGAGGGGACAACATCCTTTTTTGGCTTTTTTTTTTTTTTTTTTTTTTTTTTTTAATGGCAGGCCTGCTCCAGGGGGCCAGAAACATCCTTTTTTCAGGGACACCCCACAACCTTTGTTGGGGCTCACCTAAGCACCTTCCATCTCCACCAAGTCCAGGGCTGAGCACTGCATGTGTTCTCCCCAGAGCGTTCTCCCCTGTACTTCTCCGTCCAGACAAACTATAAAATGAGCCTAGGATGGAAGTGTCTGGAGGGAGGAGCTGCACCCACACACTCCAGACCCTGTGGCTGGAAGCCCCTTTCACATGCTGGTTCTAGCTGGTGCGTCTCCAGCCTAGCTTTGCCGGGTCATCAGTCCACAGCTGAATGCCATTATAGCTTATTAGTGTCGGGCCATCATCAGAAAGTACTTAGAGCTGCTGTGGAACATGATAAAGCACATGGAATGGTTGAAATGGGACAAAGTAAACCCACTGGGACTCCCCAAGACCAGTGGCCAATGTTGGGAACCATTTGGGGCTGCAATAGGTAAACTGGCTTGAGTTGGCTGCTCCCGGGAGGCACACAGATGGGCACACGTGCCATGGGAAGGGTCACATATTGATTCCGTGGGATTCTGAAAGAAGTAGGGCAAAGGGCAGGAGCGGGTCAGCAGGGAGGAGAGAGGCAGCAGAGTAGAAGCCACTATGAACTGTGACCCCCACTTCTGCCTCCTGTGTGATCCCATAAATCTTCAAAGTTTTCTCTTTTTTTTTTAAGTGACATGGGTGACATTGAGCTCTAAGCAAGAGTCAAAGCCAGGCATGGCTGCCCAGAATGCAGAGGGCCAGGAGGAATTCAACCTTGACACCAGAGACTCTGTGGCGTAATTACCCAAAGCTTTGAGATCAGAGTCCCAGCTGGCATTGGGGTTACTTTGCCAGTTTACAGAGGGGAAGATTCTGCTCCCACAAGAGTCTCTTTGCCCTCAGGCTCTGTCTGAGAACATGCTTATTGATTTTAGAGCAAGAGGAAGGGAGAGAGAACACACACACACACACACACAATACAACAACAATGATGTGAGAGAGAAATATCTATCAGTTATATCCTGTACTAGGCCCAACCAGGATCGAACCCACAACCTAGGAATGTTCCCTGAACAGAAATCTAACCTGCAACATTTCAGTCTATGGAACTATGCTCCAACCAACTGAGCCACACCGGCCAGGGCTGGCTTCCCTGTCTTTGGGTGATCTGTTCTAAGCCCTTGCAGGCCAACACCGCCTCTGTGTCCTCAGGTTCCTCCTGTCCCTGCTCTTCATAAGATCTTTATACTCAGCCTTATCTCTCAAGTGCCGGAAGCTGGCTCTAAATGCCCATGATGTGTAGGGGGGAGGGGGCCTTTGGGAAATCTCTGTGCCTTCCTCTCAATTTTGCTGTGAACTGCTCTAAAAGATGTCTTTTAAAGACTTAAGAAAACCTTCTATGCAGCCCCAGCCAAGGACAAACTTTTAATTGTTTAATTTTAAAATCCAAACTCTCTCTTGTACCAACCCTCTCAAGGTTCGGGGACTTCTCACTGTCGTCTGGTCTCAGGGGCACCTCTTGTAAAATTCATTGGCTGTTTTGCAGTAAGTGAAGCCCCATGAATCCTGAAATGTAATTATTTAATTAGATCTAGTTCTTTTGGCCCCCAAGTTATCGGTTCCTCCCATCTCTGGTCAGTTTATGAAAATGGACTCAGGGGGCCAGACTTCTACAATGTACCTATTTCACAGATCTGATGCCAAGCAGACTGCTGACTTGATAATGGGATTTAGAGATAGATTTCTGGGTAGATGGAGAGAGAATTCTGAACAGAGGATCCTTCCCACTGAGGACTATCTCAGTGTAGTAGAAAGTAAGGCATGGAGGGTGCTTACAAAATGCTGGGCTCTGCACATGTGCTATTCTGTTACTCCTCCTCTAATCCTATGAAGCCAGCCTGATGAAAATCTCCCTTTCCTCGTCTGGAAAATGGGGATAATAATAGTGTTTGCCTAATTGGGTGCTTTTGAAGATCAAATAAAATATCGCATATGTGATAAGAATTTGTAAGTCATGCATTTTACAAATGCTAGTTGACACTATTATTACCCTTCAAATCAAACAAACCCCGGGGGCAAGGGGAAATTTCAGGTCTCTGTGGAGTTTGCTGCCTCCCTCGGACCTAAGCTACTCAGCTCTGTAGCCAGAGCTGTGGATTGGATTTCATGTCATTGCTTTGCTCCCAGACACCAGCATTTCTTGTCTACATTTAAAGAAAGGTGTAATAAGGCAGGAATGTCCCTCCGAGCTCAAAGCCTGGAGTTCCCATAGCGTCTGAAGGGAACAGTTGCACAAGTCCTTGGGCCAGCCAGCTGGATGACCCTCCGGTAGGACTGAGTCTTCCCTCCCACTGATGAGGTCAGCCCTGTTGGACATGGCACATGTTTGCCCATCTGATGCTCTTGCATCCGACTCCTGGAAGCCTCTAGCTGCTTAATGGATTCATTTAAGTGATAATATGAGCCCATCGTCTGTCAGGTTGTTAAAATGGTGATAACATATTGCACTAGCAGAGCATTATCTACAGTAACTGCATTATAATGGTTGGGGAATGTCGACAGGACTCCATATGATATTCCCATAAACACCAAATGAATTCAGCGTGACTAGGCTATTCATTCCACGCGTGGTCAAGGCGAGAGGTAACACTTCATCTTCCAGGCCCTGGTTTTCCAAACATCGCAAAAGGAGACACATGCGGACAGGTGTTGACACATCAAAGCCAAACAGAGGCGCATGCTTCTCTGATTCATAACTACTCTGGAAACCCACTCCCCCAGCCTTGAGGGAGTGTGTGAGCTTGCAGACTGTCCTCCTGCAAGGAACAGAGTGAATGAGAGGAACAGAGAAAGTAAGGTTTGGGGGCCCAGAGAGCACAGGAGCCATGGCTTTCATGAGGCCTGGAGAATTAAAGGGGTGATGGCTGCACAGTCGACCAATGAGGCACCCCGTATGAACACAAAGAAAACAGTGGTTAAATCAATCCAATTTATCTTTGTCACCTCCAGCCCCCAAGTTTCAGTCCTCTTTGGTATTTTAGTATCTTTCCAATACTCAGCTCTACTAACTCTGCTCTGATATTCCAGTTTTAAGTGTTCTCCCTCCTCGGGCATTTACATTTTAAAAGGAGGTGCTACAGGAGCAGAGGACTTCTTTCAAAAATGCAGATGTGACTTTTAGCTTTGAACTTCAAACTGGCAGTAATAATAGTTATGTTCTATTCAGCACTTACTATGAGCCAAGCAATATACTTACATTATTTATAAATCTCAGAAACCTCTGCAAGGCAGGGTTTACAATTCCCCTTTTAGAGATAAGCCATGCTGGCTCAGTTCTATCACAAGCGAGAAGGGACAGAGCTAGCATTTAAATGCAGTTTTGCAAAGCTCTTGTTTTGGGCTGGTTTGCCCAGTCAATTGCCTGATATCTCTGAGTCTGTTTCCTTATTTGTTAAGTCCTAAAATGATATGCCTGCCCTGGCCAGTGTGGCTCAGTTGGTTGGCCAGTGTCCTGTGCACCTTGAGGTGCCCAGTTGGATTTCTGGTCAGGGCACATGCCTGGGGTTGCAGGTTCGATCCTCATTAGAGGGCATGCGGGAGGCAGTGGGTCGATGTTTCTCTCTCTCCCTCTCCCTTACTCTCTCTCTGACATCAAGAAAAACACATTAAAAAAATACAATAAAAGGAATTGCCTACTTTACAATCTATATATATAGAAGGCTAAGTGTCCGTCCAACTGGTAGCTATGATGCGCACTGACCACCAAGGGGCAGACGCTCAACGCAGGAACTGCTGAGCTGCGGTGACTTGGCAGTGGGGGTTCTCAGGTGACGCACCCCAGAACCAGAGAGGAGAGAGCCCGATTCCTTGTTAGGCTGCACGAGTCCACCTTTGGCTGTGGGTTATGTTGTTGCTGGGGCACTGTGGGCCCTGAATCTGGTTTACTGCACAGTTGCATTTGTGTTCCACACCCTGTACAACAGCAACTTTGCAGAGTGCCCTCTCACACTCTTGGACCCCTCAGGGGATGTCAGAGAGCTGATTTTGGCCTGATCCCTGCAAGCCAGGCTGAGGGACCCCACCTGCCAGAGGGACCCCACTCATTCTGCAGACGCCCTTCGCACTGCGGTGCCACCCCAGGTGCAGCCGGCCAGGAAGGGACCTCGAGAGGTTGGCTCCAGGGTATGTCCGGCCTGTCTCATCCAGTTCCACCCTGCCAGCCACCTTCTAATTAATTTCCTTTCACTGTGCACGAATCTGTGCACCAGGTCACTTGTATTATTATGAAGGTCACTTGAGACAACACACATGAATATCCTTTGTTAAATGCAAACCACTCTATCAATGTCTGTGAGCACCTGTGCCAGGTGAGCAGCCAGGATCTTGGGTTCAAGTGCTTTATTGATTAGTGTCTGTCCCTCAGTAAATCATTTTATATCTTTACAGGCCTAAGCCCCTTCTTCTTCCTATAAAAAGGAGTTTCGAGCCCCGGAATCTTTACTGTCTCCCTACTGTGTGTCCTTTAGTGCACCGGGTCCTGGCGCTCCGTGGCAGCCCATAGCCTAAAGGTGCAAACAGACTGTGTAAACAGATAGCAAAGCTTCCAAGTACTCGAACAGGCCAGGTACGGTGTTTTCAGAGCACCAGCGAGCCACAGGGCCTCATCCACAACATCACAAGGCAACAGACAGTGCTCCACCAAAACCAACAGCACGAGAGATATTGCAAAGGCACTATGTGCCCAAGTGCTCGGTAAACTAAAACACTAAACACGTGCATGGATGGTTCGCCCAAAGAACTGCTTTCTGAGGAATTCCTGTGCCGGCAAGGAAATCTTTTCAGGGGGAAATCCTGGCGGCTCCTCCAGGAGACATTTGGGAGGTTGTGTGGTCCCTCGGCCCTGCTGTCAGCCCTGTTTCTCAGCATCAAGCTCAGTCCCTCTTCCCTTTACTATAACCTCCTTCTATTATAAAGGGCAGAGCGTTGTGACCTAAATTGCTTGTAGGCCCGGGGCTTTCCCGCCACCTGGAGCACTAAGCCCCGGGGAATCCCCAGGACCCGAGGGAACGGCCTTGACACTTTTAGAAAGTGATGAGCCAGGGAGCTCTGAATCGCTGATCCCCTGGCCCCAGGAAAGCCCGAGGCCGGGGGGCAGTTCTGGCAGCCCCTCGAACACTGCAGTTCTCCCAGCTCAACTCACTGTGATTGGGGGTCAGGGCTGTTGCTTTGCACTGCTTACTAAGGGAACATGTAGCAAAGAAAAATCAGGTATTCCTATGCTAAAACATAGCACTGTGTCACAGAAGACCACCTATTTTGTGATTTCATATACATGAAGCGTCCAGAATAAGCAAATCCAGAAAAAAAGAAAGTTGATTTGTGGTTGCTTAGAGCCAGGCAGCAGGCAGAGTGCAGGGTGAGAGAGGATGGCGAGTGACTGCTCATGGAGACGGTTTCTTTCTGGGGTGATGACTACAGTATCTAAATATACTGAAACCATCGCATTGTACAATTTACGTTGGTAAGTTGTATTTATGTGAATTACATCTCAATAAAGCTGTTAAGACAAAACACACACACAAATGCCAAGGTTTTATCTGGAAAGGCATGACCAGGAGTCGGTGGTGAGGGAAAACCCTGCAGGAAGCTAGGCTCTGGTCGTCAAGAACCAGTTTGCATTTGGGGTTCCGTCAGTCTCTTCCACCTGCCATCATGGTGACAGACCCCAAGGAAAGCTGACGCTTACCCAGGACAGATTTTGGCTGCTCGCCCCTCCTCTGCCTATTGCAGAACTTTGCCCCAGCCCAAGGCAGATCTTTCTCTATAAGACAATTGAAGATATTATATCTAAGTTAAAAACACTCAATGTGGTGGGTGGAAAGGGACAGTTATTTTTTAACAGGTCAGGGGTTCCGTTTCGCAAGGTGAAGACTTCTGGAGATGGATGGTGGTGATGACTGCACAGCAATGAACGCGCTCAGTACCACTGAACTGTACACTTAAAAATTGTTCAAATGATAAATTTTATGTTATGTGTATTTAAACACAATTAAACGAAGACTATGATCACATAATTTGAGATGGTCTCTAAGATGTTATCAGAAGTAAAAGAGACATGGAAAAGAGAATGCCTTGTAGGAATGATAAAAATAAAAAGAAGCAAGTGTCCTAGCTTAGATAAATGACACTGCTGCCTCTTTGGGGTGTCTTGAAACTGTACCTCTATGAAAAGACCACGCTCCCTGTCCACCTCCTGAATCCTGGAGAAGAGCTCTGTGCCACGTGGTCCTGTCTATTTAGAGTTGATGGAACCATGCTCCCAGCAAGGTCCTTTAGAAAGGCGTAGTAATAAATACCAAGCACAGAAGAAAAGGTGTTTGGTATTGTCATGCTAGATCTTACCATCTCACACTTTCACACCTGACACATTGCCCTCACCTGGCCACGGTATTTTTTTTCTTTTCAAATTAAAATTAGGATCACCACCCACCCCAAGCTTCTTCCATGTCCCCAAGTTCATCCACCCAGTTGCCACAACCGGAAACCACGAGGGAGGTTATCTTTGCCATCTCCACAGCCTCTCAATAAATCATCACAAGCCTCTTAGTTCTAAATCCAAGGTCTCTCATGAGTATGTCTGCTCCCTTCCATCCCCCGACACCCCAGGGCAAGACACCATTATCACTAATCTAGATTCCCACAACAGCTTGGCTAAGTGGTGTCCCCATTTCCACCACCTCAGCTTCATCCTTCCAGCAACAGCCAGAGTAATCCTTTCAGAGATTAAGTCAGATTAATTTACTCCTGGGCTAAAGCTTCACAGGCTAGCCATCCGGCTAGAACAGCCTGCTTCCCTGGCCTGCTGTGCTCCGCACCACCCACACCACTGCTGCCTCTGTCCTTCATGTCACCTTCTTCCTGGCTCACCAGGTGCAGTGGCCCTTTTCAGTTCTGCTCTTTTCTTGGCTAATTCCTATTCATCCTTCAGTTCTCAGCTTAAATATCACTTATGCAGAGACACCATTAATTAAGCCATTTACTATTTATTCATTCATTCAATGAATGTAAATCTAGCACACGCGTTAGGGCTATACACTGTACTCATGTTTGAACCTTTCTCCCCAGGTAATGAAGGCCTTCTATTATATTCTCCTGTGGCACCTTGTTCTGTTTTCTACATACATAGTATTTAACACAAGTTTTCATAATACACTTATTTGTTTAATTTTTTTAAATGCGGTTATTCCTACACTGCACTAAGGTCTTTGAGACCAGAGACTATTAAATCACCACTGTATTGCTCCTGCAAATTATAGTTATTTGATAAATATTTGCTGAGTGAATGAATGAATTTTTTAATAGAGGTCCTTTTGGTTCTGATAGCGTGTGGCATATGGAAGGCTTATTGCTTTTTATGTCTTTCTGACTTACTCCACATCATGAAATAACAACACATGATGCTGAGGGTGGCTGAGTGGGAAAGAGACTTGCCAAATTCTTTCTAATGGGAATCAGCATTTGGTTGATAAATGACAATAACAATGGCTAACATTTGTATGAGGTTTTACGATTTGCTAAACATTGTCCACATGCATTATCGTCTTCACTTCAATAATGACAATCTAGCCCTTGGCTGCCCTATAAAAATTAAAAAAAAAAACACAGGAAAAGCTTAAGGACAACAGGGATCAGGCTGTTGCAAGGTTGAAAGTCTATCAGGAAAAGATTGGTGAGTTAGAAAAAGCAGGAAAACCCTTCAGCACGGCTACTCCCTCCTAATCCTGAGGGTACTCTGTGGGTTTGCAGACACAAAGAGACGTCATTTAAGTTCTTTGTATCTGTGTCCTGTCGAGCTTTGGACTGCCCATCATGGATTAGGTCACATGGTGCAGTGTGTGCAATAGGATGGGTTTCACCTGGTTTTCCATCACAATGAGGAGTCCTCCCAAAGCTCAAGGACAAAGTAGCATCTCTGCAAGCAGAAGCTGGGGTCCCATACACCTCATTTGTTGCTCAGAAGGAGAGGGAGTTTTCCTGTATTGAATACTCTACCCCTATAAGAGCACCCACATTTGAAGAAAATGATTTAAAGTGACCTGACCCCTCTCTCCATTCCTCCCTCCCTATTTTCTTCTAAAGTGTTTCTTTTATTTCTTTTTTGGAGAAGAGCTCTGTGCCACGTGGTCCTGACTATTTAGAGTTGATGGAACCATGTTGCCTGCAAGGACCTTTTGAAAGGCATAGTAATAAATACCAATCACAGAAGAAAGGGAGTTAGGCATTGTCATGCTAGATCTTACCATCTCATACTTTCACACCTGACATACCCCTCTCATCTAGCTGAGATATTTTTTTTAAGTTAAAATTATGATCACTATCTATGCTAAACTTCTTCCGTGTCCCATCAGTGGGCCTTTCCAAGTGCAGCGACCATGATACTCATGAGAAGTAGACATAGGATATTGACAAGGGTGTCTGTACAAATGATAACGCTCAGGCTTAAGGAGAAGATACCCCCAAGTGCATATCCCTTTACAATTTAGCAACTGTTTTACTCGACAGAGTAAAGGTCCAAATGTACGTTACTCCGGGGAATGAAGTTCCCCAAACTTCTTCCGTGTCCCATCAGCGGGCCTTTCCAAGTGCAGGGACCATGATACTCATGAGAAGTAGACAGGATATTGACAAGGGTATCTGTACAAATGATAACGCTCGGGCTTAAGGAGAAGATACCCCCAAGTGCATATCCCTCTACAATTTAGCAACTGTTTTACTCAACAGAATAAAGGTCCAAATGTACGTTACTCCGGGGAATGAAGTTCTGATCAGTTTACTTTTATCAGTGCAGGAGGGCATTGTCAAGGGTTCTGCCTGGCACTTGAAATCTTCTCCTCCTCCTGGTATTGGTTCTCGGGTGTTATGATCAGCAGAAGGCCAGCCTGAGGGGCACATGCCCCAGGGAGGCAGAGGAAGGTGAAATGACAGAGAAGATAAACATGGCACCTTGCATGCACTCCAGCTTAGCCAGTCATGGAGGTGGCCAGGATCAGGATAATGTTTGGATGGGAGGCTAGTTTGAAATAGCAGGAGCTGTCGGTGGAGAGACCAGATGCTGTTGGGCCTTGGCACTGCTCCACCAGTTGGAGCCATGATTTTTGGCAAGTCACTCTCTCCCCTCGCCCCCAAAGTGAGTGGTCTGGCGTGATGAGATAGGATAAAATAAAGAATAAAAGGTGTCCACTGATTTGGGCACTTGGTGAGTGGCATGCTTGGGGTGGAAGAACATGCTGAATTGAAGGATAAATAGAAAGTAAGTGGAAACGGACTGCAAAGGAGAAAAAGACACAGAGTGGCAGAAAGGGCTAAGAGGAGTCTGGTGAAATTAGGGAAAACAGAAACAATAAAAATATAAAACATACCTCATATAAGATCATGTAAAAGCAATTCAAGTGGTCAGATGCTATTTAGCTTGTAGGATACTTTTTGGTTTTTAGAAAAATACCCACCAGTATTGAATATAAATTGGGGTTCCTGAATGTTTCTGTTTTTGTTTTAGGATGACCTGGTGAGAAGAATCTGACGCTGATGGAAGAGAGGGAAGATTAATTGTGCTCAACGGAAGGATGACAGAGTCTTTCTTCTTATCCCCCAAAGTTCTAGCCTTCAAGAAATAGAAGTTCCTGGACATAGCAGATGCCAGGAGATATAGGGGAAGAGCATGCCATTGGAATGTGACAAACCTGGGTTTTTAAACATAGCCATGGGAACAGTGTCGAGTAGACTTATGGGCACTTGGGGAAGACTCATGACTTAGCCCTTCTTTAATACTTTAAAAACATGTAGTCAACACATATTTATGGGCAAAGCTGATGAGGGGAGGGTTAAGAAGGAGGACACTGGAGGCTGTGTCTCAACTCTAACCCTACACATGTGTCCCTCATCAGCAAAGTAAAGGCTGACACTTACTCAGACTGTCTCATCATAAAAAGAAGTTTATTAGGTTTCTTAGAAGTCTTACCTTCTACCTCAAATGATTTTTCAAAGTCTTATGTTCCAGTAGTCTACCTGAGGATAAATTTGTGTGTGTGTATGTGCGCTCGCGCGCACGTGTGTATATATGTGTGTGTGTGTGTGTGTGTGTGTGTGTGTGTGTGTTTTGACCTGGAAGTAAAAAAAAATACATTCAATTTTCATTATTAACAGTAGTTACGTCTTTTTTAAAAAAATATATTTTATTGATTTTTTACAGAGAGGAAGGGAGGGAGATAGAGAGTTAGAAACATCGATGAGACAGAAACATCAATGAGACAGAAACATCGATCTATCCACTGAGCCAAACCGGTTTTGGCAACAGTAGTTACGTCTTATAAAGTTGCCACAAACCCTGAATTAGTGAATACTGAACCATTGCTCCTAGGGGAAATATAAGGTTAGGTTCCTCTGAGCCTCAGTCGTGACATTTCATCAACGAATGAATATGTAACCTTTATTATGTGCATTTCTGTTTAAAGGTACTTTATTTACTATATATAGTGGCTTCATTAACATTAAGCTTATAGCCAAGAGCAGTATTACTCATGCCTGAATGAAGTTCATCTAACACACGTGTTTTCTCCATAAGGCGCATTATTGTGCTTTGGAAAACCAGACAGGGCTTTAGCGCTATGCTTGGGGCTATTTTAAACACTGAAATCATCAACAGAAAGCACTAACATAGCAAAGATGCAGCACTAAATAGACTCTGAAAAAGACACTTGTTTACAATATGAGAGCTGAAACGAGAAGGGAGAAGGTCACCTCATTCAGCCTTGTCCAAGAATGTGCACTTTGGGTGACTCAAATTTTTCATCACTCTGCACATGTCCTTCAATGACTGAGAAAGTGCCACAAGTACTGATTTGGGGTAACAAATAAACTTTAGCTGATAGGTGAATTAACAAATACAGAATTTGTAAATAATATAAATGTGCATATTGGTATTGGGCAAGTTTCCTAATCTCTTTAAAGCCTAACTCTAAAATAAGATTAATAATACTTCATTATAGTGCTACCACGAGGATTAAATAAAATTATCTATGAGAAACATCCACAGAATACACAATACCCTTTCTGAGACACCGTGGAAAGAAGACATCACCCTTTCCCATTCAATCCCCTTTTTCTTCATTTGGGGGCCTTTTTTCACCAGACTATTCATGGTGAGCAGCTCTAACTTTTAATCTGCCTGGAACATTTTCCTCTTCTTTTAAAATATTACTGGAAAACCATTAGGTTGATTTTCAATTATCATAGCTAATCTGTCTCCTATTGCAAATGTCAAGTACTCTGTGCTTGCTTCAGCTTCTCAGATCTTCTCTTTCACATTTTGTACTTGAAGGTGAAATCTATGCCTAGTAAAAGAGCCTTTTGTATCCAGCCCAGATGCATCTGAGACTTGAATGCCTTTGCTTTCTCTCCTGTTTTTATTTTGTGTTTTGTTTCTCTTCTCTGCCTGATCAATACCTTCCCATCTAAAGAAGCAAAACATTCTCTCTGTTCTGTTCCCCTTGCTGCTGATTCTCTGACTCAAGGGGATGGGGGTGAGCATGGGGGAAAGAAAGACAGAGTCTATATTTAACCACAAAGATAATTCTTTCTCCTTGACACGTCCAGCAGCCCCAGAGAGAATTTGACATTTGAGGGGACTGAGTAGCAAGAGTAATTCTTATTTATCTGGCGTTTGGAACAGAAGGGATTGGGAGCAGCAAGTGAACTGTGGGGGTGAGAATGAGTCAGGGATTTGGGGAGGGAATACAGAGCAAGTAAAGAAGAAGTAATTATTTATCAACAATGATAGAAGGGCAGAGAGCAAGACTTCTGAGCCAGTTCCCTTAAATACTACTCTGAATTGCCTTCAGGAAGATTGTACAGCTTGGAGTGGGGACAGGTGGTGCAGATGGGGGGAGTGATGACTGTCCCAGGTGCTTAACTACTCTGCATCCTACATCAGCTCTTCTCAAACTTGGACGTGCATATGAATCACCTCTGGATCTCACGAGAATGAAGATTCTAGTTCAGTAGGTCTGGGGCACTTTCCGTGATTTTGCATTTCTGGCAAATTTCCAAATGAGGCTGATGCTTCTGGTCTTTGGATCACGCTTTGCATAGCAAGGTTCTAATAAAGTGCTTCGGGAGAGAACAGGCAAGTAAAAACAAGGGGAGGTGTTTAGAGGCCATATCTTCTTCTCCCCTGTTTATATATAGCCCTCTCTGTTTTCAAAATCTCATTCTGCACTTACCTTCCTCTTTGTCTTTCCCCATCTGTACACAAAGCACTTGGAGACCAGGGACTGAGTTTTGTTGATCTTTGCATGTAAGGGTTTGCCCAGAGTAGGCACTTTCTAAATATTAAAGTTGTACTTCAAGACATCCCTCTCCCTCCATGAAGTTTTGCCAGATCATTCTAGCCCTACAGCACTTATTATCTGTATCAGTCATTTGGCAATTAATCTTATACAGTCTTATGACAGCTTTTGTATTGTTGTACCGGACTGTTATATATCTTTTGAATTGCTATTTATTTTTTTTAGCCCCTTTATGTATTGACTCTGTAGCTAGATTGTAAATAAATTCTTTGAGTTGAGGGACTGTATTATCATTTATTCATCAATCATGTAGTTGGTACCTACTTTGTGCAAGGCAGTGTGCTAGGGTCTTGATACACAAAGACAAATAAGGTGGGATCACTGAGGGACAGATGGGGGGAGTGATGGCTGTCCCAGGTGTAGTGAGAAGAGCTCAGCTCTCAGAGCCAGAGAGAACTAGGCTTGAACCCTAGATCTGCTACTTTCTAGCTCTGTGGCCATAGACAAAATACTAAACACATTCCAGCCTTGACCTTTGCAGTTGTGAAATAGGTTAAAACCATCAATCTTGCAGGCTGCAGTGAGTTTGACTGAAATGATATATAGACTATACTTGGGATGAGTAGCACATGTGCATTCAGAAAACAAAAACCCTTGCTCTTCAGAAAGTCACCACCAAATAGTTCAGAAAAACAATAAGTACTTGCCCTGCTTGGGTGGCTCAGTTGGTTGTAGTATTGTCCCGTACCCCAAAAAGGTCATGGGTTCAGCTCCTTAGTCAGGGCACATACCCACGTTGTGGCTTGGATCTCCAGTTAGGGTTGAGTACAGGAGGCAACCAATTGATGTTTCTCTCTCACATTGAATGCTTATCTCTCCCTCTCTCTCTCTCCCATCCTCTCCCTCTAAAAGTCAATAAAAACATATCCTCGGGTGAGGGTTAAAAATAAAAGAAAAAAGCAATAGTTCACAAATGCTTATCTCTCCCTCTCTCTCTCTCCCATTCTCTCCCTCTAAAAGTCAATAAAAACATATCCTCGAGTAAGGGTTAAAAATAAAAGAAAAAAGCAATAGTTCACAAATAGCCAAAGTACCAGGAGAGCATAGTGGAGCCCCTCTTTATAATTCCTGCAGGGTCTACCAGAAAAGGAATTAATAAATGTCTTGTTTGATTGAAGGCAAAAATAGCACCTTCTATCACAAAGGTGTTTGATAAAGGAAATTCAATCCAATTTATTACTTTCAATCTATGTTAATTTTCTTGATTCTTCCTATGATTGGGCCACAAACTCAGCTCTGGAAGGGTATAAGGATCTGTCAGAGGGAGTCCTTGCTTTGATGGGGCTCTTAAGATGAGCTCCGCTTACAAAAAAAGAAAGTATAACATAGGCAAGAGCTAGAAGTACAAATGAACAAATACGCTGAGGAGAGTAAAGAACTACCTGTTCTGACTGACGGTGGGAAGGAAGGTGGGGCATTGAGCAGAAAGGGGACCGGAGCTGCAGTGCCAAAGATGAGAGGCCCTTTAGGATTGTTTGGAAGAGAGTTAGACTTGGCAGAAAGCAACCGACATGTATTCCTGTTGCCGGGAGATTGCTGACGAGATGACATCACATCAAGGGCCCTAGGCTCTCCAGCCATGGCCTCATGTGCTCTGACACCCTCACTATGAAGGGTAATCTTTCCTTTGGTCCAGGTGAGGAACCGGAAGAAGAGAAGATAGCTGCCCCACATAAGGGTAAGGCAGTGCGGATGTCTGGTATACCAGTATCTGATTGCCAGCCTGGCGATTGGGTTGAGTCTACAGCCTACTCCACTTTGAAACAGCTACACGGAAGAAGATCAGGGGAGCACAAGAGCACAGAGCTCCTCTGTCTTCTGGGCCAGGTTATTTTCCCTAGTTGTCTGCTCAGAGCAATGCCAAATGTTTCTACCGCCCTCGTCTTCAAGTCTTTCAAGACAGCGCCGAAAACTTGAATTGATGAAGTATGGCCTCTAGTTTTGGTCAATCCATCAATTTCTGGTAGTGGCAACTATAAGGAGGCAGTGAGCCCAGAGTGATTAACAATGTCAGTCTGTCTGACCAATCATGGTGCTCAGTTCTCTAACTGATCCCTGGTTCTTTAATGCTGCCTTCAGAATCCACTGAAGTAAACTTGGGCCTGACTTATGGCCAATGTTCCTCCCATGCCAAGGGATGTCACCCAGAGTGATTTTGACGGCCTCAGTGTGCCTTTCGAGAAGCTTTGAAGAATGTTCTTCGATCCAGAAAAGTCATTCAGAGGAATTTCACTTAATTTAATATGAACGAGAAATACTGTTCAGAGCTGTGTAGGTTTCTCCAAACACACCTAGAAACTAAGATATTTCAGGCTCACTTCTGTCAACCCAGCAACCAAGCACGGACCACCATGCCATAAATCACAGTTAATGGATTTTCATCTACATGCTTCAGCCTTTAGCATCGTTTTTAAATTTGCTTTTAATTTGTATTGATCTCCCCCAGCTTCTTCAATCTTCCAGCATCTTCAGTTGAGAGAATGCTGCAGTGGCGCCCTGGCCCCAGGTGATCTGGGGGAAGAAAGGGTGCATGCCCATATCTTCACACTCGAGCACAGTCTTCTACAACTTGATGGCAGGGTCCGGAAAGAGGACCCTGTGTGTATAGAGTTGGGAGAGAGGGAAGAGAAGGCTAAGAACAGGCTGGTTCTCCCTATGCCAACTCATCCCAGCAGTAACGGATCTGTCTTGCCATTCATGTGACATCAGCCTCCAGAGAAGAAGGCTGGGTTACGTGGTTAGAAACATAGACATTGGAGCTAGAGAAGCTTCCTGATTAACATGGGCAACCAGGTGACCTGAGTGAGGCATCAACTGAAAAATTCATATCCAGTACCAAGCCTATTAAAGACCAAGGGTAGAAATTAACCTCGCTTAGCACAGTGATTAAGCTGCTGTCAATTGAGCCCTTTTCTACTAGTGCTAAAAACTTACTGATTTTTTCTTTTCTTTAATTGGATTAAAATGAAGGAAACCCAAGAGCTCAGGGGAAAGAAAGCTGAGCAGAACCTGCCCTCTCCGGGGGCCTCTGACTCTTGCAGCTGTGCCGCTCCAGGTGGGAGGTGCGCTGTGAGCCTTTGATGCCTGGTGGCAGCAAGCTGGAAACCCGCCTTTCATTCCTGGCAGGCTAACGCTGCCCGCGGGTCTGCAATGGACTTACTCAGATGCTACTGACCACTGGAGCCAGAGAAAGAAGCGATGGGTGTCCCTCAGCCGACAGGCAGTTTGAATCTCTTGCTCTCTTAGGACATTAGGAACCTCTGGCTGGTGACGAGCACCTGACTATGTCTGTCTTCCCGCTGGGTTCCAGGATTCTAATATCTCTCTCGTTTCTGGAAAAGATCTGTGTCTTGCTCTCATTAGCCTGAGTTGAGTAAGAAGAATAGGTAAAGGATGAGGATGATGGCCCCGGGGTGACCCCTGAAGAGGATTCCCAGGGCCAGTGCCAACCTATACAGGGTTTAATCAGCTTAACCAGCAAAAGTAGGTTTACAGTTGTTCATATGGAAAATAAATAAGACAATAATTAACAAATAATAATACAAGAATAACCTCTGTTGCTTGTACGCACCACTGTCAACCTACTTTTGCCCACCCTGTGTAGTATCTTTGGGTGAATCAGGAAAAGGTGGCCCTCTGGGTGAATATAGTTGCTTGTCCTTACTTCTTGATGACCAGATGGACCCTTTGTGCAAAGAAAAGAGTAGCCCTTCATGGGAGTGAAAGCTGGGTAAGGGGCTCCAACACAGCCCTGATGGTGCCCAGCTGGATGGTCAGAACGCAGGTTTCAGCCATCTTACCCCACCTCAGTGGGGTGCATGGGGGGAGGGCACGATCTGCATAACCTAGGTGATACCCTGGTGACACTCTGAATACAAAAAGGCAGAGTGGGACACCTCTAGGCACCAGGGCTATACGTGGAGGATGAGGAAGCCTTTACTTCTGTAGAAACTTCTTAGCAGGGACTATAGGATTTTGCTGGTTCTGGGCTCAGCTAAACAAATGGTTAATTAGGAATACAGGGCTCTTGAACTAAAGCAGAGCCAAAGCCACAGACCAGGCTAGGCGCTGAGGGAAAGAAATGATATCCTCCCAGATACGTGTCCTGATCAGCACGACTGGCCTTTCCCCAGGGGCTGGCATCTCCAGCCTCGCCGCAGCCTCCGGAGCCATATATTCACACACAGCTGTAGCAGCCCTTGAACGTGTCCTCAGTGGACTCAGGACACTTTCACACACTGACAACAGTCAGTTTGATAATTATTTATTAATTATCAAAATCCAACACTCTCCATTTTTTGAAGTTGTGTTATTCTTTTATGTCTCAGTTCCTGGTCATCATGAACTTGAAACGGGTCTGTGAGGAGGATGTAAAAAGAAACGTTATTTTGGCCAATGACTTAAATGATTGAGAAGAATTTCAGAGCCAGATAATGATCACTGTGCCAGAAATAAACCTGCTGGGTGTGCCCTGAAAGTGATACTAGACACACATGTACTATCTATACATAGATTCGAAGAACAAGGTTAACTTTCTTCTCTCTCTCTCTCTCTCTCTCTCTCTCTCTTTCTCTCTCGATGATTCCATTACTGAAATAGAAACCAATTGTTTTCTTCTTCCTAAATACTTTTCTTCCTAAATACTCTGAATACTGCTTCTTCTTTAATACCCTACAAAACCATTACCATGTGAATAGGTTCCAGCCAGCACAATCAGGAGCCTTTTCTGCGTTTTGCCAGATGCTTACAACAGACCCACACTCCTGAGCACCAGTGAACATTTTAAAACTGTTGTTCATTCCCTTCCACCCCCCCACCCATCTGCACGCCTCTTTTTCCTTCTTCCTATGGGAGTACAGTCTTAGCAGGGATCCGGATTTTGGGGGCTCCCTTCTGAACTTCCCTCAGAGCAGGTGTATTTTTTTTTAACCCCACAGTCACCTGCCTGGGCTCTGGGCTTCTGTGGAGCTGGGAGGCCACCCTGCCCCTTTGCCTGGACTGCCAGCTCTCCTGTGGCCAGGCTCACAGGGGTCCCCTGTAATTCCAGGGAAGAAGGAAGCTTTTGGGAGACTCGCCAGCCCTCCCTCTGAACTGGGACAGTTTTCCTCCCTCCCTCTGCTCCTACTCCCAGGGGCTGGGAGGAATAATGCCGTTGGCATGCAGTCCTGGGTTCCACCGAGGATGCATGAGGCTGGGGACAGGGTGCTGGTGTCATCTTCCAGGGATGGGTGTGTTGGTCCTGCGGGCACTCAGCTTGGAGGTAATAAAAACATTCCTCTTTTCTTTTCTTTTCTCTTTTTGTTATCAGTCAACGAAGCAGATCCGCTGCCAGGGTGACACTGAGAGGGACGGGATGCGTACTGACAAGCTGCCTGAACGTATATTTTTCTAAACTATGATGATTTTTTTCAATACAGTCAGTATTCTGACCACTGTCCCACGTTGACACTTTTATTGTCTGTAGCTCAATTTCATGGAGCAGATTTGGTTTTCTTGTCCAATCCTGAGATTCTTTTCAAAACAAATCAGCCTCACTCCCGGGGGTGCCTTTGTTTTGTCCCTCTTCCTGGGAGAACGTTTCTTGAGGACTGAATTCATACAGTTCTGGGGGGAACAAAATTACTCATTTTCTCCAAGAAGCCTTTTTGTTTCACCCCACTTGTTTCCAAAGAAGCAGACCTTCTTTTATATTATAACGACAATAAAATATAAAAGAATATTTATTGCATGCTAAGGCCGCAACAGGCACCTTCCACTTGGCTCCACAGTCATGATGGCTTGTATTCATCACAATTCCCTCTGAGGGAAGTGCTATTATTAGCTGCATGTTCCAGAGAAACAAATGCAGACGCGGGGAGGAGGAGGAAATAACTTGCTCAATATTGTAAGTTCATAAGTGGCAGAGTCGGGATTTGAACTCCGTTCTTTCTGGTTAGAGAGGTTGGGTTCTTAATCACAACCCAACACTAATGCTGCAGATACCACCTCCGTTTTCACATCTCATTTCATGTAACATTCCTCAACTCCCTGGATACTGACACCCCAGGTAGAAGGAATTGTCTGTGCAAAGGTTTACAAAGATGTCAGTAAGCAAACCCCTGAGGGCAGAAACTCCCTATTCTTTGTTACCTTAGATGCCCACTCATGTTAGTATCTGACAGCCCCATGAACTCTTCCCTAGGGACTGGAGGTGAATGTTGATTGGTTTAATCAATTCCAGTCCCCCACCCCCACCCCCTGCCCGCCCCATTGCCAGTGATCAGTCAAGGCATGGACACATGATGCTGCTCTGGCCAATGAAGGGAAGTCGGCCAGGGCTTCTGGAGACATATTCCTCACCTGTAAAAAGAATCGCTGAGATATGTTCCATTTTGCCTTTGAACTTTGTGTGAGGAGGGGATGCCGTATTTAAGATATGAGAGGGGAGGCCAAGATAATGGCAGAGATACTGACACAGAACCCTGATATTGAGCTGCTAAATGTATCAACCTTGGGACCACTTTCTTGATATGGGAGATAATAAATGTCCTTATTAGTAAACAGCTTTTCATTGGTTCTTCTGTCAGTTGCAGCCTACAGAACCTTACTTGATGGCGCAGGTGTGAGAAACCACACATATACCCCCAGTCCTACCTTAATGCCTTTACTCTCGCCTTCCTGCTATCATAGATGCCTTTTTACCAACTCCATCTGTTAAAATCCTACCCTATGAGATACATCTCAAATATCACCTACCTGCACTCAAACCAGTATGCTTCTCCCTTCCATCTGACTTCATCTCCATTTTAGAAGGCCATGACACATTCTTCCTGGCATTGTGGTTATTTCTGTGCGTGTCTTATTCCTACTACTAGATTGGAAGTTCCCTGAGAATAGAGACTATATCCTATGCTTCTCTGAAAGCCCTGAAGTGCTTCCCTAGTGTTTGATCTCAGTGGGTGCTCAATACATGCTTGATACATTTAATGGTCAATAGGTACCCATATTCGCAAGGGAAGAAGTGGTGATGGGGGTCTAGAAAGAGGTGAGATATAAACAAAGAAGAAGCTGTGATCTGGTGAATATACAGTAAAAGGGAGGCCCAGCTAGGCAGAGAAAGCAGAAGACCTGGAAACCCGGGATTTCAGAGCACGGACAATTGCCAAGTTTAGAAAGCCATGTTGCCTGAAATCTCAGGTGAGGGCTGACAGCACCATATTGGGTAGAAGTTGACAGCTGAGAACGAGGGACTTAGAAACTAAAAAATAACAAGCACAGAAATACATTTATACACATGATCGTACGGTTCATCACAAATAATGTATTTGCACCTTAATAATGTAGGAAAGACAGCCTGACTCTAAAATCGGGGGGGGGGGTCGGTGTGACATGCACCTAGCAGGTGAGATTTCTGGTAATAGACTGATCACTCTGCCAGGTTCCTCTGAGCCAGGCCTTGGGAGCTACTACAACACCGCACAACAGCTCCCTGGACCTCAGAACAGGTCCTGGTTGACGCTAGAGTAGCTTTGGAAATCCAACAATGCGTGGGAGCTGCAAAGAAAGTGGTAAAATATACTTGCAGCTGAGCAAATTTCAGAACTTCTTGTGACATTCAAGGCTGCAGGGGTGTGGGCCAGACATACCACATGGGTAGGTGTGAAAGATGCTGCTTCTAAGATCTGAGCAGGAAGAGAAAATATGAGGACGTGAGGGCTTTGGGTTTTATTTTGGTGGAGAAATGAGAAAGCAAAACTTCTTAAGGCCAGGACTTGGAACATAGGCACCTGGATGCTACTATGTACTGAGAAATTTTGACTAGTGGGCTGGACTGGGGCTTTTTTATTCTGTTAACTAGACCTTATTGACATCCTCCTCCTTTACTTCTGCTATTTCCTCCTTTTTCTTCTTTCTCTCCTCCCTTTCTCCTCTCTCCCTTCCCGAGAAGCATGGCTCCTACATCTGTGAAGCAGTGCAGTGGCTTCAAATGGATGAAGTAGTGACCAGGTTAATTTATGTCTACATCCACTTTTAGGAAAGTGGAGACTCAGCTTGTGCCCAGAGCCAACTTGGAATTGTGGAAGTGGGCTAAGAGGTGTCCATTTTTCATGTGAAAACTCAAATGGAGCCTCTCTCGGTACTCATTACTTATGCTGACCCTTTCCCTGATGCATTTGGCTGTTTATGGAATATGTCTGTGTCTGTGATGGACTGATGGACATGCAGATAGAGAGACCTGGTGGAAGAAGACAGGAATGGGTTGCACATAGAAAATGACTTTGTGCTCTCCTAAGAAAATGGGTCACAGCCTCCCTCATTTTATAAAGACCACAAAACTGAAGTCAGGAGAGTCAAGGTCTAGTCCAGCCGTGGGCAACCTACGGCCCGCGGGCCGGATCCGGCCCGTTTGAAATGAATAAAACTAAAAAAAAAAAGACCGTACCCTTTTATGTAATGATGTTTACTTTGAATTTATATTAGTTCACACAAACACTCCATCCATGCTTTTGTTCCGGCCCTCCGGTCCAGTTTAAGAACCCATTGTGGCCCTCGAGTCAAAAAGTTTGCCCACCCCTGGTATGTAGCGAAATGATGAGCGCACCCCTTTTCTTTCCTGGACTTCATCTTCTTGACCTGTAAAGTGGGGGCATTGGACTGAATGAGTCCTAAAATCCCTTCCAGAAATTTCACTTTGTGTTTCTATGATTCCCGACTGTGCACTCCTACGCTTACAAAGCAAGAATGAGTGCAGGTGACATTAAAGCCCTAGCAGCCATGGCATTCCATTCAGGGAACCTGGCCCTTGGAGAGCCCACAGGCTCTAGATATCCTGGACCAAGGGGCAGGGCTCTGCTGCCCAATACCCAGGCTGAGGTGCAGTGCAGTCTGGATTTCTATATAAAAAGAAACGTTTTGTCTGATAGGCATGTACCAAGTTCATTGATGCTGGGTGGACTTAACCGTGTGCTGATACTCTGCGGCCATTTGGAAAGCCCACCAGTCATATATGAGTCATACATCACAAGCTTTCATAATTTGTCAGCTGCATTTTTTGTTGCCACGTTTAGATACCTGGCCCTTGCCCCTCCGAATACCTCTGCTCATCTGCTGTATTTGCCCCTGTAACTGTGTCCAGATGATGCCTGTGTCTCAGTCCCACTCAAGCTCCTCTCCTTCCAACTCCCCAGCATCTCCCACCCGTCTTTTTCTCACATCCTCCGCCTCCCAAGTTCCGTGCAAATGCATCTTAAAGGAGTGCCATTCATTCGATTCACTCTGGTTCTCACTAGGCCTGCTGTCTGGTTTCATAATGTTCTGGGTTTGTGAGCCAGGGCTGTTTTATAACTCTAGTTTGTTTAAGTTTTATATGGAACACACACGCACGAACATCAAGCAGTTCATATAATTCTTGGTTTAAGTACCGATGTAAACCCACAACTAAAAACCAACAGTGGCCTGAAGCCTGAAGCCTGAAGCATGCGTACCACCCAGCTGCAGGGAGCGTTCAGGAAGGGCCCCTCTTCATCCTCTGGGACAGCCCTCTCCTCACCCCGAGCTGGAAACCCATGAATAACCACTGCCATCCTAGCACGGGAGGGGGGACATCTACCTGGGGCCTGCTGGTCTGAACACAAACTCACTCTTCTCAGCAGCAATATTTGTCCAAGGGCTGAAAAGAGCAGAGGGAACACAATAGAAGTAGTGCCTGCAGAGCGCGCTACGAGTTGCACAGCACTTTGACTCAGGTTGTCTCTGGGGGGCATCGCTCCTGACAGAGGGTCCTTATGACTCTCACTAAATTTAGCTTTAAATCCTAGCTCTAGAAATCATATTCTCTCTCTCTCTCTCTCTCTCTCTCTCTCTCTCTCTCTCTCTCCATCTATATATGGAGAGAAAGGTACACACAGACACACACACACAGGGGGGGACAAAATTAGGTTTACAGTTACACAGTTTTATAGGGACATTCTTTTGAGTTAACAAAGCTATTGTAATAGTCATAGCCTGCATGTCTTTTTCCATATGAACAACTGTAAACCTACTTTTTCCAACCCCTGTTTTTATATGTATATGGCTCTTAGAAGCCTAGCTTTTCTCCTGGATCATCAACAACCCCCGAGGCAGCAGAAGACAGTAGCCCAGACCTGTCTAATGGTCACAGGGACCTGACCAATGGTCACAAGGTCTGGACCTCTGCAGGCTAAGGTAACATCTCAACCTAAGTTATGTTTCAGTTCCTGAGCCCTAAGATGGAATAACCCCTGGCTCCTTTTCCATGAGACTGGTCAGAGGGACACAGGGACATACCTCAGAACTGTCATTCAAACCTGAAAAGTGATTTATTAACCTTACCTCACCTCTGACCAATCAGCTCCCAACATGACCCCAATTCCCTAACCCGCCGTGTCTTGTAATTTTGTCCCATATAATCTGTAACCTGTACGCCATTGGGAGTTTGGGCTTGGGGGCATTAGCTTCCCATTCTCCTGGGTGGCGCCATTTATAATTAAACAGCCAGTCTTACTCCACTGCAGTTCTCAGTGTCTAGTGTTTGGCTCTGCTGCTGCGCATGGGTGACCTCTTTCTGTTTGATTAACACTCCCACCCCATGAGGACATGTGCACTATCTCCATGGGGAGAGGAAGTGGAGGCCCAATGAGTTTAATTTATTTTTTATTAAGTTATTAAACAGTGGATTCAGGATTTAAGCCAATATTTGCCTCTTACAGGGTCTATGGAATTTCCACGGTATGGAAATGGTGGCGATGATGGGAAAATGTGGACTTTAGAGAGACTGATGAATATTTTAACTGAATTTATTAGATTACATATTAGTATTCCTTAGAGATCAGTCACCCTAAGAAGTCTACTACCATGAGTAACTATAGGTCACCACATCGTATCATAAGCATTCCTTTATTCCTTCATTCAACAAATATTTTAAAAATCCTTGTTGAGTTCAAGGTCCAATGCCGGTTGTCATTGTGGAAACACACATGCTCATACACATCTGTGTGTGCACCCAGACATGCCTCCACTTTTCTCTCTCCATCCCCAATGGGCCTCTGTCATGGCCAAGGTCCCTGAACATTGATCTTCACAAACTCCCCTCAAGTTAATGCTCAGAGTCCTTTGCCAATGGCTAACAGGAAGTAGCTTGAAGGGCTTTCAAGACCCTGGAGTGAAGTCAATTTAAAGGTACCACCACCTTCAGAAGGACCCCTAGCTTCACCTCTTGTGTATCCTTGGGTGCACCTCTCTTAGCTTTCATTACCTACAAATAAGGGCGATTTATTTCTCCCTCAAACTGTTTCACAGATTCAAAGCCACTCTATAAGGCCGCATGCTAGTTGGTGAATTAAAACTGCAATCTGGGCTGTCAAGCTGCTAGTCAGCACCGTGCCTGCGGAGAACGGGAGGAAGGAGAGCAGGCAGCCGGGGGGCCAGCATGCCAGGGAGCCAGAATGGCAGGGAGACGTGGGTGGGGGTGGTGAGAACAGCGCCCTTCCTCCTGCTTTGTGCCTCAAGAAAGGTGGAAGACAAGGCCATTGTGTGTGTTCAATGGCTTTGCTTTGGTTTTGTTCTTTTCCCACACTGACAGCACGTGGGCAGGGGGCTTGCTTCATTGTTTGGGTCTTCTCTCTGTGTGTGTTGTCAACAGCACCCCTCCACAAGGCGACAGACAAGGAATAGTTTGTTTTTCAAAAAAGATTCTTTTGTTTCCTGTCTGGTTCTCTGCAGCTAGGAAACAGCTCTCACAAAGAAAGATTTTTAAAGAAATGCTACATAATTCAGAGACAGGTCAGTCCATTTATCTGTGGCCTCATCGACTTAATGATCCAGATTTCTTTCCAGTGCATCTTGCCCACCACCAAGGAGAGCCACCTAAAACCTGGGTTCTAGAAAACCTTAGATAGACGCCCTAATAAGATGGGCTTCTGCCCAGCACCACCATAATTTATTAATTGATGATAATGGGTGGAAACTTGGGTTATTTACAGCAGAGTTTTCTGAGCTTTTATTGATGCTGCTAATTCTTGGCAGCCAGAAGGGAGAGTTGGCAGGTTCAGTAATCCAAAGAGAGGCACTATAAAGATCTATCCTCAGAACAGCACCCAAAAAGCAAATAATTTGTGATACTCAGAAGCAGTTGTGAATATTCAACCAGCTGAGAGTTTAGGTTGAGGTTATTTCACAAACAAATCATCATGGAATAAAGGTTTAAAGAGAGAAAATGTGGAGAATAAGGAAAGGTGTTGCTAAACAGTGCTTACCCCAGCCCTGAGGTCGCACTGAGTGTATGCACCCCCAAGAAAGCACAAAGGTCGTGTTGGATGGTGAGTTTAGGTCAACTAAAGCAGAAGGCATTTTGTAATTTGGATGTCACATCAAATTTACTCGAGTGTGTTCATTTGGTGTAACTCACTATATGGAGTTTTAAACTAAAAAAAATTAGAAAATAAATTCTTAAGATAGAACCTAATGTATTGGTAACAGCAGCCATCCAAGCTCCCAGTTAATTGGTGGTTGCAACTATCAGATGTTGGTTGGTAACACCTACTGGTGAAGCTGGGGATTGCATTTCACCGCAGACTATTTACGGGCATAGCTTGTTCTGTTGCAGTTCATTTTATTTTGCTTTATAGTTTTTTGGGTTTTTTTTTACAAATTGAAAACCCTCCACCAGTAAAAAGATTATGATTTGCTTTATTATGATAGTCATTTTATTATGGTGGTCTGGAACCAAACCAGAAATATCTTCAAGGTATGTATGTAGTCAATATATCCAGTTAATAGTTATTAAGCAACTGTTACGTGCCCAACTTTGTTCTAGGCACCAAGATACAACAGTAAGTAAAGATCGTCACATTTTCTGTTCTAATGGACAGGGAATCTAATGAAGAGAGGCAGACAATCAGATAATAACCAAATAAGTAAGATAATTTCAGATAATAGTAAATGGTAAGAAAACAACAAAACTTAGTAATACAATGGAAAAAAATAGCTATAGGGTTGAGTGTGAGACTTCTTTACCTAGAATAGTTAGGGTAGGACTGACAAATGAACTGAGACCAGAATGAGAAAAGTTAAACCATGTAGAAACCTACAGGAACAACATTTCATAAACTTGGGACAGCAAGTAGCTTTTAATTATTTTCTTATTTTTAATTGAAGTATAATTGATGTATAATAAGCTTTATATACTAAAAGTTTACAATTTGGTGTTTTTTTTTAAAATTTAAGGTTTTCTTTAAATATTTTTAATTGATTTTTAGAAAGAGAGGAAGGGTGAGGGAGGGAGAAAAACATTAATGTGAGAGCAAAACATTAATTGGCTGCCCCCTGAATGCCCCCTACCAGAAATTGAGCCCAAAACCTGGCATGTGCCCTGACCAGGAATCAAACTGGCAACCTTGAGGTGCACAGAATGACACCTAACCAACTGTGTCACACTGGACATGGCTATAATTTAAGTTTTGATGTAAATATATACTTATGAAACCATTACCATATCAAGATAATGAAGATATTGACTATATCCAAAGTTTCCTCGTCTTCTATGCCACCTCCCTGCCCTCCTTGCATTCCTCACTCCAGTCCCCAGGTAACCACAAATCTACTTCTGTCACTATAGCTTGGTTTGTCTTTTCTAGAACTTTATACAAATGGCACCATACATTCTGTATTGTTGTTGTTATTGTTCTAACTTCTTTCACGCAACACAATTATTTTGAGACTCATTCATGCATTGCATGTGTCAATAGTCCATTCCTCTTAACTGCTGAGTAATATTCCATTGTATTGTTATACCACAGTTTGGTTAGCTTGAGCTGTTGATGGATTTTGGGGTTGTTTCTAGTTTTTGGCTGTTACAAATAAAGCTGCCATAAGCATTCTTCTAAAAGTCTTTGTGTGGACATACACTTTCATTTATCTTATATAAACATGCAGAAGTGAAATGGCTGAATCTTATAGTCAGTACATACTTAACTTTGTATAACCGCCAAACTGTTTCCCAAAGTGATTGTATCATTATATATCCCCACAGGACATGTGCAGGAGTTTCAGCTGCTCCCACACTTGGTATGGTCACTCTCTTAATTTCAGCCATTCCAATAGGTGTATAATGTTTTCTCATCTTTTAACATGCTTACTTCATTCTCTGAAGTCATGATAGAATTGTTTGCCTCTAAGAATTCATTAGCTTTTCTAAGCTATGATAAATAAATAAATAAATGAGTAGATAGGTAATAGATAGATAGATAGATAAATAGATAGATAGATAGATAAAATTTGAGTGCCTATCATGTGCCAGGTATGATTCTAGGCACTAAAAATAGAGCATTGACATCTGCAATACTTTCAACATTAGAGATAATTTTTAAAAAATGAATAAAAACAGAGTATTGAATAAGACAAAATCCTCAAGGAGTTTCCATTCAGGTGAGGCAGACAATAGACAATGTAATATAAGGTATCCATGGGTACTGTTAAGGAAACTAGAGCAATGAATGGTGACAGATAGTGAAGGGATGAAGCCAGGGTGGAGCAACATTCTAAGATGACCTCAGATTGTCACACTACTTCCTCAGCCACATCGCCAGGTCCTCCGGGGCCCTTTACTACACTTCTCTGAAATATTTTGCACCACTGATTATGCTGAAAACATGTTGGTTAATTAATTATTCTTATTTCTATGTCCCCTTCCCCAAGGATAGAGATCCTCCCATCTGTCCTTTTTTTTCTCACAGCTGAATTCCCCACACATAGCTCAGGGCCAGGAGCACAGTAGGTATGTCTTTAATAAATATTAATTAGACAAATGGATGGAGGATGGGAGGAATGAATGCTACATAGGGCGAATGTGATGCGCAGGGAGAGCTCGGTGAGTGCCAAAAGTGAGGCGAGAATCCAGGTTGATAGGCACAGCCAGCTGAGGCCTCTTCTGCCAGCTTCCTGCTCTTGGCAGACACCTGTGCCACAGCTCACCCAGACTTTTGTCTCCATCCTGTTTGGCACTGATGGGATGCAGATGCTCTCCCAGGTATCCTTGTCGCCACCATCGAATGACCTGGTTCCAGGTGAAATCAATGACTCCAAATCCTTCTTATTGTGGCCTTACCATGGCATTTACCACATTGTGCACAATTAGTGATGTGAGAATCTTCCTCCTTCCCTGGACTGAGAGCTTCTTGAGAGTAGGAGGAAGCCAGTCTTATAAACTTTGTGACCTTCTTGGCCCAATTTCAGGAGCAGGTAGGTACCCAGGAGCTCAGTAAATATTTATTGTATTAAATTGAATCCTAAGTTCCTCTAAATGATTCAAGATATCAGTGAAATACCCTTCACCACCCCAGAAGGCAGAACGAGGGGAAATAGTCCGTGTTTCTGAAATATGAGTTAAACTTAGGGAAACTTTTTTTCTTTTTTGGTCTCCTAAGTCGTTAAGATAAACTCCAACACACACTTTTATACTTGACAGTTTTTGAAAACAGGAGAAATTTTCATTCGGAAATGCTTTTGAAATGGTTCAAAGAAGAGACAGGGACATGGAGGAGATGACCTTTAAAAGTTGTTTGAAATGTGTTCAAATGTGTCACTTGGTCTTATCTGCAGGTAGCATCCTCCATGAGTTCAAGTTTCAATTCCGTGAAGCTGCCTGGGCCCCTTGAGTCCACGGAGGCTCCCCCTGAGAACTACAGACCTGTCCCAAAGTTCACGGCTGCTACAGAGCTCAGGAATGGTAGCCCTTGCGTGGCAGGGAGAAAGCAGCCAGAGAACAGGCAGGTCTGCAAGGCACAGTTCCCCTGAGGATCCCAAGCAAAACCTCCATCCAAGGCGGGTTGCCTCCATCACAACCTATGCAGTGTGGAGAAGGTTTATGGTGGCCTTGCCCTGGAGCTATAAAGTTTATTCCTGCACATTAACTGATCCATTGTCCCTTGCCCCAGCTGCCTCTTTCATCTTTTTTGGTAGACCTGTCAGGATCCCCTTTTAAACACAGACCCAACAGAGGTGGGACAACCCTGGGGGCACGTGGTCACCCTAGAAGCACCTTAATAAAGATATTAATGTGGCATCCATTGCACCCTGGCAGGTCTTACATTACTCATGATCTCCTGTGCTATGAAAATCTAAATAATCTCAGCACCCTGCCTGTGCACTGATTCCGAGGCTGCTATCAATGAACAGTAGGAAGATCATTGCAGACAAAAGGAAACATCTCCGCATTGGGTGGCAAGTTGGGGGGAATGGGAAGTTGTATCTGTGTTCACAGTTTTACTTCTATGAGAACCTGTGTTCCTTCCCAGGTTATAACCTCTGAATCCATGGGGAAATACTTTTAAAATATATATTTTAATTGATTTCAGAGAAGAAGGGAGAAAGAGAGAGAAATAGAAACATCAATGCTGAGAATCATTGATCAGCTGCCTCCTGCACGCCCCCTCACCCTCCAACACACACACTGGGCATGTGCCGGGAATTGAACCGTGACCTCCTGGTTCATAGGTTGATGCTCATGCCAGCTGGACAAGGGGGAATATTTTAATGCAATAGGGGAATAAGATAGGGAAAAAATTATGGTGCTGATATTGCTACCTATAAAATGGGGATAATAATACCATTTCATCATTTTAATTTTTAAGACTAAAAGAGAGAAGGCACACAACAAGCTCAACACAGAGACTGACACCTAGAAACAGAGAATCGATGCCAAAGAATAATCCAAATAATTGGATTATTATCTGCTCTAGCTTACCAACATTCTGGGAAGTCATTGGGCATGTGTGGAGGAAGAGGGGAAGAAAGGGTAGAAGTCAAAATAAGACAAGTGGGAACACAAGTCTCGCTGAGAGGCAGTGTAGAGTAGCAAAGAATGTGCGCACACAGAGAGCTGGGCAAGCCTGATACGCTATGGGAATGAAAGGTGTCAAGAGCCCCCCACAGAGGGGACACAATGCATGTTGGTTCTTTGCTCTTTCCTTCTTCACCTCACCCGCTGACTTGTTTCTCAACAGGAAATTCTTCCTGCCCAAAAGGACTTTACAATTCATTCATAACTAGGCTCAAATCCCCAGATTAGGGATTATTTTTTTTATTTGCGATCATCCTGGTTTCCACTTCCAAATGTGCATTAAGCATGTGGATCCATGTGTGTGACTTAACCAGATGGAGGCCTAGATTCCTCTTCTAATGACATGAAGACGTTCACATCTATGCCAGAGGGTTATGAGCATGATCATATGAGATAACACGTGAAGAGTACTTAGCATACAGTGGCTCTCAATAAGTGAGATATCATTGACAGGTGCCCATAAGCACAACACAATTACAGGAGTACCTCCTAAAACAATTATATTGGCTAGAACGTACGCAATTTCTATCAACAAAGAAAAAACTAAATTGTTTCACCCAAAACACTGATGAGTGAGATCTGAAGGAAAGAAGGTGCATCCATTCCAGAGGAGGAATGCCAGGAAGGACACTTAGCTTCTCTGTCTTCATTCCTGGAAATCTCTCTCACTGCCTCTTGAGGTAATGAAAAAGCATTCCTACCAACTGACTACAATGCTACAGCTTTGCTCCGGCTTGCTTGTGGCCTCTGACTGAACTCTCTGAGGAGATCTCACACCCCACTTCACATCTGTGGTACCCACTTTGGCTTAAGTCCTTCCCTCATTAATACCAGCCTCACACAGGAGGAGCTCAGGGCAGGCGTTTACTTCTCTGAGATGTGCTAACCTCAGGGCTTATTGGACTGGTGCTTACTATGATGCTTGTTTGGTAGATTGGAAAACCGGAAGCTCAGGTTATAAATGAGTAGGTTCAAGCTCTAATGAGGAAATAACACAGAAACACAGTGAAGTTGAGGCTTTTTTCAAACTGCAATGGATTTTTTTTCAGGTTATGAAAGTGGTTTGTGTGTATTGTTCTAAGATTAAACCCTCCAGTTCAATAAAGGAGTAGCTGGAGGGCCCAGCCCTGGTGTGAAATGCATGTACCAACCACCAGCCCCCACAGACCCTGCCTTACCCTGAAGAAGCATTATAATTGCAAAAACTATCTTTATTATGTTTGTGATGAACACAAGGCTTTAATGACTTAATTTCTTAGAAGTAAAATCTGTGTGACATACTGGCCTTCATTGACACAATCCAAGAAGGCTTCTTATAACCTGGGCAGAAGGCAGGCCATTCTGTCTGAGGAACAGGGATAAAAACCAGTTTTCTAATTTTCACCAGCACCCACAAAATCCCAAGTGCTGCTAACCCCCTCTGCTGGACTCCAATCCCTCCACTTAGGCCACAGAATGTTCCATTTTTCCTGCTCATATAGTCTGTCTTTGCTTTTGTCCATGTCTCTGCATGGTTAGCTAGCTATTCATTAACCTGGACTGATCGCCCCAGATTGTGTCTCACCTGCTCCCTCTTGGCTGGCCTGCCATGTTACAGTCTGAACTTGGCTTCTCCCCTAGATTCATGGTACCCATACGTCCGTTCTGCTTTACTAACTGTTCTCCTGATTCTGACCTTAACAGGGCTCCAAGTCCATCCTTCTGGCTGGTCCTGGGTCCTAGGCCCTTCCTGAGCTGCCCAGAAATGCCTGTGTTGGATTTCCCTACACTCCTGCTTAAGCATCTCAAAGGTTTTGGCATTATTTCATGCCCTCACATCACCCCTAAGAAATGACTACAAGAGGGGTGAACAGTATAGCAAGAGCATCATCTCCATTTTGCAGATAGCTAGACTAAATTCCAAAATGATGAGGCACCAGGTCGATTAAATCGAGAGCAGCTTCAAGACAGGGCCCACTTCCCTGACGCTCATTCCTGCTTTCTTGTCTGCCAACATTCTCAAGATGTAGCAGGACGATCTTGCTACAACACAGGAGGTGAGATGCAAATCAGAGACAATCACCTGCCAGCTTTGTGCCCATCCCAGGCCCTATGACATGACCTATTAGGAAAAGAAACAATTCTGTCTCCATGGAACCATGGGGGGTCACTGGGTTCATTTCCCAGGAGCGAGGTAACAAAGTTATACAAACCAGGGGTCTTAAAACAGCAGAAACTGTTCCACAGTTCCAGAGCAGTGACTTTCAACCTTTCTCATCGCATGGCACATATAAACAGTTTTTCTGTGGCACACCAAAAAATATGATATTTTTTGCCAGTCTGACAAAAAGGTATAATTTTGATTCATTCACACTAGCCAGCTATTGTCGTGATGGCGGTTGTCATTTTTTATTTGACAATCTAAGGAAAAAGAGGTCAGTGCCCTGACTAAATAGACAGATATTGCACGTTTTAAAAATTCTTGTGCACCTCAGGTTGCCACAGCACACCGGTTGAAAAATCGCTGTTCTAGAGGCTAAAAGTCTAACGTCAGGGGTCAGCAGAACCATGCTCCCTCAGAGACCTGTAGGGGAATCCTTCCTTGCCTCCTGTTAGCTTCTGGTGTTGCCTGCAATGTTTGGCCATTATTTCAATTTTCTGATCCCTTATTTTCTTCAGAATAAATGTCCCTGGTTCCTTCAACTTGGACTATAGTTTCATTTCCTAATCCTTCGGATAACCCAACCTGTATAAAGAGCATGCTTATCTGTACCCTGTTCTCAGTGCAACGAGCATGATGACACTTTGACTGAAAGGTGGTGTAGAAATTATATATTTGATGTTCTGATTTGCTGGTGGCACTGAATCGAAGGCCATGACCTCTTTGAGTCACTTCATGTCTGAAAAGCCTATGATATTGAATCTCAATTGTCTGAAAAGTGATTACAGGTAAGTAAGGTTTTCCTGAATTTGATCCTTATCTCATCTTGCCCATCACAGGGTTGCTCGGAGTGATCTTTCCCGCTGATCCCAAATATGCATCTCTACTCTTGTCAGCCTACTCCAGACACAAAGCATGCTTGTCCTTAAATCCATGAATGCAACACGCTTCACCCCTCAACTAGTCCTGACTGCATCTAGCAGGTGGCAGGCATTGAAGGCAAGGTCTCTGTTACCATATGCCCTAGCACAATGCTTATCTCTACAGTAGTAGGGGCTCTAAAATGTGTGTTGAATGAATGAATGATGCGTTTCTCTACACTGTTCCATTTGTGTTATTCTTGGCCTCTGGTCTACCCCATCTTGCAATAGCAGAGCCCTTTAGGAATGTTGAGCACTGGAGAGTAAGAGAACAAATATTGTTGATTGATGATCAGAGAGAGAGTGGATCAAGCAGTGCCATGTCAGTCCATCCAGGATCTTAGGCATGGGCATGTCCTTATCTTTTTGAGCACAGGTTTTGACTCACTGTAGCACTTTGATCCAGTTTCCTACAGCTCCCTTCCTCAGACCCTGCTCAGGTCATGAAAATACATCACGTAGATGCGACGATGCGACAGCATGCACATTTTTTATGAGCTCTGGTGACTTGAGTTGCACCTTGAAATTGCAGAAATGAAGGTTTGTCTGATGATTTTTAATTAATTTTAATTACTTACATTTTGAATGGAGGTTTAGCATTCTGAATCCCAGCCCTCCAGATCACTCTGGGACACCTGCCAATTTCCTCATTACACACTCATTCCCTTAACACTATTTGATAATTAAAGGCTTTAAAGCAACCCCCCCCCCCAAATATTCAATGTAACGGGAAACCCTTGGGAGACAGAGTGGATTATAGTGCAGGATATGGATAATATAGCTCATTGTACCTGAATTTATGAAAAGGCATTTTCAGCTAGGGAGCATACTTCTTTTGACAATGAGGCAGAGTTCCACCTCCTTCCAACCTTGCCCTTATACAGTGTCCTCACCCTATTCAGTCCTAATTGATGCCTATAATGATGCGATTGTAGAAGCAATAGTCCCAAAAAGGATGGGATGGCATTTCTCTAAATGGTGGAAATGTCACTTAATTTTTAAAAATGTATTGGAGATAAATCAGAGCAGAGAGAGAAGTGGGAGGGTTGTGTTAAGAATTTAGGCGAGATATAAGAAAGCACTTTTTGGTTTTAGACGGGAAGACACACTCTGGCATAGCTTTCCAACAAGGCTGAGAAGTCTCTGGGGGCGGAGGCCACGGCCTTTCTGAAAGCACACGGACTTTGATACAAAACCAGGCAGGTTCCAAACACTGAGGCTTTGTAGCTGTGGGATGAGAGAAAATCATCAGGCTCCCAGAAATTCAGTTTCACTTCTAGAACCATTCCTGTTTCACAGGTCAGGGTGAATATTTTACATAGAATTTGACACACAGTGAATGCTCAAAAATATTACCCTCCTCTGTCTTAGTCTGTCCAGGCTGCTATAACAAAAATGCCATAGACTGCGTGGCTTATAAGCAACAGACATCGATTTCGTACAGTTCTGGAGACTGTAAGTCTGAGATCAGGGTACTGGCAGATTCAGTGTCTGTTGAGAGCCTGTCTCCTAGTTGGTAGATAGCTGTCTTCTTGCTATGCTCTCAGGATGTAGAAGGGGTAAGTGAGCTCTGTGAGGTCTCTTTTATAAGGGCACTAATCTCATTGATGAGGGCTCTGCCCTCCTTGCCTAATCACCTCCCAAAGGCCCCATCCCCAAATGCCATCGCTCCTGGGATTAGGTTTCAACATATGAATTGGAGCAAAGGAGGGGTGGGGGAACACAAACATTCAGTCTCTAGCACTTGAATTTCTTTATTTTATTTTCTAAAAACGAACAGCTCTTATAGCTCTCATGCAGGGGCAGCTCTCTTGGAAGTCAGGATTGGATAAAATGATTCCAGAAATTGAGTCCTGAAGTATTATAAAGCTGTGATAAATTAGCAGGCATCATGTCTGTCTCCATTCCACTCTGTCTCCACTACCGAGAAAATCCGTATAGGGAAGAGTTATATCTGCTGGAAACAACATAACGAGCTCCATCCCAGAGATGATAACCCGAACACCTGGTTTCCTGAGGCTCCCGAGATGCAGATAAATCGTGTTTCAGAGTTTTGGTGATGGTGACTACAGAACCAGCTGCCGGGTCTTGGACTCATCGGGCTCCTGCAAGACGCAGCAGATAACAGACCTATTTGCAACTTCCAATTGCTGCTGAGCTACTCAGCTTAATATCAGAGTTGAAAAGGGAGAGGGGCCAAATTACAGTATTTTGTGGAGGACATGGCTCTCAGGGAAGTGGTGTATGTCTGAGATAGAGCCACTCATGTTTATTCAAAGGACTCAGTAACCGCTTTTTGAGGCAGCAGCTGAATTTACTCTAAATCCAGATGTTTATCAGAGATATTTACTGGTCATCATATAAGCTATTTCCATGTCTCTCTCTTTCTCTGCCCACTTCTTCTTAATTGGCCACTTTCCCCCCGTCACCCCCGCTCGGTTAACAACTAGGATTTGCAGTTTGAAGCGTCTGTCAGGAGTTTTGAAGTGGAAATCAGTTTAGGTGGTTTGAAATGAAGTATCAAGGGAAAGAAATTTTAAGAATTATGTGAGTTCACCAAAGTCAAGGATGTTTGATCTTAGCAGGTCTCTTTCCCTGGACCAACTCTTTTTTAATAGATGAAAGTAGATATGATGAATGCTGCCGCCCAGGGATGTTGAAAGTGAAGGTGAAATTGGTAGAGGTGAGTCAAGTGGGAAGTTGCCTATCTCTTTTCTGTCCACAGTCTGTGCATAATTCATAGCACAGAGATTATATACAATCTCTTATTCATGAACTTTTAAACAGACTGGTTATTACTGTTGGCCCATTGAAAGGCCTCCCTCTATATTTCTCCCTCTCTCTCCCAGAATCAAGGACACAATGAGAGACACTGGCATTCTCAGATCCTTAAAGACGAAAGCCATCAGTTCCTTCAAAGCCCTTGACTTTGAACCCTTGCTACGCTGTTGCGTAGCCACTTTTGAAAAGACCTTTTGTACCGAAATAGACTTGACTGTCAGCAGATGTTAATGCAAGTGTCATTCCTGTGCATGGAGGGCTGAGGGGGAAGGTGCGAGGAGAGGGAGCAGAAATACGCTGGGTTGAAGGGGATGATACACTGAAGGAGTAAAATCTATTTTCTCCCTCATGACAGTTGAAACTGAAAAATGAGCAGGGTTTGGGGGGCGGGGTTCTGCACTAAGTTTCCATGTTCTTCCTCCCCATAGTCCCATATCTCCTATGTCCTCATCCACATCAGAAGATGGCCCACGTGTCTAGAATCCTTGCGATGCATCACAATTGGTATTTGAAGTGAGGGCTTGGAGTACTGCTGAGTGTTCTTGTGTCTCCCGTGCAGCCGGAGTGTGTGAAGAGAGAAGTGCCAATGGGAGGGATACTTCACAGGAGCAGCGAGGACAAGCAAGACAGCGTGGCAGTCATTTCTAGAGCAGGTTCACCGTCATCAGTGGCTCCATACAGGCTTGTAATGAGGCCACGAAGACTGGCCTCTCTTCTCTTCCCAGGCGTTTAGAACGTCAGCACAATCCTGGGTAGCCTGGGTCAAACTCACTCCCACGTTGTTCTGCCCAAAGGTCCAGCCCAGACACATTTTTTTGGTGCCCAATACTTTGGTGTTAAAGCTCAGAAGGCCATTCCTGTCCTTACAGGAATGAGTGTTTTATCTCCGACAGCCACTGCGTGCTTCTCCAACTAGGGCTTGAGAGGCAGCTGAAGCCAGTCCTCCACACCTTTGAGAAGAGGATTGAGCTTCTCTGAAACCGAGAGCAAGGTTTTACAGCTTCGGCCCCGTACTTTGTCAGGGCCTGGAGTCTCCGCAACGGGCACTGCCTCTCTCCAGCCCCAGGACATGTCTTTGTTTCTTCATCCACTGACTGTGTTCCTTCTCTTTCACTTAAATAATTTCTTTTCTTTTTTTTAATACGAAGCAAATGGCATTTTTCATGAGCAAGTTACTGGTGTGACAGAGTTGTGGCTTCTGGACCTGGGTGAGTAATAATGGGATTAAAAAGCATCCCACACATTACCCAGTTACCCAGTTCCTCGCCAGGGGCAAAGGCAATAGAAACCGAGCTCACAGGGGAAGACAATGCGGAGGGTGTTCACAGAATCCCTGTTACATCCCTTTCTTCCTTCCCATCCAGCTCCCCAGGGACTAAGCAGTTGGTATGAAAAAGCCTTTTATGGAATGAAAAGCCAAGAAAGCTACACAATTGCAAGTGTCTTGGAGGCGGCAGGACATGAAGTGTGATGCTCAACTAATTAAGTGATGAAGGCAGCAGGGCCACACCTCACTCCTTTCACCCTGGTACCTTTGGAAGCAGAGTTAGAGCTTCAGCCCTCCTGATTTCAGCATCACTGCCATCAGTCCCACCTCAGGGCTCTACCTGAGCTTTGCCTGGAAGCAAAGTGAAAAGTAACCACCATGCCGGGTCAGAGTGGCTCAGTGGTTGAGAGTCGACCCATGAACCAAGAGGTCATGTTTAGATTCCTAGTCAGGGCAAGTGCCCGGGTTGAGGGCTTGATCCCCAGTAGGGGGCGTGTAGGAGGCAGCCGATCAATAATTCCCATCATTGATGTTTTTCTCTCTCCCTCTCTCTTTATCTCTGAAATCAATAAACACATATTGCCAAAACCGGTTTAGCTCAGTGGATAGAGCGTCAGCCTGTGGACTGAAAGGTCCCAAGTTCGATCCCGGTCAAGGGCATGTACCTTGGTTGCGGGCACATCCCCAGTGGGAGGTGTGCAGGAGGCAGCTGATCGATGTTTCTCTCTCATCAATGTTTCTAACTCTCTCTCTCTCTCCCTTCCTCTCTGTAAAATATCAATAAAATATATTTTTAAAAAAATAAATAAACACATATGTTTAAAAAAGAAAGAAAAGTAATCACTGCCAGTTCACCTGCCCCTTAACTTGACAAGTTCTTTCAAGTTTCCTCTCTTCCATTGTCATGAAGTATAATGTGTGGAAATAGCAATGAGTTTGGAATTGGTGGTCCCGGATACGAGTCCTGGGTTAGATTATTTCTAGCCATAACTTATTTTTCCCCTCTGTAAAATGGGTTAACTGTGATTCTTATATCACAGAGCTATTGAAAGGATCAAGAGACATAAATATGTGTGCTTTATAAACTATAGTAAGCCCTATAATTCCACTATGACTATTCCTTACTGGGCTGGAAACTATCAGAGAAAGGCAGATTAAAATGATGAGAAAGGAGGAGAGATCCAAACAGAAGGGATTGAAGTGATAATAATGTAACAACGTGTTTTTTCCTTACTTTCAATGTCATCCAGCCACAGGTTACACATAACATCTTAAACCTAAGTCCATGTGTTTTCTTGTCTTATCACCCTTTCTGTTTTCATTCTTTTCCTCTAACATTAACCTACACAGCTTGCTAGAGAAAAATTAAATCACAAGGGAAGAATAACTTAAAATGTGATTTTGCACAGTAGGAGGTACTTAGGGTGTATATGGACTTACCCAGCCGTGGGCAAACTACGGCCCACAGGCCGGATCCGGCCCGTTTGAAATGAATAAAACTAAAAAAAAAAAAGACCGTACCCTTTTATGTAATGATGTTTACTTTGAATTTATATTAGTTCACACAAACACTCCATCCATGCTTTTGTTCCGGCCCTCCGGTCCAGTTTAAGAACCCATTGTGGCCCTCGAGTCAAAAAGTTTGCCCACCCCTGGTCTAACCAGAAGTTCTACATGGAGTGGACAAAAATGGGAATTCTTCTGGATGAAGCCCCGGTTACTCTCCTCCCTGCTGATGTGTCTGTCCTTGTCAGATAGGTGGCCTGTTTCTCAGGGACTCTAGAGTCTCTTCCATGACCTCTGGCTTTACTGGCTTCGGCTTGGCAAACGGACTTGACCAGCTGAGTTTCTGGATTAGTCTGAACAATGTGAATCCAGTGTCTCAGAGGTCTTTGCTCACAGTGGTTGTACTGCTTCTCCCCAGAACCTAAGTTCAAGGTCCCCTCTCAACATCTCTGCCCCTAGGCTAATAAATCCATCTTTCCTTCTGATTGGGCTCAACTTGATTTGACACCATTAACCTTGCCAGAGCTGTTCAGTAGAAAGTTTTGCTTTCCTTCCTTGATAGACTCTGAGAGTCTTTATTTATTTCTCTCTAAAGTTACAAACTTTCTCCGAGTCTTGAAGGTGTCCTATTATTTACAAAATAATCAAAGAAAACCTCACTGAGGCTGATGTGAAAGTATACGGTCAGGATTTCTAACAGTAGCCAAATGTCCACCTCAGGTTCTTCACACACAAAAGCCCTCACATTCTGCTACAGTCTAGCACTCTCGGATTAGTAGTCTAGCACTCTGGGATTAGCAGTGGTTCTTACGAAGAAAGGATGGGTGGTAAGGAAAGAAGCCGATATCCTTTCTGAGTTAAACCAGAACCTTGGGGAGGTAAGAGAGGTGTGCTAATTACAAATAGGATCCTTCCCGAGGGACTTAAGTCTGGTTCAGGTTAAACTCATGAATTAACCAGTGGGCTTACTTCATAAAATATAGAACTGGAGTCACCATTCCATGGCTTCCATCATCAGCTTTGGGGCCCTAGTTTTGCTGTATCTGATGGTTATTACTTGGCTTCAGCCTTGTTCCCAAAACCAGAGTGCAGACTCATGCTCTTGCCCTAGTGCCATGCTTCTGTATTGTTCCATAGAGCCTCAACCTCTCAGTAACTGCTCCTCACCTCCACCCCCATACCTGCCATCCCCAGTTCCCAAATTCAAGTCTCCCCAGAACCTCGGACTGTATTTGGAAATACATAGTCTTTGCAAATGTAATAAATTTAATTAAAATAAGTCATCCTGGATTAGGGTGGACACTAATCCAATGGTTTATGTCTTTATAAACATCAATAAGAGAAAACAGAGACACAGATACATGCAGGAAGACCACCATGTGATGATGGAGGTGGAGAGTGGAGTGATGCGTCTACAAGCCAAGGAACTCCAAGGATCACCAGCAACTACCAGCCACCAGGAGAGTCATGAAACAGATTCTCTCTCAGAGCTTCTGGAAGAACCAAACTTGCTCATACCTAGAGGTCAGACTTTTAGCCTTCAGAAAGTCAAAGAATAAATTCCCATCGTTTTAAGCCACCCAGTTTATGGTGCATTGTTATGGCAGCCCTAGAAAACTACTAGAGTAGACTAATCAACAACTGCCCTTTCTCTCATCAATGGCCTGTCCACACTCTGAGGCCACCCAGGACAGGGGTGGTGATTCCCAAAACCATCCTGTGACTGGGACCTGCCTACTAGCTCCAGCAATGTGATCGAGGTCCTCTGGTCTCACCCCTCACTATCTGGCTTCCCTGCTGACAAGAGATTATCTGCCAGGATCTCAAAATAATGCCTGCCCTGAACACGCCAATGTTCTAGAATAGGCCATCAAAACTTGGCCCCCTTCACCCATTCCACCTGATAGTCTGGATCCCCACTTGCTGCCTGACATGCCCACATCACTGAACAGGCATCCACCTGGCTGCACAATGCCTACCCCCTCTGTGGTAGGGAGGGGTCTGTTCTAGGTCTGATTTCAATCTCTCCAGCCCCTTTCAGTTAGATAACCTTTTGTTCCTGGCTGTGTTACCAGGCGAGGCAGGTTAAATCAGTGTTTAAATTCTCCAAATCCTTCTCCCTCCCTCAGAAAGGATTGTTTGACTCATGCTTCCTCCTCCCTTCCATTTTATTTACTGGGCAGTAAGCAGAGCCCCTCTACCTGCTGGGCACTTGGCACCATCTCTTAAATGTGCTGGCAGAAGATTCCGGCTTTCTATGGGGAGCTTCTTTTGTTCTCTCATCCTTTTGACTTTCTTCTTTCTTCCTTTTTCTTTCTTCTAAAATGAAAACAAAGGAATTTTCAATGAGCCAATTCATTGCTTACAAAAATGGTCTTATCCATATCTTGGTGAGTAATTGGTAGCATCAGAATCCTGCCTGAATACATTTTTTTTTTGTTTTTGCTTCTCATCCACCTCTTAACTTATAAATCCTGAAAGTTATTATCTCCAAAATCAGAGTAAGAAGGCACTTTAGCTGTTTTTTAAATGCACACAAAATGAGAGAGAGAGAGAGAGAGACATGCATGTACTAATCAATCACAGTTAGCAGGACTGTGACATGAGCAGCTACAAGAAGCCAGCCTGAGTGGGTGCCATATGTATCTGCAAAGGACGGGTGCAGGAAACAATGATACACTATCTGTGACACTGTTTTAGGGAGGAAGGAAATACTTAACTTTGAGCATGTGTGATTGTGGAGAATGTGGCTTAGTATTTGTGTTCATTTGTATTGAATGATATGTGAAATCATTAAATTTTACAGCTAGAGGATTTCTCACCTTAAAGATGAGAAAAAGGAGCCCAGAGAGGTTACCCACTCCATAAGCCAAAAGCAGTGAAATCTGGCCCCTCGAATCTAGAAACACACTTTCTATGCTGAATCTGAGCCCACGAATCCCTGAAATGAAGGGAGCGTTCATGAGGTTGCTCCTTGGTCAGCATCAGTAGCTGGATCTTATGCCCTAACTGGTTTGGCTCAGTGGATAGAGCGTCGGCCTGCGGACTGAAGGGTCCCGGGTTCGATTCCGGTCAAGGGCATGTACCTTGGTTGCGGGCACATCCCCAGTAGGGAGTGTGCAGGAGGCAGCTGAATTGATGTTTCTCTCTCATCAATGTTTCTAACTCTCTATCTCTCTCCCTTTCTCTCTGTAAATAATCAATAAAATACATTTTAAAAAAATAGCTGGATCTTAGGAATTCTGGTCATTTAGGCCACTCAGTAACTGTTTCTTTTTTTTTTAATTTTGTTTTATTGCTTAGAGTATTACCAAGAGTATTACATATGCCTCCTTTTTTCCCCCTTGACATTCCCCCGGCCTCCCCTACCCTCCAGTGTCTTGTGTCCATTGGTTATGCTTATATGCATGCATACAAGTCCTTTGGTTGATCTCTTACCACCCTCCCCCAACCCTCCCCAGCCTTCCCACTGTAGTTTGACAGTCTGTTCGATGCTGCTCTGCCTCTGTATCTATTTTTTTGTTCATCAGTTTATAATGGAGTAACTGTTTCTTAATGACATGTTGCATTTGCAAAGTCTGCCCTGATCCCATGCCCAGGGCACCCCTTGTCTTTCTTTGTCCTTATGTTCTGATAATGACTATACAGTATATATATTAAAGGAAGAGTTTACCAATGGTTTAGGATTGCCAGAAACCATGGTGTTAGCGTGATTTCACATATAGTGTCAGAGCACCTCTCATATACCTTTGGATCTCTTTGTTGTGTACCATTTTTGTGCAAAGGATTTCGAGTGTACTTTGGCTCACAATAACCACCCCCTGATTCTTGGTCAAAGGGCTGTTCTTGGGCTCTAGAACCTTCTTTTTATGTGTGTGTGCAAAGAACCAGAAGTGCTGGAGAATTTACATCTCTCAGGGGGCAGCCCTTCATGGCTGATGGATTTGAGGGCATAAATGATCCAGCTCCCCCCATTTGGGAGATTCTAGGTTTATAACTTACTCATCTGCAGTGTCCCCTTGTGGGATACTGAGCTACAGTTTGTCATAGAATTTTGCTTCTTCTTCGGCTCTCTTCCCTTCCCAGGCCCCACTTCCCTGCACCCCTACTAGTTTAGTTGGGATTAACTTCGCAGTAATAAATACAGTGGGGCCTTGACTTACGAGTGTCCCGACTAACGAGTTTTTCGAGATAGGAGCCGTCTCTCGGCCGATTTTTTGCTTTGAGCTGCGAGCTAAAATTCGGGTTATGAGCCAGCTTCAGATACCCCACCGCTAGTTGGCGCAGTGAATGTCACAGTGAATGCCACAACATCAGCCCAGCATCACGTGTCTCACTCGTTCACTTTAAGATTTGACATACAAGTAATTTGAGTTACGAGCTCCGTCACGGAACGAATTAAACTCGTAAGTCAAGGCCCCACTGTAAATCACTTTCACACACATCATCATCTGGACTCTGCTTCTAAGGATCACATCCTAAAGTACATGAGGTCAGCGTTTACAGACAAGAAACAAGAGTCTCAGAGTGGTGGAGGCAGATTGTGGGGTTCAGGTGCTCACCCCCCTCACTGTGCGGGGGTCAGCCCTCCGGTGCTCCAGCTTCCCTGGCTCGGGTTCTGGGTGCGGCCAACCTGGGTAACCTACCCTTCTGCCAAAATCCCCTTCCAGAATATTTTTGCAGATAATTCCAGCACATCCACTAGAAACTTACTGACTTTTTACCCAATTCTTTGTGGCTTCTTTCTGAGTCTGCACTCTCTTACTTTTTTTCTTTTTGGTGGTGTTGTTAATCCCCACCTGAGGATGTTTTCCCATTGATTTTTAGAGAGAGTGGAAGGAAGGGGGAGAGACAGAGAAAGAGAAACATCGTTGTGAGAGATTCCTGACCTGGGGCCGGGGATTGAGCCTGAAATTGAGGTATGTGCCCTTGACAGAATCGAACCCAAGACCCTTCAGTTCGAGGGCTGACGCTCTGTTCACTGAGCCAAACCGGCTAGGGTTGCACTCTTTCTGAAATCACACACATCATGACCCCCTATGAACACTGATGAACAATTCAGACTCCAAACAGAAAATCATGCGGACCCTAGAGTTAGATCCTTTGCCCTTGTTACTCAGTGTGTGGCCCATGGACCAATGGCAGGGGGATCACCTGGGAGCTTGTTAGAATTTCAGAATCTCAGGCCCCACCCTGGACCTATTGAAACAGAATGTGCATCTTAACAAGATCCCTGGGGTGATCTGTATGCCTTAGACATGGAACCCACACTCCCATGAACTCGGTGATCAGGATTCTAGTCCCTCAGTTCACCACCCACCGGACATGAGCTCCCTCGATTCCATTTGGCCGAAACCATTTGTGTTTGTGTCCATTCACCTAATTTGTTCATTTATCTTAAAGCTAAGGAATTCTATCTCTCTCCTCACATCAATCTTCCACTGAATTAATTTAAAGTGATTTTTCCTGGATGAAAATGGACTCTCACCTTGGGTGGGAACACGGTGGCTATTGGCCTGAAAGACAGATAAACTACCTATATTCTAAATACAGAAATTAAAACCTACAGGGCAGACTAATATAGAAGGTTTAAGATTAGTCCTGCCTTTCTGCTTGAATAAAAAAATGCCTGGTGACTTGACTAGAAGGCTGTGTCTGAGGAAGGAGTCAACCATGAGTTCTTCAATGTCATACCATTTGTGAAAAGCAGCTCCTAGGAGTTCTGCTACATTGAGGGAAGACAGAGGTTGCTATATTCAGCTATTCCCTCTTAGAGTGTGGAAGAGGCACCTGGGTGGAAACCCAAACCTTCTCTGTGGGAAAGGAAGAGAAATTGGAGGGAAATAGATGGAAGTAGTGAGAAGGTTGCCCCATTGGTTTATTTTGTAATCTTTACAGACAGTTTTATTAAAAAGCCCCCTAGCCATAATAGGGCTGTGAGTGATGTTTGTTGAGCAAGGAAATAATTGGAAGATTGCGAGTTCAGTGTGCAGGGCTTAGGCTATTGCAGCTACAAGGAGATCTGAAGGTGTGGAGATACTCCAGATATTTCTAATGGAAAAATATCAATAAGAATGGCTTCTTCCTGTAGTCACTGCCTCCTATTGATACCCCTAGAAATTCAGCATGGCTGTGGCTGTCTGGGTTTCCTTCTTACTCATTCAGTGTTTCTACAGTTCACAGGATGTTCTTAACTCTTTCTCGGCCCTAGTCTGGTGAAAGGGGGAGACTTCTATTGTATATCAAAGAGACGATTTAAAAAATAGTAGAAAAAATATTAAATGGGTAAGTTGACTAATTTCCACTGTATGTTGTATATCCTTTGAGACTACTGCCTAGAGTAGGACTCAGCAGAGCCTATGAAGGGCCAGGAAGTAAATAGTATAGGTTTCATGGGCGATATGGTCTCTGTTACAATTACCTCACATCTCTCTAATTGAAGACAGAAAATAGCCATTTATAATAATAAAAGGGTAATATGCTAATTAGACCAGAAGTCCTTCTGGGCATCATTTTGGATGTCCTTCTGGACGAAGCCAGGGCTGGAGCGAAGCCCGGGTTCCGGGTGCCTGCCGGCAGCTGGAGAGAAGCAGCCCGGGGTCCTGGGTGCCAGAGGGAAGCCGGTGCCAGCAGCTGGGGGAAGGAAGGTCTACTCTTGCACAAATTTTCGTGCATTGGGCCTCTAGTATACAATATAAAAATGAATGGAAGTAGCTGTGTTTCAATAAAGCTTTATTTTTAAAAACAGGTGGAGGGTGAATTTTACCCTTGCCCTAGTTTAGTGAGATACCATGACCCTCTCATCACCATGTCCATCCTTTATTCCTTGAGAATGTGACAGTAGTTTTCTAATTAGTCTTTTTCTTCTCGCATTCTTGCCATTTTCCCTCACAGCAAAGTGAACTTTAAAACATAAGTTAAACTAAGTCACTTCAGTAGGTATTCATTTCACCAAGCTTATGTATTCTGCTGCCCTTTGAGAATGTGACAGTTTTCTAATTAGTCTTTTTCTTCTCGCATTCTTGCCATTTTCCCTCACAGCAAAGTGAACTTTAAAACGTAAGTTAAACTAAGTCACTTCAGTAGGTATTCATTTCACCAAGCTTATGTATTCTGCTGCCCTCTCAGCACCCCCTCCGTTATCTTCCTCTCTTGTGGCTATACGATTTGTGTCTTTGTCACATTGCTTTCCTTCAGTCCCTCAAATACACTAATTTTTTCTGCTTCAGAGCTTTTGTATGTGGCATTCTACCTGAAATAATATCCACCCTACACTGCCTGGATAACCCTGCTTTTTTTAAGTTCAGATTCTAGATTTGGCATTATGTCCCTAGACTAACTCCCAGGCTAAGTAGGTCTTCCTTATTATACTTTCTTATGGCAGTCCACACACCCCCTCCCAAGATATTTTGCGCAATTTGTAATTATAAGTACACGTGAGTTTGTTTGTTTATCACCTGTCTTCATGGAAAAGAGTGAACTCGGTGACGATAGACACTGTGAAGTTAGTTAGCCACTGTGTACCCAGTGCTTCGGACAGAGTCTGGGCAGAGTAGGCACAGACTCCAGATGTTTGACAAGTGAAAGGTGAATGTGTCAATTAAATGGTCATATGTGGTGATAAAAGAGCCAGTCTAGATGAAATAGAGCAGGGCATGAGGACAACACCAGAACAATCAAGTTTTGAGGAAACAAATGAGCCAACAAAAAGAGCCCAGTGAAGAATGAGATAGGATCTGGTGAGAACAAAGGACTTAGCAAGGAGCAGGCACATTTGAGGGAACAGGGGCCTCCTGAAGGCAGCAGTACTCTGTTTATGTTTGTGTCAACATTGGAACATATGAAGTACCCCAGAAAAGGGTACTTCATATGTCCCAATATAAATTCAGCAAATGAAAAGGTGATTGATTAGACTGGAAAGTCATAGAGGGTTTTGAGGATACCAGTACAATTTTAAGATTTAAAGACTCAAATTAAGTCAGGAGATATTCTACTTGGTTAAAAGAGAATGGGAAACCAGAGGATAAAAGAATGTAACTTATTCCTCATTATTGAGGATAATAGAGATAGAAGGTTTCGGTTAGTGGGAATGTGATAGGAAATGGCATGGGAAAGCAAACTAATTTTATCTACATATTTGTTTCCCCCTTCTTTTTTCAGTAATAGAATCTCAAAGGTTTACTTGGAAATATGAATTCCCTGCTTAGAAACTACATTTCCCTGCCTCCCTTGCAGCTAGATATGTATGTTACAATTTGTGTCTTTGTCACATTGCTTTTCTTCCAATCCCTCAAATACACTAATTTTTTCTGCTTGTATGTGGCATTCTACCTGAAATAATATCCAGCCTACATTGCCTGGATAAGTTTGGGTCAATATCATGAGAATGGAAGGGCTGTGTATAGCATTGAAACCAGGACTTTATAATGTAACAACTTTTCCTCCACTCTTTTCTGCCCCTGCTCTCTCATTGGAATGTGGTGACATCTGGAGTAGCCACCTTGGACCCCAACATAGAAGCCCCATGTTGTGAATGGAAGTACTGGGCAGCCATCCTAGGTTCCTACATGACTTTTGTGAAACAGTTTCCTGTCCACCCTGTACCACTTACTTAATTTCTGCCTTTTTTGGTCCAATGTACTTTAAGGATAGAGCAGATTGTCCTATTACATAACTAAAAAGCATAGTCAAACCAGAAAGAAGAAGTACACCTCTCAGGAACCACGTCATGGGCTAGAAAGGACTGAGCTTGAGGTACTAAGACAGTGGCGCCTTTGCTCAGTTCTAAATGTATCTATCAAATTGAACAATGTAGTCATAATAGAGGGAAGTGGTTAGCAAACCTATTAATTAGCAGACCTTAGTACAGTAGGTATACTCTAAACATCTAACCAAATTAATTCATCTCATGAATGATTCATTCCCTATATGGTATGAAAGGATTGGGGTTGGGCTGAGGGTGTGAAAAGAGAGAGAGAGAGAAAAAGAAAAAAAAAGGAGATAGTTTTTTCAGTGACTGTGACCATCGACTGCCTGGTATTTCTAGGTTACCCTGTACTGTGTTATCTGCCCATCTAGATTATAAGTTTCTTAAGGGAGCATTTAGGTCACGGTTATGTTTTTTGTGGCATGATATTCAGTATTCTGCACATGATGAGCGTTCAGTACATCATCTTTGGTTGAATGATTAACCCTGTTACTTCCTTCTGTTATCAACACTCCCTTGTTTTCTGGGCTAACCTCACCCCCCTTCTAACCAAACTACTCCTACAGGGTGACCCCAAAAGTAACAGAAGCAAGCTAAGAGTCAAACTCAAATATGGGTCTGAATTCAGAAACAGGAAGAAATTAAATTCCCCTCAGTATCTTCCCCACATTGTCTCCTTAGAAGCTGGAGAAAAGAATGTCTGGGTCAGTGAGATGAGACCCAGAGAACAAGAAATAGAAAGAGACCAAGAGGAGGGCAAAGAAACAACATATTCCGGTTCCCCGAGCTATCAATCGACACCTTTCACCGCACATCAAATCCTCATACAGTTTTTTCCTCTTAAGTTGCAATCCAAACACACTGCAGATATGATATCATTTTCCCAGATAACTGGACCCTCTGAGTTAATGACTTTCCTTCCTCCTAGCGGGGAAACAATTTCGTTTTGCTTAATGTAATAATCTATTGTCCTTTTCTGTTCACTGTTCTGACCCGAGGCCCAGTTTCAGAGGTTTGTCTGCCATCCAGACGCACATGGGAGCATTATTAGTGGCATCATTCGACTCTGTGAATTGTGGAGAACCGCCCACCCCTGACCGACTGATGACCTCCCAATGACCTCCCCAGGACAATACCCAGGGGCTGCCAGCAGACAGCATGGAGAAAAGAGGTATGTGCCTCCATGCAAACGCGCCTACCCAGATGTTCTGGGGTCGGGACAGAGTCTGGGAAATGTGAGTATCCTGCTTCTGTCATCTACCTGAGTCCCAGTGGGCTGTGGGACCCTCTGCCCCTCCAATGATCTGCGGTTCTCCCCAGAGGGAATTTAAAGCAACTGTGGTCCCATCGGCCTTGAGACAGCCTGGGCAGAGAGCCCTTGGCTAAGAAGGAGCAAGCAGGCAGCTCTGTGAAAGACCAGGGGGAGCTCCTGGAAGAGAAGCTTCCTGAACCCAGAGGCAGCCCTCCACTCCCCCTCTGCTGACTCAGCCCAATGCTCAGCGTCTTCACCAGCCTCGCTGACGAATGGGAGCCGGGCTAATTTGGTGCTGTTTGTTCCCCATTCCCAAGCCTCATTAAAATAATCTGCTCTGATTGTCTAGGGAGGTTATTTTTTGTGCTTCCTTTCCTCTCACTGTATCAGTACAGTTTCAGAGACCATGCATTTCTGGGTGGAGGGGTCCAGACAGCTCGGGAGAGATGGGGGAGGAGAGGAAGTGGTGCTGAACCCCCAGGAGCCAGCCAGACCTCTGGGCAGCAGTGAGGTGGGAGTCCCAGGCTCTCCACTCTCCCCTGGACCAGGTCCCTGAAAAGCTTTCTATTCCTGGTGTGGAAGGAGTCCACCTCCTTAAGACATGCCTTTGATCAGCGAGTGAAAATGAAGAGAAATCGTAATTCTGGGTATTATCACTGGAAAAGTATTCTCCAGGGAGGGAATCAAAAAATTCAAAATAGATCTCAGAATTCTGATTCTCTCAGGCACCCACCCACAACATGGCTTAGCACGCACTGAGATGCTAAGAAGAATGACTCTTTGATCAGCGGCTGCTGAGCACCTACTATGTAACAGGCACTGTTATAAAGTGAGGGGGATACAGAGATGAGGAAAGCACAGTCCCTATCCCTTTTCCATGTCTGACTGCTTGCTCTCTCCCCTGTCCCTCTGTCCTTGGAGCAATGTCCAGCGAGGTTCTGCTGCCCCAGCCAGATGCTCAGGAGCACAGCGCCTCCTTCCCTGGCGCCTGTTGAAATCCAGGAACATGATTCGTTTCTGGTTTCTGTAATGGGACAAGAATGCTTAATTTTTTCTGCTACTGATTACAATTGATTCTGATTCTGATTGCCATATTTATTATTTATTTTTTATTTCTAGAAATTGCCTCCTACTATGTGCCAGGCAGTGTGTTGGGCAGTGAAAACACAATAGTCAACAATATACAGTCACTGCCTTCAAGGAATCCACACACACACACACAAAAAAAATATGGCGAATCATGCCTTTAATTTCTGAGTTCACTCACAGCATTCTTTACACTCGGGGTAGAGAGGAATGAAAATGTCTTCCTCTCCCAACATCCTTTATCTTCACCCTGGTGTGTGCACTGCCCCGATGTGCCTCTCTCTCCCTTCCCCACCCACCAGCTTCCTCCTACCCCAAAGCAGGGATGCCTCCTGCATGCAAGTATATCTGCATGGCCTTCAGACACTTCATGTTTCCACACTCAATGTATTTTAAAGTCTTGGGAAAGGTTTTAATTGGTTAAAATGCTGATTGCCATAACAACTGGTTAATGAACCATCTGGTGGTTTTTGCAATATTTATTTATGAATGAAGCTGCCCTGCACGATGAGGTCTAGTTTTCTTTTAAGGACAGCAAGGGGCCAATCTTTGGACAATGCAAGTTCTCTGAGGGGCTGGCTTCATATGGGTCTCCAAAAGGCAAGAGGGAAGACAGAGAGGGGCATCACTCTCCATTCCAGGGCAGGCGCCAAGTGGAGAAAACAGTGGTCATGGGCAATGGACAGGGGAACCCAAGGTGGAGAGGATGGGACCCTTTATTCTGCACTTTAACACAAAATGAACTTTCAATGGTAATTTACCAACCACGGGAATTGTGCTTCCTGAATTTAGGCAAACTTCCCACTCCTCTAGTTGTGATTATCAGACCAAAATTTGGAGACACTAACTATATGGGGAACAGTCATAGTCACTTAGGGTAAGAATCTACCAGCTGAGCTTGAAGCTTTTAATTTCGAGCTGGTAGCAGTCACCATGACTTTCCAACGTGGGGCATTATTTTAGGGGATCAACGGTCCTTTGAATATCTTATCGGCGCTATGGAACATTCCTAGAAAAATACAGATGCACATATTCACACAAAATTTAATTATCCATACCCACTTGCCTATATTCCAATTTCTGGATTTGAAAATTTCAGGTTCAGACTCCCGGGTCATTCCTCTGAGTGTTTTTCACTATCCGTGGGCAATTGAATGAAAAGGTCAGCACCTTTTTTCACAGCCACCTGATGACATATCCAGAGATGAAGTTCGAAATACAAGTCTAGGGCCATGACTGGGTCAGAGGAAGCATTCAGTAAAGATTCACATTGAAGGTTGAGGGGGTCCAACAGATAATATCTTTTCCTTCACCTGATTTTTAAAGGAATTGAAGGACAGAGTAGAGACAGGTAAATGGAGACCAGAATGTCAGCTTTATTACTTATTAGAGAATTACTGAAAACTGTAACTTAGGCTGCCTAACATTGAACCCCAGGCTTAAACAGACTTCTCCTCCTAGACATAGGCTATTCTGGAGAGAGACTGGCCTTCCCTATGGGGGAGGCCGCTGGAAAATACACTTTGCAGGCAGATGGATTCCAAAGAGAAGGGACAGAGAAGGGAGCTGAGACGTGTTGTGCTGATGCTATCACTCCCAGTGGAAAGAACAGCAGGGATGGAGAAGTGTGGCCTCCTTGCACTCAGTCCCTTCTAGCCAGTTTCCCTCCTCTTTCGGGGAAAATCCAAAGCAGTTACTCCTTACAAACAGATTAGGAACCTCGCCTTTCCTAGTTCTCAGGACCCAGAAGCTGGGCAGCCAGAGCAATGCGAGAAGGAGTGTGGAGTGAGAAGGCAGGCAGACCTGAACTCAAACTCTAGCTGTGACCTGGAGTAATTCCCTTCTCCCAGCCTGGTTCCTTCCTGAGCAAAATCTAGTGCAGACAAACCTGTAAATATTTTCTGTTTGTAGGAGGAACTAAAACAATCACTTATCTGATGTCCCTATTTTAGGTGAGCTTTTGTGTGTGTGGCAGTAATGTCAGGGAGGGAGAGGATCCATTTAAAAAGAAAGCATTTGGGCTTGGCCTGTATGACCCAGTGGTTGAGCATCAACCTATGAACCAGGAGGTCATGGTCCAATTCCTGGTCAGGGCACAGGCCCGGGTTCCGGGGCTCCATCCCCAGTGCAGGGGGTGCAAGAGGCAGCCTAATCCTCTCTCATCATTGATGTTTCTTTCTGTTTCTCCCTCTCCCTTCCTCTCAAATCAATAAAAACATATTTAAACACACACACACACAAAGAAAACAAAGCATTTGAAAGAAGATGGTGTAAACAGCCAGTGCACCGTGGGGAAGAACTGAAACCCTTCATAGGATCTGAACTCCAGGAGAATGCTAGAGCAAGAGACTTGGAAGCTGACCAAAGAAATTCATATACAAAACATTAGAAAAAGGGGTTGGGTTTTGGAAAAACAAAAAGCTCACACAGGTATACAGAAACAAAACAAAACACACAGCAATCAGTGCACTGAGGAGACGGAAGCACACCAGACGGGCCAGCGGGGTCTATCCCTTTTGTGCTGAGGTGGTTTCTGACTGTGTGTGAGATGTGGAATTTGTTTGTTTATTGGTTTCCAGTTTTGATTGCTCTAGGCAACACTTGAAAAAATATATAAACAAAAAAAGGGGAAAAATCATATACTTGGTGGCTGCCTTAAAATGATCTTCCAGGCCTCCACCAAAATGGACAGCAAAGGACTCAGTCTCTTCAGACTCATTCTTTTCTTCTCCCCCTGCTCTGTTTCTTCGATCTCTCTCCCCTTTTCTTTCCTTATTTCTTGCTCTCTCTCTCTCTGGCTTTACACACACACACACACGCACACACACACACACACACACACACACACACACACCAGCAGCAATAATATAAAAGAAGATACAGGCAAGTAAGACGTCCTCTGTCTCTCCCAGGGAGCCAGCCCCTTGCCCCGTGCAATTTCCCTCTTTGCCATCATGCAAAATCTCTTTCAGCCCCTGAACAATCACCCCTCATCTGTTAACTTATAGTGGAGACAATAAAGACTTATCATTTATTAAAGATAATCGTGGGCATTTGTACATGCCCATCAGTAGAAGGAACTTCCTCCATGAATGGAAGGGGATGGGGCCTCGGTTTGATGGAACCAGATATGTTTTTAGTTTGTGGTGAAGGAAGGTAATGAAGGGAGTAACCAGAAAAGAATGGAGAACGCCCAGCCCCATTTAATTAAATCCCCATGCATATGCAAAAGAGAACTAATTGCCCTCTTCAGAAACTAATCATTCTGAATTTTACAAGCTGAATTACAAAACCCAACACATTTATTTTTCCTCTTTTATTATATTTGTAAGCATTACTCCTTCTGCAAAGAAAATCAGATCCCATTTTTATCAGTTGCCGCCATCTCCCCTTTTTGTGCTCTGACCCCGGGTCCCCTCCCCGTCTGCTGAGCGCTGCAGCAGCTCCATGTGTATTAATTGCCCTATGAAATGCACTTGAAGTCATTAGAATTCCCCATTCAAAACTATTATCTTGTGCCATTATGCCTTCGCATTATATTTATTTAAATGTGCCTCTTCTGAATTAGCTCATTTTTAACAGCTAGCCATGCCTGAAATATTGTTCCCATCCATGCTGCTCTCCTATCATTTTTCTCTCCCCCATGGAAGAGGTGAGACATCTGCACTGCAGCCTCCTGTCCTGACAGGGGCAGCAGCTTTGCTAGGAGGCTGAAGCTGCTTTGGTAACAGGCTTCCATGGGAGAGGCTCCCAGGCTTAGGCTATTTTTTTCAAAGAGAAAACCCAGAATCTGAATTAGGTAGAGCCACCTGGGAACAGGTTGCCTGCTACCTGTTGTACTTGATCTGCAACTACTTTAGGGCACTGACGGAAGAAATGAAGAAGTCAAACCCACGTCTCTAGTGTCTTCTTTGCCTTGTGCTCTAACAGTCAAGCGTGATGCCAACTGCCACTGGCAACTCCCCAGGAGCCATCGATGTCCACATGGTCATCCTGCCCTGGGCAGAGGGAGGAAGCAGACAGCCACTGAGGCCGCTGAAATTCTTCTCGTAGCCCCGAGTTTCTCAGGAAATTCTGATATCACGTTCTTGACACTGAACTTTCTCTTTCTCCACTAAGATGACATTGATGTGCCATTTATCAAACAGTTCCTTCCCCTGTTTACTAGAGAATCCCCATCTTGACTTCATTCGGAGCTGAAAACAGACTTTACTCAATAAGCTGAGCTTAGAATTTATTATTCTCATAAGTTCCTATCCTAGATAAGATTCCGCTAGATTGCTTTTGCTGCTAAGCTCTCTATGCCACGTCTGTATGAAGCAGGCTGCCACTGACACAGCACCTCCCTAAGTGTGGTGTCCTAGATGTCTTATTATATTCTTATTACGAGGTAATTGAAATAAAGCGACTTGACCATCGTTACCCTGTTAGTGGAGAATGGATTTGACTTGAGGTTCATTCTGGATCCTGTATTCTCCCAAGGACACCGAGCTGCCAGCCGTGGAAATAAAATCAATATGTTGGCACCAATACCAACAGAGACACTCCAAGAAAGACATTATGCACGAGGTTGGCCAGAAATTCGACTTGGGGACAAGGAGAAGTGCTTAATGATACAAGGAGCAGGACAAAAGTTTCTTCGTCTGTAAAAGCAGGAAGTCCAGATCTCAGCACTCGCAGAGCTTCCTGAAAAGCTTCCATTAGGTCAGTGGAAAGCCTTGGTGAACTGTAGGGAGAGCTCCCTGAGGGTAGGATGTTACCATTTTGTTCCCTGGTGAATTTCAAGTACCTGGGATGATGCCTGGCACATGCCAAATTCTTTCAAAGTATTGAAAGATCCTGGGTTGAATGAGTGTGTGACCTTATTATTGTCCATGCTCTCGGTTGGAGGTGTCCTTGCTGCTATTGTCATTAGAAAGCGTTGGACACGTTGCTGCAGAATTTACCAGGCGACTGAAAAACACACACCGGGTGCTCAGAAGATGCAGGAAAAACCCTTTATTTGCAGATGTACTAGGACGGTGACTCGGGAGTCTGTTTCCAAAGCCTGAGCACCGGATGTGGAGGGTCTGTCCCATTTATCCCCTTGGTTTCTTTGTCTCCCCAAATATGGACCAGGCTTCCGGACTTTTCGCGGGCTTTGCAGCCCCTCTGTGGGTTGGGGTGGGGGACGTGAGGTTACACCCAAAGGCCTGGCCTGGGGGGTGCCAGTGACCTCCCCTCTGGCTAAGCTGTTAGATTCTTGGTTTGTGGCCTTTGTGAACTGGGAGTATTTTGGGAAACAGATTCTTGCCTAAGGAAGGGGCAGTGACTTAATTATAGGCTAACAAGAATGGGCATTAGGACACTGGTTAATGGTACAGATTCAGGTTGCGAGCCCCTCCCCACCCCCCAGGTTGTCCCCTATTTTCCCCTTCAACCTAAGCTGCGGGGTCTCAAAATCTAGTCTATCCACTGACACCATTGCCTGTGACCCAACTCTGAATGCCTCCCCTGGCAGCTCGGGGAAGAGGGTCCGCAGAGGAGGGAGCTCTGTCATTTCTGGGGGTATTTAAGATTGTGGAGGAGGAAAGACCAGCATAAAAAAAAAAAGAGATGAAGAAACTGTTTGCTCTGTCATTAACCCTTCAGATCGCATCCTCCGTCTGTCTGCGTAGACAGTGGAGACTTACACCTGACTTCCTGAATTCTGAGAAGAAAAGGAGGTGACTGGGAATTAGGGAGGGCAGAAAATTGACTGAAATTCCCCGATGAGAAGGGGGCTAAACATACACTGTGAGCTTTTAGACACAAGCTCTGGCTGAGTGATTGGGCTCCAGAGGAGAGTCTCTGCTTGCCCTGATGGGTCACAGGCAGCCTGAGGCCTAGGAAATGGGCTTGAGGACATGTAGTCAGTTTACCCTAAATCCCAGTACTAATGGACACTACAGATCTAGTCTAGGGCTATCTCTGACTTGAGTCTTTCTTTCTTTCTTTCTTTCTTTCTTTCTTTCTTTCTTTCTTTCTTTCTTTCTTTCTTTCTTTTTTTTTTTTGATGGGGGATGGTAACAGAAAAGAAAGCAGAATTTTTGGGGGTTAGATCCAGCTTAATTTCCTCTTAAGGACTCATCAGACACAATCTGTAGCCTCTTCCTTGTGGGGAAGAAATGTCCCTTCCCTTATCACTTGAGGACCTGGAAGTCCAGGGCAGAGTGCTCAGAAGAGAGGCCGTGTGTGTGTGTGGGGGGGAGGGGGGGGACTGTGGGGTTTGCACTACCAGCCCCATCCCTTAGGAACATAAAGATGACTTTTTCCCTCATAAATATATTTTTTTTCTCTAACAAGTACCAGCCAGAAAAAGCAAACACATCCCTAGCACGCTATTTCAGCCCACAGGTTAAGACCTCCATTAACAATGTCTTCTTTCTAAAACAACCAAATCACACAAGATTGCTTCTCTTTCGGAGAAATGTCCTGTGATTGCACAAGCTGCTCAGGGCTGCCCTTGACTGTCCAAGTACCAGGATTCCCAGTGGGCTGGCTGGGCATCAGAGTGGGCTAGAGTGAGAGTAGGTGTGTGTGGGGGAGTCGGTGGGACTAGAGATTCCCCTTACCTGTGAGTCCTGGGCCCTTCCGTAGAGAGGAAGTGGCTGAATGAGTAGATGGGATAGACTATGTTATTCTTAAATTTTTCAAATACTTTTTTTTTTCATGCTACTGCCAGATGACCCAATTCATTTATTCATTTTATCCCTGAAGACTACTGAATATTTAAACCGGGGACCTGAGATGTGCCCCGGGATTTCTTAGCGGGGTTATATCTGGCTTCATTTCCTTTTACAAGGATACTTTTGACACAACCAGCAGCCTCTTCCGTATTCCAGGCAGGCCCATTGTTCACTGCCACCTGGACACAGCGGCTCCCTCCCCACCACTGCTAGCCCCTGTCAAGTCGGCCTCCTTCTTGTTGGCCAACACCGTTTGATTTGTTCATTTGCTGAGGGGGGATTTGGAGATGAACTTGCAGGTGCAGGAAATTCTCTTCTAACTCAAAAATGTGATGTATAATCGGTTTCAAACACTGACCCAATCCTTGCGCAAGGGCTGAGGGGTAAGACCAAAGCTGAACCCATCTCTTTTACATCTCTACGTTTTTGTGTATTTTCCTGGGTTTGGTAGATGGGTGAATTCAACTGGGAAGGTATGTAAAGAAAGCCTGGGCTTAAGCTCTTAATCCATCTATCACTTTTGTTGAAGAAATCTAAATTATGACTGATCATCTCCTCACCATTAAAATAGAGATAATGATTATCTCAGAATTCACAGGGCTGATGTGAGGATTAAATGTGGTCATATTTGTAAAAGTGTTTTATGCAACACTCTAAACATAAGACATCTCACTCGTGCTGAATGGAGGCAGATGTCTTAATAGAAAATCTCTAGAGGTTGCTCACAATATAAACATCCCATGATTCTTCCGGCCATTTAGCCTGAGATGAGATAAATGGCTACAGCTGCTCTCCTTGGTGACTGGCCTTTTTAGCTGTAGGCTGCTGATCCTTACAGGGGCCACTAGGTGGCACCTCCTTTTAAAATCTCTCCCCACTTTCCCAAGTGAATCTGGATCCTTGCAGAAGCAAGAAGCACTGGAGAGGGATTTAGCCAACACGGGGACATTGGAGTACTGTCTCCTCCTCTCCCATGGTAACAGCAGCCTTTCTTGAGGATCAAAAGGAGTCAACTTCAAGACACATGCGTGCATTAAACACATCACCCTTTCTTGCTCTTTCCCGCTTCGAAGTAATAGTATCAGTGGATTTTTATCCTTGTCCATTGTAATCTGTCCAGAGAAATGGTTGGAGTATTGGGAGGGGTCTGGGGGCAAAACACCAGTGGCTCTATCTGAACTCCTTGGGCAAGAGGGAAGTAGGAGTGAAATTATCCACAAAGACCCCCTTTATTTTCCATAAGCAGAAATGGGTCTACCCTCAGGACCAGCAACCTCTGTATCAGAAAGCTCCTCTTCAGGCGCCTTCAGAACACACAAGCAATTTAGGAAAAAGGCCACCGAGCTCTGGAATGCTCACTCAAATTTAAACAGAAGACCTTGCGGGGCTATAGAAACACTGAGTTGGGAATGGGGGTCTAGCCCGGGTTAGCCACATACCCGCTCCACAATCTAAAGTACTCTGTCTTCTCTGTATATATTTCCTTATCTATCAGATAGAAGATTTGAGTGAGGGGATTGTCGAAGTCCCTTTCAGAAGCTAAAACTCCAAGAAATCACAATGCTACCTCAGATAGTAGCTAAGGTTGACATTTGTTGGCTTGTTGCTTCGTCAGGACACTTGTCAATTTAAGAAACATACATCCATTCATTTATCTATTTTTAAATTAAATTTATTTTTTCTTTTTCTTAATTTTTTCCCTGTCATCCTTTATCCCCTGATACCCTCTTCCACCTCCACCCTGCCCCCCAATCACCACGCTGTTGTCCCAGTCCATGAGCTCTTGAAACCATGCTCTTTCCCAAGCAGTTTAGATACAGCTGCTACCTCTTTCCTTCCGGACCCCTCAGAAGGGTTCAATGGTTTTTCAGGACAGATTTCAATGGACAGTGATTTAAAAAAATCTACTCAAGTTCTTATTATTACTGAGAGGTAATTAAGAACAAACAAGAAGGGTGATGCTTTTAATTGAGGCATGTTTCTTAAATGTAAGAGCCCTTTAGTCCTTGTTCTTTGCACATGCACTATAATCTCCTTGAAAGCAGAGGCTAAATGCTAGTCTATCTTTCTTCCTCCCCTACATCCATAGAGACACTAACTCAAGGTACTTAGTAAATACAACTGACTGACAGACATCAATTAGAGAAAAAAGCCTTCATCTACATAAAAATTCTGGAATACTCATGCTTAGGAAAACATTAATGATAATAATAGCTAATATTTATTGAACATCAGGGGAGAGAAGTAAAATAAAAACAGATATATTTGTCTCCTTGCTAATTGCTACATCACAGAGCCTAGAATAATGTTTGGGAGATGAAAAGCACTCAATAAATATTTGCTTAATAAATAAATGAATGAATACTTAGAATGGGCTTTGTTTTAAGATGGT